>NC_133660.1:220887226-221211806 GCF_037893015.1 Macrotis lagotis
TATACAGAAAATGATTAAGACATGATTCTCCATCATGTGGCCTGTAGTCCAGGAGAAAAGAACACATATAAATTACTATTAATAAGAGAGAATGTGTTAAATATAGAAGAGAGAGGGATCATTTCTCTGCCAGAACAACTGGGGAAAATACTGTCAAGATGGCAGGGGGGCATTTGTACTACAGGAATTCACAAAGCATTTACTCATTCATGAAATAAGTATTGTGGAGAACTTTGTGTTACTGGCTTTTGTTCATTTAAATTTCCAGTATTATGTGCTCAGTTTCAGCATGGACACTACTTTTTTAACCTCTTCCCTAGTTTTGTGAAACAAACACTAAAACAATCCCAAATGAATTCTCCTCTACTGGAATCTTCTAAGTGAAATATAGATTAAAATGAAATGCTTATTATTTACCTGGATCTCACAAGCAACCACAAGATTATGAATATAGTAGAAAGCTTCTTCAACAGTTTCTCCAACCGAAACCAGGCCATGATTCCTAAGAATAAGAACCTAAGGGAAGAATATATTATAAAAGGTAACTAGAAGGGAATGAAAAATGAAACTGAAAATTTCTGAAAGGACTTTGGAAGGATTAAAATATTAATATATTATTAATGATGCTATGAATTTGTCCAACCATTCTAGAACATGATTTGGAGTCATAACCAAGAAGTTATCCAATTGTGCATTCTCTTTGACCAGGCACACAACTACTAGGCAAATCCCCCAAAGAAGTCAGAGAGAGGGAAATGTAGCATATGTAAAAGAAAATATTTACAGCAAAACCTTTTGATGTAACAAAGAACTGAAAACAAATTGTACTATCATCAATTGAGGAGTGACTAGACAAATTATAGTATATGATTGTAATGAATGAATGAATTAAAAGGCATTTACTGCCTGCCATGATTTGGGTTATGGACTGGAGAGACATAAGCAAAGACAGGTTCTTCTCTCAAAGAATTTATTCTAATATGGAAAACAGGGCACATAGGCGAGTGGTGGCCAGGTAGGGGCACCTTGGTTCTGAAAGTTACAGGAGTGAGGTCCTAGGGGATAAATTTTGACACTTTCCACAATGTAGTTGGTCTGAACATGCTTTATACTTCTGGAATTGGAGGGGAGAGGAAGGTGGATGAATTTGGAGGAATGAATACAGAGAAAACTGAGAAGATTTGTATATACTGATACAGAGTGAAAAGATTCGAGATAATCATTGATATAATTACAATAATGAAAATGAAATTAACTTTGAAAAACAAAAACTGATCAGCAATGACCAATCAAGAATTCAGAATTATAAAGTCTATCTCTCAGCAGAGATGATGAACTAGAAGTACAGAATGAAAGAGAAACATTTAGAAAAGGTTAATATGAATTATTTGCTATAAGGGAGAATTTTTATTTTCTGTGGAAAGGAAATAATTTTGGAAGTGATAGAAAAGAAAAAGAAATGAACAAGTACAATTTTTTAAAAGACAGAAGCAGAAGAAATATTCAGAATAAAAATTAGCACCCTGCTTAAATTTAATATACACTTAAAAAAACAAAAGGTATGTAATTAAGATTCTTTTCTGTTTCTTTAACAATTTGTTGACATTTAAATTCATAATAAAAAAAGGAGTTTTAAAGGTAGAGTTAATTAGATAATTTTCCTTCATCCTCTATTACCCAGTATTTACTGACCTTACTTTTAGGTCCTAAATTTTTCTGAATCAAAATTTTTTCTTCATCATCCACCAAAATTCCATGATAGTCATGATAAGCCACTTCTCCAAGAGAAAGTGCTTCCGGTGAGATTGGCAAGAGACCGCACTTCATTGCAGAAACCTAAATAAATTGAAACAGTCAACTAATTATTAACATAAAACAAGGACTACATATAGTTTATTTCCCCCCCTAATGAATCCAAATCATGGTTTCATCAGTGTGTTACATTGGTATATGTTACAAACATTCCAAATCTTTAATATTTTATGTAATTCTTGTCTAAGACTCCCTAAGACAAGTTCTAAATAGATGATATAGGAATTTGGAGAACTTCTGGTTCTTTTAATATTTAAGAAGGGTATAACACTTGGATTATTTATTGCTCTTTTTGCTACAAATCATGTTCATATACTTTAATCCACAAAATCTGTCCCTTTGCCCCCTACCAATCCTTATCAAGAAGAAGGAAAAAATTCTTTTAAAAAAAAATCTCACCTTGTAATTTTCCTTTATTAAATAATTTTAAACTGTGAAACTGGAAATAACTGAGGCTTATTAAATATAATCAACTGGATGGTGCAGTAGATAGAGCACTGTCCCTGGGGTCAGGAGGACCTGAGTTCAAATCTGGATTCAGACATTTAATAATTATCTAGCTTGTGTGACCTTGGTCAAGTCACTTAACCCCAACTGCCTTACAAATAAACAAAAAAGAAAAAAATATAATCAACAATACAAGAGTTAAAACCAAATCCCATTATTACAATCAATCTCAGTTTTCAAACTCCTTGCTTTCCTATTCATGATATGATTGAAGCTCATAAAATTACCAAATGACAAAAATAACATATCCTCTCTCCAAATTTAAAAATTGTGCTATGGGTTTGCTTTAGAATACCGATATTTGATTTCATGGAGATACCCAGAGGTATCTTCCAGAACAAAACAATATTTATTCTATAGTAAGCTTCACATTCTTAAATAAGCTGCTGAGGAAATAATCTAATAGAACAGGCTCCAATTTAACTTTTTCTACAGTAATAAGCTTCAAAATTTGACAGGAAATTTCATTATAGGGCAAACCAGTCTCTTTTCTAGTGCTCATTTTAAAAAGTATGAGGGCATACTTTAAAAAGAATGAGGGCTGCACCACAGGGCAGGTTTGTGGTGAAGTGAATTCAGCACTGGTCTTGGAATCAGAAGGATCTGAATTCAAATTTGACCTCAGACCCTAGTTGTGTGACCTTAGGCAAGTCACTTAATCCTGATTGCTTCCAAAAGCAAAAAACAAAAAGTATGAGATATGCCACCTGTTCTATATTTTATACTCAAAATCTGCCTCCAATAATCTCTAAAAATCCAGGGGACTGTTAGGTAATCTTAAAAATGTGATATTCCTTTTCAGAAAAATTACATCAATCAGATAAAAATCAGTAAATCCATCTACATCGCTGAGCCAGAAATCACTCTGGTCATGAATAAGATGCAGAAAGATCAACAAAGATAAAGGAATCAAACAACAGATATATCATTAACTAAACATTCTAATAAAATAAATGAAAATAAGTATTTATGATCCTCCACAGTTGATCTCAGCCCACAAAGAAGACATTATTTCAGTGTAATAAACTTAGCAATAAAAAAATTCTAAAAATATTAATTTTCCATGTATATCATAATTGAAAATCGTATATACATCATAAAGATCTCATCAGTGAACTGAGGTCAGTCAGGCATTGCTTAATGGTTCTAGTTTCTTCTCAGTTCAGATAACCTTGAAGGATGGTTCTACATACAAAACGCACAATGTTCTCCCTCTTCTTTCCTTGTCTATTTCTTTATTCATCTAAATCAAGGGCCTTGACTCAGGCTTATAGGTGGTGTGAAGATCTAATTTGAAAACCAGAAGTCAGACATTAATATCAGATAAATTTTATACATGCTTTCTTTCCTCTTTTTAATGTATTCATAAAATGTGTATCAATAACTTGAGTGAATGAATAGATGAAATGAATATTAAATTTAGGGATAATACTAATATTGACCCCAGTAGATAGAATTATAAGCAATGGAATAAAAGGTACAAAGAGAAAAATTTAGAGCTGATTATAAGGAAAAATTTACTGAGCTATTCCAAAGTGAACTGGTCTTGCCCAAAGGGCAACAAAAATGTGCATACCCTTTGATCCAACAATACCACTACTGGGTGTATACCCTGAACAGATCATGAAAAAGGGTAAAAACATCACTTGTACAAAAATATTCATAGCAGCTCTGTTTGTGGTGGCAAAAAAATTGGAAATTAAGTAAATGTCCTTCAATTGGGGAATGGTTTAACATACTATGGACCCTTATTGTTTTATTAGAAACCAGGAGGGATGGGAATTCAGGGAAGCATGGAAGGATTTCCATGAACTGATGCTGAGCAAGATGATCAGAACCAGAAAAACATTATATACCCTAACAGTAATATGGAGGTGATGATCAACCTTGATGGACTTGCTCATTTCATCAGTGCAACAATCAGGGACAATTTTGGGCTATCTGTGATGGAGAATACCATCTATATCCAAAGAAAGAATTGTGGTGTTCAAACAAAGACTAAAGACGATTTACCTTTAATTTAGGGGAAAAAATTCGTTATCTTATTATGTAATTTTGCTATCTCTCATACTTTATTTTTCTTCCTTAAGGATATGAGTTCGCTCTCATAACATTCAACTTAGATCAATGTATACCATGGAAACAATGTAAAGACTGGCAAACTGCCTTCTATGGGGGGTGGGGGGAGGAAGCAAGATTAGGGGAAAGATTGTAAAACTCAAAATAAAATCTTTCTAAAAAAATTTAGGGATAACTTGAATTTATGAAGAGTAGCTATAGATACCTTTACAGATTAAAAAAATTGAACTAGATGATATAAAATTTAATAGGGATAAATGTAAAATTCTATAATTAGATTTTAGGCGTGGGAATGAGATTTCAAAATATTTATATATTATGCTAAAATTTTTACAAAGCACATAAACAAAAATAAGAACATTTGCAGAAAATTCTGCTAATAGGGCCAAGTTTATTCTTTGAAAAATTCTTGATACCACATTTAAGTAAATACACTTACCGCTGCCCCTGCTGGTGTATGTATGTGAACTATACACTTAATATCAGGTCGAGCAGCATAGATGGCAGAGTGCAATGTAAAACCAGCTTGATTCACTCCTAGATTGGTGCTTCCACGATCAACTACATCTCCTTGAAGGTTGATTTTAACCTTAAATTATACACACACAAAAACTTTAAATTTTAACCTTAAATTATACACACATAAAATATTTTAAAGATGTACCAAAATTTTAATTTTTCTATAATTACAACTTTTGATGTATTTGAAACTCTCCAAATTAGGTTCTCCCAATTTTTCTAGGAAAAGTTTAACATAATTATGAAGTTATTAACTACATATGATTTGCATATGTATATAACATGTATAAAAAAGAATTATCACTTACCAAACTGGATGCTGTCACTTCACTATAAAGAAGTCCAAAAGGTACAATGAGAAAGTGTTCTTGCTCAGAATTTACTCTTGCCTAGGAGAAAAAAAATATTAAAACCAATTCAAAAATTTCACTAAAAGCAATGTGCAATGCTTCTTTTATACAAAAGGCATATGATGAAAAAAAAGTCAATTCTTAGCTTATAGGGTATATAAATAATGTACATTTTAGTGACTTGTATGCAGCATATTTGAGATAAATTCTTCTAGATTTTTTCCAGTTCTTTCTAAATGAAGTCCAGGATGACAAAAGTAGAAGAAGTACATATTGTAACAAATCTGCTGCCAAAACTATGTATGTCCAAAGGAGAGCAGAAAAGAGAAATGCTGTTGGCTTCTCTCAGAGGAACTTGCAAAGAGGGGAGAGGAAAGAATGAGGATTTGAAATAAAATGCATGGATATGTAAGAGAAACAGAAATGGCAGGTAGAGCTGAAAGGGAAGTAAGAGAAGGCATCTAGGTGATGGAGATAAGTCTTTTCCTGCTGCTTTGTCTCATTCCTCTTGTCAAGGGTCGGTATAGCAGCTGATTAAGCAAACCATACTGTGTCTTCAGGAAATGCCATTCTAAGAGTCTTCTGTGCAGCTAAAAAGTAGCATATGCTGAACATGATTGACCTCAGGACCCTGTACAGGCAGATCTGGCTAAATGCCCAAATGACAGATTTAAACTGAGTGAGGCAATGGATCATACTCAGGTACAAATTGGACTAAATGGTCACTGAGGAACCAACTCTGAGGTTCTAAATTTTACCCAGGCCTATTTAAAACTTATTAAATTCTTGCCAATAAACTATAGTTATCTCTTCCATATCTTGGAGGGTGGGTGCAATCTAGAAAATCTGCTTGAAATGTTCTGACCCTTCATATCAGAGAAGATGTTTGTTGAGATTATTCAATATTATACATAGATTTAATGCATTTCTGAGTATCTAAACTTTTTCTGGATAGTCTATTGGCTTTCTCATGTTGTGTAGTTTCTGAAAATTCCCCCAAAATTCTTAAACTGACCCAAATATATGGAAACTTTAAATGAGGAAAGTTCTGAATGCTGAAGAGATAACTGCATTTGGTCATTCCATAAGTTGAGAAGTTCAATTGTATTTTCCCCCTCCTGCACCCTCTGGTGGCTACCAAAAGCAACATCAAGAGTTAAGACATTAAATTGCCCCAAGATGTCAGAATTCAGACAATCTTTGAGTTAGAAAAGATCTTAGTTGAGCCCTTGCCAGCCGATAAACATCCCCAATGCTTTCACTTGAGCTTTCACAAGATCACCAGGGATGGAGAAATCACAGCCTCTCAAGTCAATCCATTTTACTTTTGAGTCAGTTCTAATTATTTGGAAGCAATTATTGTCATTACTTTTGATAGGTTTAAGAGAATTTTAGAAATGAAAAAATGCAAAAAATAAACAATTACAAAATTCATTATAATTGTAACAAACTTACATATTCTATGAGAGGGGATTCTCCATTTTACTATATAATCAACCACATACATCTCATACAAAAATACTTAAAACCATGGTCTTCTGATCTCTACTTTCTTTTTTTTTGGTAGGGAGATGTTTTAATTTATTTTAATGTACTGAGAAATATTTTCACAGAGTTCCTAAACAAATTCATACAAATTACTTAGAGGCCTGATTGCAAACCAAAACCAGGTCCTTTGGGTGGCTCAGTCAAAGATGTAAGACCACCAGCTGGCTCACAAGAGAAACGTCCACTCCTTGGTCCAGGTTTTGGAACATTGCCAGCTTTTAGGTCATCAAGTTATCTCTTCAATATTCTTAGTGTCAAATCTTCATAGTAATTGTTATTTATTTGAACCATAGGTGCATTTACACAGACACCTAAACATTCTACTTCTATCAGTGTGAAAAGCTTGTCAGGTGTAGTTTCTCCAACCTTAATACCAAGTTTTTTCTGAATGGCCTCCAGTATGCTGTCAGAATCTCGAAGCATACAAGATGTAGTGGTACAGACTTGAATGTGATACTTTCCAATTGGCTTTCGATTATACGTTGTATAAAAAGTTGCTACTTCATAAACTTGCATGGAGGTACTTGCAAAACTTCAGCAACCTTGTTCATGGCAGAGATGGGCAACCATCCATTCTGTCTTTGGGCTAAGTCCAGTACTGGAAGCACAGATGCTGCTTTATGTCTCTCTGGGTAATTCTTTACAATTGCTTCTATCCTCTTGTAGTTTTCTGGTGTAAAATCAAATGGAGTATCTGGGTTATTTTCAGGAGTATCTCTGTGCACAAATAAGGCTCCTCCAGCTGTTTTGTGTAAGCATATCATCTGTCTCCCACAGTGGGTGATGAGCGGCCCCTGCCCCCAGTGACGAGGACAGGAACGTGGCAGAGTGGGTCGCTCGGAGTCCCAGGGCCTTGTCATCTCTACTTTCACAAAATCGTTTAGTTCTCCTTTATCTACTCAAATATTCATTATCCTATTTCAGGACTTTTATCATTTCTCTCTAGATTATTATTATTATAATAATTTACCAATTATTTTCCCTGTTTCCCATCTTTGCCTTTCTAAACAGCTGACAAAATAATTCAACCAAGACACAAGTCAGATCATGGCAATCCCCTGCTCAATAATTTTCAGTGTATTCCCTATTGCCCCTAGGACAAAACAGAAACTCCTTTCTCAGGTTGCCTTTAAAACCTCTATTATCTGTTTTCCATCTACTTTTCCAGATTCATTTCATGTTATGCTCTTGATACTTCCTAAATTCTAGGCTAGTTGGCCTAACTGGAAAGTCAAGAGCAATTATCTTCTTTATATCCCTGTGACTCTACAGAAGCTGTTCCCCATATCTCTTAGAATAGCTCAGGAACCGTCACTTATAGACGTTATTAACCTGACATTCACATATCCCTAGATTTTCAGGGTTTCCATGAACTTGAATAGGGGAAAAATATTTATTTTCACTAAACTTTGAGTTGTTTTGGAATCCTATTTTATGGATTTATAAACATCATTCTGAGAAGGGTCCAGAGGCTTCACTATCCTACCAAAGGAGTCTATGACAGAAATAGTAAAGTTCCCTTGCCCTAAAACATGCTTTCTTGATCAGTTCAGATTATTGCTCTTTTCCTCCTTATTTTGTATTTTTCTTATCTGTGTACATGAGGTAACCTTAAAGTAGAATATAAGTCCCCTGAGAGCAGAGTTTTGTTTTTTGTCTTTGTATTTCCCAATGCCTAAAATAATGAAGATAATAAACACTTAATAATGGTTGAACTGGGGCAAAGTCATGATGGTGGTGTGAAGGCAGCATTTCCTGGGAAATCCTCTCCCCTCAAACTTCAAAAACCAACAAATGATGAATCTAGTCAAAATTTAGAGGGGAAGAACCCACAGAAAGACTGAGTGATACATTTTCCCAGTCCAAGGTAACCTAGGAGTTCTGCGGGAAAGGTGCGTTTCACTGGGGGGTGGTGGTGGAAAAAAAGCTGTGGCCACAGAGCAGCCCAGCCCAGCCCAGCCCAGAGATCACCAGCAACAGCCTGAAAGGGCAGGGAGAGAACTCTGCTCCACCAGAATGAGTGTGGAGTGGGGAGCACTGGCTGGAATCTGCAGCGAGAATCTGGAGAAAGCAGCCAGTACCCCCAGAGCTGGTAAGAAGTCTGCAGAAATTTCTCTGCTCTCCCCAGGGGTAGGAATCTGCTGTTTGCCTACACTCAGATCCAGGTTGCAGTTTGGGCTTCCATACTAAGATAGCAGGATCCTCCTTATAGCTCCAGGGCACAGCGAAGTACGGGGTCATCTACATATCAAAGCACAGGCAAGAGCATAAGACCTTGGAGGAATAAAGGTCCCAAAGAGGTGTTCACCCCCCCCCCCAAAACCCCCCCAAAGCCTTGGAAGTGCTGTTTTGGGCTGAGGAAATGAGTAAACACAGAAAAAGAAGAATCTGACCATAGAGCATTACTTTAGTCCCATGGAAGATCAAAACACGTAATTCAGATGATGACAAAATCGAAGCTTCCATATCCAAAACCTCCAAGAGAAATAGAAAATGGGCTCAGACTATGAATGAACTCAAAAAAAGACTTTGAAAAGCAATTAGGAGAATGCCTTAAAAAAGCAGAATTGGCAAGCTGCAAAAGGAAATAAAAAAAAGCTCTCTGAAGAAAATAACTCCTTCAAATGCAAAATGGAACTAAAGGAAGCTGAGGACTTTGCAAGAAATCAGTAAGAAATAAAACTCTTCCAAAAAAGTCAAAAATTAGAAGAAAATGTGAAATATCTCATTGGAAAAACAACTGACTTCGAAAATAAATCCAGAACAAATAATTTAAAAATTATTGGGCTATCTGAAAGCCATGATCAGGAGAAGAGCCTAGACTCACTTTTCAAGAAATAATAGAGCAAAATTGCCCTGAGATCCTAGAAGCAAAGGGTAAAATAGAAATCGAGAGAATTCACTGGTCACCCCCCTGAAAGAGATTACAAAAGAAAGACTTCCAGGAATATTATAGCCACATTCTAAAACTCCTAAATCAAAGAGAAAATTCTAAAAGCTGCCAGAAACAAACAATTCAACTACCAAGGCTTCATAGTCTAGATTACCCAGGATCTGGCAGCATCTACATTAAGAGCTCGTAGGGATTGAAATATGTTATTTATTCCAGAAGGCAAAAGATCTTGGTTTACAACCGAGAATCAACTACCCATCCTCTTTTTTTTAATTAAAGATTTTATTTATTTTAAGTTTTACAATTTCCCCCCCAATCTTACTTCCCTCCCCCAACAGAAGGCAATTTGCCAGTCTTTACACTGTTTCCATGGTATACAATGATCCAAATTGAATGTGATGAGAAATCATATCTTTAAGGAAGAAACAAAGCATAAGACATAGCAAGATCAGATAATAAGATATCAGGTTTTTTTCCCCTAAATTAAAGGTAATAGTCCTTGATCTTTGTTCAAATTCCACAGTTTTCTCTGGATACAGATAGTATTCTCCATCACATACAACTCCAAATTGTCCCTCATTGTCACACCAATAGAATGAGCGAGTCCATCAAGGTTGATCATTGCCCCCATGTTGCTGTTAGGGTTTTTCTGGTTCTGCTCATCTCACTCAGCATCAGTTCACATAAATCCCTCCAAGCTTCCCTGAATTCCCATCCCTCCTGGTTTCCTATTAGAACAATAGTTGAACATTCTGTTTCAGGAGAAAAGATGGACTTTCAATGAAACAGGGGACTTTCAAACTTTCCTATTGAAACAACCAGAGCTGAACAGAAAGTTTGAACTCCAAGTATAGGACTCTGGTGAACCATAGAGGGAGTGGAAGAGAAGCACTATGAGGAACTTAATGATATTGAACTGTTTCTATTCCTGCATGGGAAGAAGATATTGATAACTCATATGAACTTTCTCATTTATAAGAGCTGTTAGAAGCATATATATAGATAGGACATAGGAAGGAGTGGAATATAATGGTTATAATATAGTAAAAAGATGGAATCAATGGGTGATAAAGGAAAGTACTGGGAAGAAGGAAAAAGAGATGAAGAAGCTAAGAAATTTCACATAAGAGTCAAGAAAAAGCTTTTTTAATGGAGTGGAAAGGGGGAAGGCAAAGGGGGACCGAGTGAGCCTTTATTCTCATCAGAAATGGCTCAGCGAGGATATAACATACACACTTAAGAAGAAAGGGACGGCCCTCTGCCTCTCTCCTCTGAATCCCACAGAGCCAGCCCCATCCAGAAATTCAACATCTCAATTTTGAAGATCATTGCAAGAGAGATCTTTGACTCTCATGGAAACCCCATCATTGAAGTTGATCGCTATACTTCAAAAGGTCTCTTCAGAGCTGCTGTGCCCAGTGGGGCTTCTACTGGCATCCATGAAGCCCTGGAGCTCCGAGACAATGATAAGACCCACTATATGGGGAAAGCGGTTGAGCACATCAATAAAACTATTGCCCTGACCCTGATTAGCAAGAAACTGAATGTTGTGGAGCAGGAGGAGATTGACAAATTGATGATAGAGATGGATGGTTCTGAGAATAAATCTAAATTTGGAGCAAATGCCATATTGGGAGTGTCTCTGGCTGTTTGTAAGGCTAGGGATGCTGAGAAAGGTGTCTCCTTGTTCTGCCATATTGCTGATCTTGCAGGCAATGAAGAAGTCATCCTGCCAGTTCCAGCCTTCAATGTAATCAATGGTGGTTCCCATGCTGGTAACAAGCTAGCAATGCAAGAGTTCATGATCCTTCCTGTTGGAGCATCAAACTTCAAGGAGGCCATGTGCGTTGGAGCTGAGGTCTACCACAACCTGAAGAATGTGATTAAGAAGAAATATGGACAGGATGCCACCAATATAGGAGATGAAGATGGCTTTGCTCCTAACATCCTGGACAATAAAGAAGCTCTGGAGCTGCTGAAGGAAGCGACTGGCAAGGCTGGCTATACTGACAAGGTTGTAATTGGAATGGCTGTTGCTGCCTCTGAATTCTTCTGGTCTGGGAAATATGACTTGGACTTCAAGTCTCCTGATGATCCCAGCAGATACATCTCACCTGCCGAGCTTGGGGACCTTTACAAGAGCTTCATCTAAGAGTATCCAGTGGTGTCTATTGAAGATCCCTTTGACCAGGATGATTGGGAAGCTTGGAAGAATTTTACTGAAACTGCAGGCATCCAGGTTGTAGGGGATGATCTCACAGTGACCAATCCCAAGCGCATTGAAAAGGCTGTGAATGAGAAAGCTGCAATTGCCTCCTGCTCAAAGTGAACCAGATTGGCTCTGTGACTGAATCTCTCCAGGCATGCAAGCTGGCCCAGTCCAATGGGTGGGGAGTAATGGTTTCACATCATTCTGGAGATACCTTCATTGCAGACCTGGTGGTGGGTCTCTGCACTGGGCAGATCAAGACTGGGGCTCCCTGCCGATCTGAGCATTTGGCCAAGTATAACCAAATTCTCAGAAGTGAGGAAGAATTGGGCAGTAAGGCTAAATTCGCTGGAAGGAACTTCAGAAACCCTTGGGCCAAGTAAGCTCCATGACCATGAAGCCTCAGAGCTAGTAGGCGACAGTCACCTCTGTAGAAGTCCTCCAAAGAATGGGCAGCACCAAGTAGTAGACCAGTTTTGTTTTGGGGATGGGAGCTCTGCTACTTAACTCCACCCCTCTCCCATTTTTCTGTGTTCTCACTGCTTCTTTCAAACTGCCTTATCAAAGATGGTACCTGATCATTAGGTCCTTTTTTGGAAGACCTCATCTTGTGACTGGGCTAGAATGATCTGTTCTCACCCCCACCCCCAGTGTTGATGTGCAGAGTCATATACTTGTGATGCAGCCCCCCAACAAGCCCACAGGACAGATCCTTTAGTGGCTTCTATGTGCAGAATAAAAGTATTCAGTAATCCACTGGGGAAAAAAAAAGAAGAAAGGGATGGGATAAGGGGGAATGAGAGGAAGGAAGGGAGGGATAGGTAATAGAAGAGAGGGAAGATCAAGGGAGAGGGTACTCAGATTCAACACACTTTTGGACAGGGCCAGGATGAAAGGAGAGAGAGAATAGAATAAATGAGAGTGGGGAGGAATAGAGTGGAGGTACAGCTAGTGATAGCAACTGTGAGAAAAATATTGAAGCAAGTTCTCTGGTGTACTTATGATAAAGAAAGCAATTCACCCCAGAGACAGAGCCATTGAAATCAGAACACAGACTGAAGTTAACAAATAAAAAAATAGTGGTTGAACTGAATTTCTGAATTTATACAAACAATTCTTTGATATAATTGAAAGTCTTTCTAAAGATCAAAATGAATTATATTAATTCCTCTTAATTTCCCAAAGTTGGAGTAGCAAATAAAATCAAAGAATTCCAGGCCCAGTTAACTTATAATGGAATTGAGATAATTTTTCTTAGAAAACCTATCTCTCCCAGACAGTCCTTAGTGACAGACAATTCACTACTTCCTAAAAAAGTCCTCTCATTGTTAGTTCTACTTGTTAGAAAGTTTACTCTTGTTCAGCACTAAAATCTACACCCTTGCAATGCCTATCATTATGAAATAGCAGAGAAATAAGTCTGTTGGAAGACACTAAGATTAAATTAATGAGCCTTAAATGGAAGACTTGAAAACTTATATCGAAATTTGTAAAAGATACATAATTCAAAGATTTGTTACACTGAATTGAATGACAAATAGTCAAATATTTGAGAATGTCAAATTTTCCCTTCTAATCTATTCTTCTCCAAATGAAACATACCCAACTATTTTAAATCATTAGTCTACCAAGATTTGTTCTTTAAGGTAACATGCATATTATAAATCTGTATCTTGTTCTACTTAGGTGTTTCTAAAATAAATAAGATGTATTCTTGGTATTTTTTAGAATACCAAAGTCACTATTACCTTTATACCTTCTATTTTTGGGCCATTTATGTTCTTTTTAAAACAAAACAAAATAAGGCAAAAGTCCTATTTTCTTTTCTCAATTAAAAATATTCTAAATCTGTATTCTCTGAGTACTTTGTTGGTCAATTAGACATTAATTCTTAAAAATGAAATGACTGGTTTCTTCAATAAAATAAAACTTCCTCTTCAAATTCTCATTGGGACCTCTATTTTATTGCTATCACATTTTACCTTTGTATGTATCCTACACCTCATGATCTCATTAAATTGAGATCCTTAAGGATAGAGATCTGTACTGTTTCTCAACTTTATATCCTTCTGTCTAGCAGAGAAAAAGAAATTATATCTTTAAGGAAAGGACATTTATCTAACAAAGTCAGCAATAGAGATGAAAGACAGAAGCCAAGTTAAATTCCTAAGTGTAACTTCCTTCTTAGACAAAATAGTCTTTAAGTCCCACATTTCTTTTTTTAAATTAATATTTTTATTTATTTGTTTTTCTAACAACATGCAACAGTGGTATTCAAACTTTCCCCCCCTCCCTCCCCTACCTACTCCTCAATCTAATATAGGCTCTGCATGTGTAATTATGCTCAACACAGATCCATATTAATCATGTTGTGAAAGAAGAATCAGATCCAAATGAAGAAAAAAAGTTAGAGGAAAAAATAATACATAAAACAACTTTTAAAAACTGAAGACAGTAAGCTGTGGTCTACAATTAAAACTCCACAGTTACATCTCTGGATATGAATGGTATTTACTATCACAAGTCTTTTAGAATTGTCTTTGATTATTGTATTGTTGAAATGAACAAGACCATCATAGCTGATGATCATCCTATATTGTTGTTAATGTAAATGTTTTTCTGGTTTTTCTCATTTTACTCAGTATCAGTTCATTCAAGTCTTTCCAGAGTTTTCTGAATGATTTTCATGATTTTCTTTTTGAACAATAGTGTTCCATCACATACACCACAATTTGTTAAGTCACTCTCCCCAGTTGTTGGGTATTCCCTCAATTTCCAATTCTTTGCCACCACAACAAGAGCTGCTATGAATATTTTTGTACATGTGGATTTTTTACCCTTTTATTGTGATTTGAAACACAGACCTAGTATTAGTGTTAGATCACAGTAATATACAGTTTTATCACCCTTTGGGCATAATTCCAAATTGCTCTCCAGAAAGGTTGGATCTGGGTGCAGCTAGTAGGTGCAGTGGATAGAGCACTGGCCCTGGACTCAGGAGTACCTGAATTCAAATCTGGCCTCAGACACTTAATAATTACCTATCTGTGTGGCCTTGGGCAAGTGACTTAACCCCCATTGCCTTGCCAAAAAAAAAAAAAGCAACCAAAAACCTAAAAGAAAATAAGTAAATACAGAAAGGTTGGATCTGATAACAGCTTTACCAACAATGTATTAGTGTACCAGTTTTTCCACATCCCCTCCTCCATTGATCATTTTCCTTTTTAGTCATATTAGCAAATCTGGTTAAGTGTGAGGTAGGACCTCAGTGTTGTTTTAATTTGCATTTCCCTAATTACTAATGATTTAGAGTAATTTTTCATATGACTAGATAACTTTAATTTCTCTATCTGATAAAGCCTCATTTCTAAAATATATAGAGAATATTGCATCAAATTTATAAGATTATCATTCATTCCCCAATTACCCCATTCCCCAAGGGATATGAACAGGCAGTTTTCAAATGAAAAAATTAAAGCTATACATAATCATATAAAAAATGCTCCAAATCATTACTGATTACAGAAAAGCAAATTAAAACAACTATGAGGTTCTACCTCACACCTATCAGATTGGCTAAGATGCCAAAAAAAAGAAAATGATCAATGCTGGAGAGGTTTTGGGAGGATTGGGACACAGTTGGTGGAGTCGTGAACTAATTCAACCTTTCTGGAGCACAATATGGAACTATGTTAAAATAGCAATAAAACTGATCATACCATTTGCCTCAGTAATACCAATACTAGGCCTATATCCAGAAGAAATCATAAAAAATAGGGAAAGTCCCACATGTTCCAAAATATTCATAGTAGCTCTTTTTGTAGTGGCAAAATTGAGGAGATATTCATCAATTAGGGAATGACTGAACAAGCTGGTATATAAATGTCATTGTTCTATGGGAAACCATGAATAGTCGGACTCTAGATTAGTATAGGATGAATTACAGGATCTGATGCTGAGTGAAGGGATCAGAACCAAGAGATCATTGTACACATTAACAACATTATGAGTTGATCAACATTGATAGATGCAGCAACTCTTGGCAGTTTGGAGAGCTAGGATAATCTTAGAAGACCTGCTATGGACAATGCTATCCACATCTAGAGGAAGAAAACCAAAATAAAAAACCCTACAGAATCTGAATGAAAGCTACTCACTTTTTAAAAATTTCTCATATTTTTTCTTTCTTATCCCTTAATCCTAATTCCTCATAAGAAAATGACTAATCTGTAAACATGTTAAACACAAATGTGTATGTACAATATTTACCAGGCTGTTCGCCACTGGGGGAGAAGGGTGGAAGGAAATTATGTCACTTAAAAATATGCATATAACATGTGGATACATATTGGAAAACCTTCATAAAATATCAATTGGAGAAAAAAAAATTTCTTCACCTGAGAATTGCCTTTCCATATCCTTTTTAAGTCCCACATTTCTATGGATTTGTGATCTCAAAGACTTGGGTATTTTCAATTCAATAATGTATACCACAATCTGTCCATGCCTGCTCATCCAAAGTTAACTGCAATATCTTCCCCCCTTAATTTCAACACAGAGAAGTCCAATCCAACATGGCAAATGCTGGGGATATTTATTATCTTCTCTTAATCTTTCAAAGATACCACACTGTGCATGTAGAATGTCAAGTTAGGTAATCCCCTGCTCTTACTATGTGACTAGTCCATCTCTATTTCCTAATTCAATTGATTCCAAATATCTTCTGTATTTACTTCCTACTGCTTCAAGCTAATGCCACAGTAATGTCCTCATTAAAATAGTCACTAAATGTAAAGGCACATTTTTGTCCAAATCCTTTCCCAAATTTAATAGAATACATAAGAAAACCCAAGAAAAGGATCATAAGTAAAATAGATTAAAAATTAATAGAAGGTTCCCTGTTGCCGATAAGATTTTTGTTGATTCATTGGCAACAACTTAGCAGAGTGACCTGCATGATTTGATATCCCATGGTCATCTAATAAAAGGATTAATTGTGATAGTTTCATAAGTCCCTATAGAGACAGCGCTTTGAACTTTGATATTATGGTATAGAATGATACCTAAATACCTTAGGAAAAAAAAGGAAATTAGGATTTAGCTGCAAGGTATACAGAAGTCACCATAAAATTTAAAGTTAGCTTATTTCCCCTCTAATAGAACAAAATAAGTATCAGTGAGTCTATGTCTGGGAATTTGAATCAGACATTAATTTTGATAGCCTAGTCTTTTCCCCTAGATGTTATGGATGATAAGGGCTAGAACTAACTATATTGCTTTTAAATCAAATAGTTCTTCAATTTTCCAAAGAAAAGTGATTAAGTTTGTTTGTACATAGCTGTATGCATGTTGTCTCATTAGAATCTGAGTTCCTTGAAGGGAGGAGTTTTTTTTTTTTTGGAGTTGGGTTTTTTTTAAGAAGTATTATATCTTTTCCAAATACATGTACAGATAATTTTCAACATTTATTTTTTTATAAGGTTTTGAGTTTCAAAGTTTTCTCCCTTCTTCCCTTCCCTCCCTCCTACCCAAGACACAGACAACAGGGATTGTCTATTATCAGGGCTTGGCACAGTGCCTAACATAGTAAGGACTTCATAAATATTTACTCAGTGATGGAGCTAAAGAAGCAGATACCCAGACATAGCAAATTTCTATCTGTTCAAGTAGGGCCAGGGGATGTTTTCCAGGGACTCTGAACTTTACAAAGAGACTGAAATAAGTCTCTTCGCAGTCTGAAATTATATGATTGGATACTAATAATGACAACTTTAAAAGGTAATACTGATAAATGACTGTGAGTTTGATGGTATAAGTTTTATGTTCTATCAGTAGTGTCTGACTCAAATAAAAACAGGATTGTATATCGACTTAGAAAATCACAAATGAACATTATGTTGGAATGGATTTTCTATTTATTTTGTTAAATGTTACCTCATTTTATTTTAACCTGGTTCAAGCCCACTTAGGAATTGGTCTGAAAGACCCATGTTGGAGGGGAAGAAACTCAGAAAGG
Source organism: Macrotis lagotis (assembly GCF_037893015.1). Taxonomy (NCBI): domain Eukaryota; kingdom Metazoa; phylum Chordata; class Mammalia; order Peramelemorphia; family Peramelidae; genus Macrotis; species Macrotis lagotis. The sequence continues at coordinate 220,905,160 of NC_133660.1, forward strand.
TGAATGACGTCCCTATGGTTGGACATTAAGCATCAGGAGCCAGACCTGACTCTGTGTTTGGTGCTATTTTCACTTGGCTGGGCTACCTCTTAATTTTCTTCAACGGTGTTTCCACAGAGGATACTTCTATTGGTTAGGAAGAAAGTTCAGTACGTGACCAAAAAAATAAAATAAAATAATTTGGGAAGGGGCAGCTAGGTGGCGCAGTGGATAAAGCACGGGCCCTGGAGTCAGGAGTACCTGGGTTCAAATCCGGTCTCATACACTTAATAATTACGTAGCTGTGTGGCCTTGGGCAAGCCACTTAACCCCATTTGCCTTGCAAAAACCTAAAATAAATAAATAAAATAAAATAAAATAAAAGAACCAGCTGTGCAGACTTTGGCAGAGGCAACACCACCAAGTGCCAGAAGCCACGCTGCTGAGTAGCGGCTGTGCCCAGACACAAGCTGGCACCACTGCTTTTGGAGAACTAACATTGTCAGAGTTTGGCACAAAGACAAGCTCAGGTTTAAATGGTCTAAGGCTAAAGAGAGTGGGTACTCCTCAACTAAAAGGAATTTCTATCAGTCACTAATGGTGATATTCTTTTGCTCACACTTCTTTCACTCTCCAACAGTAGATAGTTATCCCTTATGACCTGACACCTAACTTTGTTTTCTGCTTTTTTCTAATGTACTTATCACATATTTTAAAAACAAACAAACAACAAAAACTTTAAAATGAACAAAGATTTGGGACAGGCTATATATTAGTTATTTGTGCATGTAGATTATCCCAAAAGAGCATAAATTCTAAGAGGGCAATATCTCTACCTTATTTGAATTTTATGTTTCCCTTAGAGCCTAACACACATCAAGAAGTTAATACATGTTTGTTTAATCAGAAGCAGAATAAATACCTCTAGAAAATTATAAAATATATTCTCTCCTTAAAGGAGATTTGTAGTTAATTTTTCTTTTATTTCTTACCTCTTTTTTTCAAAGACCAAAAAAATTATTTCTTAATACCTAATGCCAGTCTATGGAGTCTTTTCTGTTCTGGCTCATTTTTACTTTATGTTGAGTACTAATAATGAGAGGTATAGAGGATGAAGTGCTGACCTTGGAATAAGGAAAATCTGGTTTGGAATAAGGAAAACCTGGTTTTGAATCTGTCTTTGATACTTACCTGTTATATGCCTGAAGATAAGTCACAAAGCTTCTTAGAAACCTCAGGCAACTTCTAGGACTCTAAGTTACAGAGGCATAACCAGTACATTGTCAGAAGAAATTTTCCTGTTTACAGGTTTTTAATATTCAATCAAAAAAGACTGCATATGGTAAGATTAAGAATTCAGTTGTGCTTTGGTTTTTGCCTAGTTCTGAGCCAAACCCAATTAAAGAGGAAATTTTAGAGACATAAAATGTTTGCCCTTTTAAATGCTATATATGGTAAGGAGGACTATTGGTATGTAACATCTGAAAATTCAGAAAAAGTACATTCTAGCCATCAAAATAATAAGATTTTACACACACACACACACACACACACACACACACACACACACACACATACATTTAGGTTTTTGCAAGGCAATGGGGTTTAGTGGCTTACCCAAGGCCACACAGCTAGGTAATTTATTAAGTGTCTGAGACCGGATTTGAACCCAGGTACTCCTGACTCCAAGGCCGGTGCTTTATCCACTAAGCCACCCAGCCACCCCCAGAAGATTATATTTCTTGCTATAGTTGCAACATTTTCACAAGACCTTTCTTTGGAGGACCAATTAGCATTAAAGTCTATATATACATACTAAGTACTTTTTCAAGAACAATTGACTTCAGATGACAATAATCATTTGTGTTGTCACAATGAAGAGAGCTGACATAAGTGGTAGAATAAATGACCCCACTGTCATATCTACAAGGCAGAGCTGGGGAGATGGGTATCTTTCTCTAACATTATAGTGACTGAAGGATTCCAATTGAATAGAATAGACTTAATGAATAAAGAGCTTTACATTCTAAAAAAAGTAATGGGTTTTTAAGCAAAAATAATTTAAGCAATTATCTGTACAACAATGGATATTCATTATCTTAAAAATATGGTAAATTTAAATTTTGAAAAGTTGTATTTCATCATGATTACTTTGAAGCAGTGTCTTTTAAGATCCAATTCAAACCAAATGAACTAAAGTACTATTTGTTCTATTCTACACAACCAAAAGGGAAAGTAGGTAGTGCAATGGATAAAGTCCCTGACCTGCAGTCAGGAAGACTCATCTAACTGAGTTCAATCTGGCTTGAGACTCTAGTTTTGTGACCCTGAGTAAGTGACTTCACTTGGTTTGCCTTAATTTCCACATCTGAAAAAAGAATTGAAGAAGGAAATGGCAAATCACTCACTGTATTTTTGTTGAGAAAATTTCAAATGAGGGTTACAAAATGTCAGACATAACTTAATAACATCATGTCCAGAAAGATAGATCTTTTTACCACTTACTATAAGTGGTATTTAATTTTCTTCAACATAGTAAGGTGGAGCCGAAGATAGAAGAAATACCATATTTTGTATGAAAATCATTTAGTAACTACATCATTTAATACTTACTGTTATATGGTTGTAAATAAGTTGAGACCACCCAAAAAGATCTGCTAATCTGTAAAAAGCAGCCAATTTACATCGTAATAATTTCTCTCCTTTATCATATGCAATTGAATCAGATCCCCTAAGATCATTCACTGGTGTCACCATGCCAAGACCTGAAATAACAAGAAACAAAAACAAAAGATGAAATATTTTTTCTCAAATTCAAATAAATTCACTTTTCACTTTACAAAGCAGAGTAAATAGTTATGTCAAATGATCACAGCAACCTTGAAGTTATATGATATCATAAATTACTATCTGAGTTTTACAGATGAGAAAATTAGGGTTTATAAAGACCAAAAAACCCCTTAAAGAGCTTACTTTGGAGGACTTTGAAGTTGTGGAGCTATGGAGTGGTGGAAGAAGAAAACAAAATATAAATGATTATATGGGGGATTCAGAAACAACTCCTTTTGAATTACAGAATTACAGATATAGAGCTGGACAATAACTCAAGTCATCCAGTTCAACTCTCTCATTTTACAGAGGGAAAACCTGAGATGAGTTTTGAAGGAAGCTAGTATTGTAAGAAGTAGAACTGAGAAGAAGATGCATTCCAGTCATATTAAGACTTATTGTTTGTTGTTGGTCTTTGCAGTCATGTCCAACTTTCATGACCTATTTGATGTTTTCTTGACAAAGATACTGGAGTGATTTAACATTTCCTTTTCCAGTTTATTTTACAGATGGGGAATGAAGGCAAACAGGGTTAAGTGACTTGTCCCACAAATAGTAAGTATCTGAATCTGGATTTGAACTCAAGCTTCCTTACACCAGGTCCTGTACTCTATCCACTGAATGCCAGTTATGATTAGAAGGCACACTGCATGAAAAAAAAAATGAAAATAAGATTGGAAAATTGGAACAGAGACAGAATATATGAAAGGTTTTAAATGACACCCTGCAGTGGTTGCATTTTACCATTAAAAAAATAGGAGGTCCCTGTAGTTTCAGAAATATCATTTTGTGGTTACCAAGTCTAACACTTCTTGTTCAGAGGATGGGTGAAGAGAGAAAGGAATAGAAGATGGAGCTCATTAGAAGACTAATGCCTACTGCAATAGACCAGTAAGGAATGTTAAGTATCTTCAATAGGATGATGAACAGAGAAGGGTGTAAGAGATATTGGGAAGGTAGAATCAACAGAAGTTAGGCAACTTACTGGACATAGAGTTTAAGAGTATGAAAAAAAAAACCCCCAAAGAAAATGTTCCAATTAAGCAGACCTCCTCAAAGTAGATAAATGGCAACGTAGGGATTTGAACACAGGTCTGATGATCAAATCCAGTGTTCTTTCTATATTACTATACTGGTTCTTATTAAACAGAATTACAACTATTATCCTGGGGCTAATATAAAGATTAGGTAATAAGTTAGAAGCAAACAACTTCATTTCTTCTTTCCCCTTCATAATGATAATATGCTTGCTTGGAATCACAAAGACCTGAGTTCAAAGAAAACCTCTCTGACACTAGCTGTAATAATAATAATAATAATAATAATAATAATAATAATAATAATAATAATAATAATGATAATAACAACAACAACAACAACAACAACAACAGACAAGTAGTGGATAAAGCACCGGCCCTGGAGTCAGGAGTACCTGGGTTCAAATGCAGTCTCAGATGCTTAAAGATTACCTAGCTGTGAGGCCTTGGGCAAGCCACTTAACCCCATTTGCCTTGCAAAAACCTAAAAGCAAAAAACAAAAACAAAACTATAAAATATAGCAGAGTTGTCATCTGCATAGGGGTGGGAATAAATACTTTTGTATTATTAATTAAGTAACAAAAGGAATAGAACAGGACTTTGTCTTTCCTAGTATGGAAATACAGAGTACCTGCTGTAAAATGCAACATATTAAGAGAGTTACATAGGGAACTGTGATTTGTTCAGAGACATTATTCATTAAACACAGGAATTGAACCCTGGTCAGTTTTCTATCTACTATGCCTTTCTGCTTTTTAGAAACAAAAACATTTTTAAAAAATTGAAAATTAAACTATGACTGCTATTATTTGCTTTTTGGGTCTTTTATGGGTATATTAACCTACCAAAATAATATTCTATAGGTTTTGCTGTCCCCCTATGATCTTTTATGTATTTTTTTCTTTCATGTGTTTTTAAAATTTTTATTGCTGTTATTTTTTACATAGTTGTCATCAAGTGTATTTAATTCTAATTCTGATTTCTTCACATTGCAGCTTTTCATATTTATAATGTCTGATGGTGCAAAAATATATACATATAACACAATTTGTTCATTCATTTTCCTATTATGAACACATGTCATGTACTGTTTCTGTTTTTTTTGCTAATCCAAATAAAGCTCACACTTAAAATTCTTAAAATCATTCAGAAAAAGCAAAGTTACAGTTCAGAAACTTCTGGGAAAATTGATCTCTTTCAGTTATAATCCAATATCAGATTCTGTCTGCAATGCCCTGCAAAATAATTTTAAGGGCTTAATTTTTAGTGCTCAAATGAACAGAATAAGTGAAATTATATTTGTAAATTAAAGTAATTTGAGCCATAATCTTTTTTTTTTTGGAAGGGGAAGAGGGAGGTAATGAAGCCAAAGTAATTTTCACATAGTCAGTAACTGTGTGAAGTAGAATTTGAACTCAGGTCCTCCTGACTCCAGGACTGGGGGTTTAACCACTGCATCACCTAGTTCCATAGCTATAATCTCTTTTTTTTCATAATCTCTTTAAATAAAGTTGCTACCTAACCTTGATTCTTCTGCCCTTTAGGTAATTCAAAAGTGTGGATTAATTAAAATTAAAAAAAATTTGATATACAAAATACAATGATATAAAGATATATTTTCATTTTAATAAAGCAAAGAAAAAGTAAAAAATTTTACACAAAATTACAACACATTTCCAAGAAGCAAAAGAAAGTAATTCTAATATCCAATTAAAAAATAAGTATTTTACATAATGGAAATTTAGTTAGAAGTTGTATAGGTACAATATAGTAGGAGTCAAATAGTTTAAAATACAGAATTTAGTAAGGCTAGTCTGGCAAACAGAAGCAGATAAATGGAAGCTTAGGGCAAACTAATGCTAGAAGGGCGGTTCTGAGACGGAAGGAGCTCTTCCTGGATATGCTGGCTATTTGTTGCTTCTCTCCCTTTCTTGATTTTTTGGGTTAATTAGAAGCAGTCAAGGTGGTGTAATGGAGAAGGAACTGAGCCTGGGGTTGGGAAGACTTCAGTTCAAATCCAGTTCTCAGAAACTGACAAGCTATGTGATCCTGGGCAAGTCACTAAACTTCTGTTTACCTATTTCCCCAACTGTAAAATGGAGATAATAGAACTCACTTCCCAAGACTGTTGTGAAGATCAAACAACAACTTAGTACAATACCTAGCACATAGTAAGTGTTAATGTATATGTTAGTAATTTTTAATAATTTAAACATTTTTAACTGCTTAATTTGTTCAGAATGCATATAAGATAATGGAGAAGACATAAAAAAACCTGCTAAGAGGAAGTTTCTACTTTATAGAATTTAGAGTCTAGTAGAGGCCTGATAAATACACAAATATTTTATATAAAATATATTTTATACAATAAACCTATGAAAAATTTGCAAAACAAAAAGTGATGCCTATTATGAAAATATGTTAAACATGACAGTACATATACAACCAGTTCATTGCCTTGGAGAGGAGGAAAGAGAAGGAAGGCTGGTAGAAAAAATGTGAAACTCAAAAGTTTGCAAAAGAATGAATGTTGAAAACTATCTTTGCATGTAACTGGGGGAAAAAATACATAAATAAGGGAAGGAAAAAATGTTAGGTGAAAATCATAAAAACAAGCCTTGATGTATTTAGGCAATTTTTTTATTATATAAATATTTTATTTGTTTTCCAATTATATACAATGGAAATTTCTATTTTTTTGACAGGGTTTTGAGTTTTAAAATTTTTCTCCTTCCTTCCTTTCCCTCCCCCCTTCCAATAACTGAAAGCAATATGATATAGGCTTTACATATGCATCCATGATAAGTATAGATTGAAATTGAATGTGTTATGAGAAGAAACAGCTCCAAAAGGAAGAAAGGAAACATTAGAGATAACAAAATTACAAAATATATAAGACAACTTTTAAAAATTGAAGATTAGTATCTTTGGTCTTTGTTTAAATTCCACAGTTCCTTCTCTGAATACAGATGGTATTCTCCATCACAATTCTCCTAAAATTGTCCCAGATTATTGTACTGCTGAAATGAACAAGTCCATTAGGGTTGATCATCACCCCATGTTGTTGTTAGTATATACAATGTTATTCTGGTTCTGCTCATTTCACTCAGCATCAATTCATGCCAATCTTTTCAGGCTTTTCTGAAATTTTGACCCCCAAGTTTTCTTAAAGTAAAATAGTGTTCCATCACATACATATACCACAATTTGTTCAACCATTCCCCAATTGATGGGCACCCCTTCGATTTCCAATTCTTTGCCCCTCAGAGCTGCTATGAATATTTTGTACATGTGGGGTTTTTACACTTTCTTTCATGATCTCTTCTGAGTACAGACCCATGGATCAAAGGGCATACACATTTTTATTGCCCTTTGGGCACAATTTCTTTTTCTTTTTTTTTAATGTTTTATTAAAGATTTTATTTGAATTTTACAATTTTCCCCCTCCAATCTTACTTCCCTCCCCACAACCCCCACAGAAGGCAATTTACCAGTCTTTACATTGTATTCAATGATCTAAATTGAATGTGATGAGAGAGAAATCATATCCTTAAGGAAGAAACATAAAATATAAGAGATGGCAAGATCAGACAATAAGATAGCATTTTTTCCCTAAATTTAAGGCAACAGTCCTTGGTCTTTGTTCAAACTCCACAGTCGTTTCTCTGGATACAGATGGTATTCTCCATTGCAGACAGCCCCAAATTGTCCCTAATTGTTGCACTGATGGAATGAGCTAGTCCATCAAGGTTGAGCATCACCCCCCATGTTGCTATTAGGGTGTACAGTGTTTTTCTGGTTCTGCTCATCTCACTCAGCATCACTTCATGCAAATCCCTCCAGGCTTCCCTGAATTCCCATCCCTCCTGGTTTCTAATAGAACAATAGTGTTCCATGACATACATATACCACAGTTTGCTAAGCCATTCCCCAACTGAAGGACATTTACTTGATTTCCAATTCTTTACCACCACAAACAGTGCTGCTATGAATATTTTTGTACAAGTGAGGTTTTCATTGGGCACAATTTCAAATTGTTCTCCAGAAAGTTTGGATTAGTTCAGAACTACACCAACAATGCATTAGTGTCCCAGATTTCCCACATCCTCTAGATAAAAATTTTAATGGGACAAACATTTCTCAGGTTTCAGTTGGGGGGCAGAGTCAGTTGAAAATGTAATATTTAAAATGTATTGCTAAGTAAGTATATGTCCTGTCCTTAGAATTTGATTATTCAAAGTAGGAATTATTCATTTTGTAAATCTAATATCTATTGCTTCATCTCTTCCTTTTTCCATGATCTATTGTTTTTCCTGCAGGAAGAGGGATGTGGACAGAGGTGATTTTTCCTCTCTTTTTTTTCCACCACTTATTAGTACCACTACTGGAGTGTTAAGTGGCCATAGGAAGAAGTCACAAAATTCAAGTTCAGTTTCTAAAAGGTATCAATATTAAATTTTTGCTTCATTACAGTTAATCTTTAGGGGGGGAAAAGAACCAAACAAAGGAAAAAAACCCATGAAATTGCTTTTATTGCCAATTACTATAAATAACTATAAAATTACTAAAATAACTATCAAAATAATACCTATTAAAAATAGTGGCATAGAAGTTCAATGGACAGGCCACTGGCCCTGGAGTCAGAAGTACCCAAGTTCAAATCTGGCCTCAGACACTTAATAATTACCTAGCTGTGTGGCCTTTAGGCAAGCCACTTGACCCCCATTTGCCTTGCAAAATCCTAAGAAAAAAACAAAACCCCAAAAACAGTGGCACAGAACAAACTTAGCAAGGAAACATACCTCTTTCCACATTTGGAATGGTATGTAAGAATCAGGGAATTAGAATTAATAGATTAAAGGGAACTCAAAGCTCAAGTAATATAAGATTCATTTTTCAGATGAGGAAATTGAGGATTAGAGCAAGAGGATAATTTTGTGATGTGCCCAAGATGAGAAAGATAGGAAAAGGCAGAAGTGATATTTGAATCCAGGTAATGAATATGATTCTAGATCCAGTGCATATTCTCCTGCAACACACAACCTTAAACCTAGTGTTAAGTTTTGGGACATTTGTTGTTTAAAAGTGACTCTTCATTAGATGAACATTCCTAAAATACATATGTGTCCTCTCTCCATCCTTAAGTATACACATCTGCTAAAATTGTGCCCAAGAGAAAACTAGTTCCTGCTGTCTCTTTGTCAATCATAACTTCAACCCTATCCCACCTCTTAAAAGGGATCAGATTTTCAAAAACAGTTCTTGAATCAAAAGAACTCTTCTCCCTAAAGCACTCCACCCTAAAATAAAATGTGGCTGCATTTCCAAAATACCAACTTTTATTACTAGTGGTTATACAAAATTACTTCCAATAATAAAGAAAATAGATAGTAACTAAAAATTATTTTTATAAATTTAAGATTAAATATTTTATTAATATTTGTCAAAAGATTTGTCTTTTCTATAATATATATAAAACATTCAAGTTTTTTACATTCTCTCAAGTTAGTCAAAACTGAATCTCAGCTCAAAAAGTAAATGCTATCACCTTAGGTGGCACAGTGGCTAGAACACTGACTTTGGATTCAGGAGGATCTGAGTTCAAATTCCACCTTAGACATTTACTAGTTGTGTGAACCTGGACAAGTCATTTCACCCAATCTGCCTCACTGTAGAATGAGCTGGAGGAAATGGCAAATCACTTAACATCTTTGCCAACAAAAACCCAAACAGGATTATAAAGAGTTGAGCTGGGGCGGCTAGGTGGCACAGTGGATAAAGCACCGGCCCTGGAGTCAGGAGCACCTGCGTTCAAATCCGGTGTCAGATACTTAATAATTACTTAGCTGTGTGGCCTTGGGCAAGTCACTTAACCCTACTGCCTAGCAAAAACCTAAAAAAAAAAATAGAGTTGAGCTGGACATGACTGAAATGAGTCAACATCACCATAAATAATTGTTGAACTTAAAGCAATGCAACACAAATATAAATAATAATCTATCTAACCAGAGTTTAGTTATCTTGGGAATTTTCCCTAACTAGTGATATATGAGTTCAAGAAAGAAGTATAGTCAAAAAAAAAAGTTCATGTTATATAGAAAAACTGCTCAGTCCCTCACTCAGAGTCTATTATTATGTTTTAAGTGAAAGATTATAGAAGACTTGATGGTGGGTGGCCAGAATATTTGTTGACATGTATACAAATATTACAAATGATTCTATCAGTTCAACTCTCTGATATACAAATCTGTAATACAAAAAAACAGAAAATTATGAGATGGAGAAGAGCTTCTGGAGACAAATACACTAACAAAGAAATGATAGGGAGGTGGATGATATATGTTTTGACAACTCAGTATCCATTATGCCTCCTGAAGCTAGTTCAAAGACTTCTCCAGTGTCAGTGACTTCCTTTGATAACACAAACCTGGCAGTTTGTGTACTACAGTTCAGGCAAGAATATGAGGAAAATGACATTTGCAAAAGGGTCCATTGTCTGACTTGCACTGTGCCACCTAGCTGCCCTCCATTGTTCTTAAGTTGACCAACTTAAGAACAATGGAGGGCAGCTAGGGGGCACAGTGGACAGAGCACTGGCCCTGGAGTCAGGAAGACCTGAGTTCAAATCCAGCTTCAGACACTTAACAATTGCCTAGCTGTGTGACCGTGGGTAAGACACTTAACCCCATCATCTTACAAAAAAACAAAAACAAAAACTTGAGACAATGGGATATTTTAGAAAAAGTGATGTTATCTGGAATCAAGAGGTTTGGGTTCAAAATCCTAAAACTTACACTTGTGGCTCTATAGTTCTTAAACATTAAGCCTCTTTAAGATTTATGGGGTGATAACTGCCCCAGAGCTGTAATAAGGAAAATGCTTTGTAAATGGTGGCCAGATTCTGAATGGTCAGACAACATATTGAAATTACCACAAGTTAATTTTGGTTTCTATGACCATAACAAGTTTACTTTTATTTACTCCTTTTTATTTATTACTTTTAAGAGTTATGATTTTCAGGGGCAGCTAGGTGATGCAGTGGATAGAGCACAAGCCCTGGAATCAGGAGTACCTGAATTCAAATACGGCCTCAGATACTTAATAATTACCTAGCTGTGTGGTCTTGGGCAAGCCGCTTAACCCCATTTGCCTTGCAAAACACAAACAAATTAAAAAAAAAAGTTGTAATTTTCAAATTAAAGCTTCTCTGAGGTACCACCTCACACCTCTCAGACTGGCCAATATGACCAGAAAGGATAACCATCATTGTTGGAAGGGTTGTGGGAAATCTGGGACACTATTACATTGTTGGTGGAACTGTGAACTCATCCAGCCTTTCTGGAGAGAAATTTGGAACTACACCCAAAGGTCTACAAAAATGTGTATACTCTTTAATCCAGCAATATCACTACTGGGTCTCTACCCTGAAGAGATCATGAAAAGGGTAAAAACATCACTTCTACAGAAATATTCATAGCAGCACTGTTTGTGGTGGCAAAGAATTGGAAACCAAGTAAATGTTCTTCAATTGGGGAATGGCTTAGCAAACTGTGGTATATGTATGTCATGGAACACTATTGTTCTATTAGAAACCAGGAGGGAAGGGAATTCAGGGAAGCTTAGAGGGATTTGCATGAACTGATACTGAGTGAGATGAGCAGAACCAGAAGAACACTGTACACCCTAATAGCAACATGGGGGCAATGATCAACCTTGATGGGACACGCTTATTTCATCAGTTCAACAGTCGGGGACAATTTGAGGCTGTCTGCAATGGAGAATACCATCTTGATCCAGATAAAGAGCTGTGGAGTTTGAACAAAGTTCAAGGACTATTACCTTTAATTTAGAAAAAAACTGCTATCTTATTGTCTGATCTTGTTATCTCTTATACTTTATGATTCTTCTTTAAGTATATGATTTCTCTCTCACCACACTCAATTTGGATCAATGTACAACATGGAAACAAGGCAAAGACTGACAAATTGCTTTCTGAGGGGAAGGAAGTAAGACTGGGGGGAAAATTGTAAAACTCAAAATAAATAAAATCTTTAATAAAAAAGTTATGATTTCATAGAATGTTTATAGAAATGTTGAGATTCATAATTCTGAATAGGCTCTTAATATCTATAAAAAATGTCAGTGCAGAAGATGGCGACAAGACAGGATGGTCTCTCAGGTGCTCTCTTTTAAAACTTAAACTAAGGGCTCTAACTAAATTTTCGAGAGACAGAACCCACAGAGAGACCCAGAGGCAGTTCTCCTACTCAAGGTAACCTGGAAAAGAGCGGAAAGGTTCTGCTTCCTGTGGTTGGAGGGGTGGCCCTCCAGAGGGGTGACACACCAGAAGGAAGGAACTTCAGCCTCCTGGAGGCAGCCCCAGGGAGCTGGGAGCTGCAGCTTACGGCAGCGGGGGAGTTTCCTGAGCTACACATGGGGAGCACTGGGCATAACTTTGGTGATCAGTACTGTGACTTCAGCCAGAGTGAGCACTTGAAGCCCAGCCCTCAGGGCACACAGCCAGTGAGCCTGGCCAAGGCAGTCCAGATCCAGGAAACAGAAGCAGGTGGAGGCGGTAAGCAGGAGCCCCCCAGGGCATGAGCCCATTGAACCTAGAGAGGGGAGTGAAGAGAGACTGCAGAGCTCTGCCCCTGGAACAGGACTCAGGGGCTGTGACCACATTCAGACCCTGATCAAAGTCTAGGACCCCCATAGAACAGCAGCAGCTCCCCCTACCCCCACCTCAGCCCTGTGGCAGGGGGTGTGTGCTTGTGGTCATTCACAGACCAGGAGGGAAGACAGAGCCTCACACATGGGGATCCTTGTGGGGGTGTTCTACTAATACTCAAATGCTCAGGAAGCACCCCCAAACCAGGCTCAGGCTGGGGAAATGACTGAGCAGTGAAAAAAAAAAAGGAACACCATTGAGAAATACTTTGTCTGTGATCCCAAGAAGGATCAAAACACTCAATCTGAAGATGAGGAAGTACAAATTCCTGCATTTAAAGACTCCAAGAAATGCAGAAACTGGCTATGACAGAGCTCAAAAAAGACTTTGAAAATCAAGTGAGGGAGGTAGAAGAAAAATTGGGAAAAGAAATGAGAGAGATGCAGGAAAAACATGAAAATGAAGTCAGCAGCTTAGTCAAGGAGATCCAAAAAAAAAAAAAAAAGCTGAAGAAAATAACGTTAAAAATGAGCATAGAGCAAATGGATAAAACCGTTCAAAAAGTTATTGAGGAGAAGAATGCTTTAAAAAGCAGAATTGGCCAGATGGAAAAAGAGATAAGAAAGTTCTCTGAGGAAAACAAATCCTTCAGATAAAGAACAGAACTGAGGGAGGTTGCTGATTGTATGAGAAATCAGGACACAATGCTTCAAAACCAAAAGAATGAAAAATTAGAAGAAAATGTGAACAATTCATTGAAAAAACAACTGATATAGAAAACAGATTTAGGAAAGATAATTTAAAAATTACTGCAATACCTAAAAGTCATGATCAGGAAAACAGCTTTGACATCATTTTCAAAGAATTACTACAGGAAAATTGCCCCGATATTCTAGAAGCAGAGGGCAAAAATTAAGAGAATCCACCGATCTCCCCGAGAAAGAGACCCCCCCCAAAAAATAACAACCCCCAGGAATATTACAGTGAAGTTCCAGAACTCCCAAGTCAAAGAGAAAATATTACACCAGCCAGAAGGACACAATTCACATATTGTAGAGCTGCAGTCAGGATCTCACAGGACTTAGCAGCAACTACATTAAAAGCTTGTAGGGCTTGGAATATAACATACCAGAAGGCAAAAGAGCTTGGAATGCAACCAAAAATCAACTACCCAGCAAAAATGAACAGCCTCTTCCAGGGAAAAAGATGGACTTTCAATGAACCAGGGGAATTTAAAATGTTCCTGTTGGAATGGCCAGAGCTGAACAGAAGGTTTGATCTTCAGATACAGGACTCAGGTGAAGCATAGAGAGTGGAGGAGAAGGGGAAAATATGAGGGACTTAATGATGATGAACTACATGTATTCCTCTATAGAAAAATGATACTGATAATACTCATATGAATCTTCTCATTTAATAGAGCAGGTAGAAGGAGCTTTTATAGATGAAGCACAGGAGAAAGCTGAATTTGAAGATATAATGTGGTGTAAAAATGGAGTCAATAGCTAAAAGGTAAATGTAATGGGAGAAAGAAAAAGGAGAGGAGGAATAGGATAAGATATTTCATATAGTAAGATTTTTCTTTATTACAATGAGCTATTGCAATGATATGGAAGGGGAGAGGCAAGGGGAATGAGGGAATCTTTGCTTTCATCAGAGGTGGCTAGGAGAGTAAACAGCACATATACTCAATGGGGTATAGACATCTGGAGTAAGAAGGAGAGAAGGGGGACAGGGGGAAGGCCAGGGGGATGTGAATGATGGAGGAGAGGATGGACCATGGGGGGAGAGTGGTCAGATTTAACACATTTTCTTTTTTACTTCTTATAAGGGGTTGGGATTGGATGGCCTGTCTAGGACCATAGGGCTAGGTGGAAGATGGGCCTAAGGGGTGGTATGTGGGCTTGGGGCCTCTTGGCCCCAGGGCTGGGGATCTGTCTGCTGTGCCACTTAGCTACCCTACAGCAGACAGAGAGAGAAAATCTAGTACATGGTAGTGGAGAAGTACGAATGGAGGGAGTTGTGATCAGCAATGGCAATGGTGGAAAAATATGGAAGTAACTTTCATGATGGATTTATAAAGAATGTGATCCACCCACAACAGAGCTGGTGGTGTTGGAACACAGACTGAAGCACATTTTTTATTATTATTATTTGGGGGGGGGTGCAGGGCAAATGGAGCTGGGTGGTCTGCCTGGGGCTGCACAGCTGGGTGATTGTTGGGTGTCTGAGGCTGGATTTGGACTCGGGTGCTCCTACTATTATTACTATTTCATTTTATTTTGGGTCTTTTGGGGTTTTTTTGGTTTTTGCAGGGCAGTGTGGTTGGGGTGGCTTGCATGGGGTCACAGAGCTGGGTGATTGTTGGGTATATGGGGCCAGATTTGGGCTTGGATGCTCCTGGCTCCAGAGCTGGTGCTCCATCCACTGCGCCACTTGGCCATACCTACAATTATTATTATTTTTTATTTTTATTTTTTCTCTCCCCTTTACTTTATTGCTCATGCGGGTCTATATTTTTTGGGGGAGGGGATATTATGTTTACTCTTAATCAAAAATATTTTAGTAATGTATAAAAAAACATTATTTGTACAAAATAAGAATAAATAAATGGGAAAAATTTCAATGCAGTTCATGTCTGCAGTTTAGTCAAAAATAGCAAGCAATATTATCGACTACTTTTCTGGATCTCAGATGCATGACCTCTACTGTCTCTAATTGACTACTTTTTCTCAGTTGTAGCTGTATTTGTCATTTTCAATCCACATGTAGTCAATGAGTTTTAATCTTTAGACAGCCTGTTCCTATAGCATCACTGATATGGCAGGGAAAGAAGAGGGTCTGGTGATGTTATTGAAACATCAGAACAAGGTGTCTAAAGATCACTTCGATAAGAGTGAACCCTCAGGGAGCAAGACTGTCAAAAAGTCATTTCACTAACATACACGGTAATATGCTTCCTGATTTTTGTGAGGATGGCTGTCTCCCACTTTCATCATACCCACTTGGACTTTTAATGTTCCCAAGAAATTCAGATTACTAACATGGATTCCAGAAAACACTTTTGAACCATGGCTGGACTCTGCCCTCAGGTCTAGTAAATGAGTCTCTCAATCATCAAGTATGTTGGCTGACTCTGGCCACCCACAATCCCAAGGGATCAGACAACATAAGTAGTTGTATGGTATGCTGTACTATATAATAGTTAGGAGGTATTGGCAATTATGAATTGATTTATATTCATAAGGAATGGTCAAGTTTTTTTTCTAAAAGTGACTAGATGGTATTGGTGTTTAGCATACCTAGTTGTGTGGCCTTGGGCAAGCCACTTAACCCCATTTGCCTTGCAAAAAAAAAACCCAAACCTAAAAAACCCCAAAAAGACAAAACTATGGGATGCTATTTGGCTTCAAAAAGATGGGCTGAACCAGACATTAAAATAAAATCTCTGTAAACTTAATAGTATAATTTATATCAATTTTTTCAAAAGTGACCCTGGAACAAAGAAATACAAAATGTAAGGGAATAAAGATGAAACATATAAAAAAAACTAGCTATCACTCATTCAAATCTGCCACATAAAAAGAACTGGAAATTGAGGGATTGTCCCTCAATTGGGGAATGGATGAACAAACTTTAGTATGTGAATGTGATGGAACACTACTGTTCTATAAGAAATCATGAGGGTAAAGGCAGTTAGGTGGCTCAGTAGATAGAACACTGGCCCTGGAGTCAAGAGTATCTGAATTCAAATTTGACCTCAGACACTGAATAATTGCCTAGCTGTGTGACCTTGGGCAAGCCACTTAAACCCAACTGCCTTAAATGAATAAAAAAAAAAAAAAAGAAATCATGAGGGACAGGATTTCAAAAAAGTCTGAAAATTGATGCTAAATGGGATGAGCAGAACCAGAAGAACATTGTACACACTAACAACAACATGGGGTGATGATCAACTCTGATGGATTTGCTCACCCCATAAGTGCAATAATCAGGGACCATTTCAGGGGGATATGTGAAGAGAATACCATCTGTTTCCAGAGAAGGAACTGTAGAGTTTCATGAAGACCAAAGATTAGTATCTTCAATTTTAAAAGTTGTCTTATGTATTACCTAATTTTGCTATCTCTAATGTTTTCTTTCTTTTGGATCTGTTTAATTTGGATCTATGCGTATCATGGAAGCAAATTTAAGACTACATCAGAGTGCCTTCTATGGGGGGAGGATAGGGGAAGAAAGGGAGGGGGGAAGAAAGGGAGGGGGGAAGAAAGGGAGGGAGGGAGAAAGAAATTCAAAACCTTACAAAAAAAAATATTGGTAGAAACTACCATTGTATGAAACAGGAAAATAAAATATTTATATAATATAAAAAAATCTGCCACATAAGATCAGACAAGTGCAAGCTGTATCATGGGAAGGATCAGTTAATTCTAAAAAATACATGGAAATCCATTTTTACTACTTCAGAACATGAGTAGCATCCTATCAATCATGACCAAATAACTAATATTTTATTTTCTACCTCCATCCATCATTTTTAGCTTTTGTCCCACACCTCTGGAACTACTCCATCTTGTCTAAGTTATAGAAAACATAGGGTAGAAAGAGAATTAATAACTTTTTACACTTGGAACACAAACTGAAGCACATTTATTATTATTATTATTTGGGGGTGGTTGCAGGGCAAATGGGGCTGGGTGGTTTGCCTGGGGCTGCACCCTAAAAACCATGTTATCAACCCAATACATAATTTGGCAAGCAAATTTCTTCTGGATTTCTTTTCATTCTAAAGATACTTTAGAAAAGAGACAAATTAGATATTGAAAAAACCCAACCAACATCTCCTTGAAGAATAGAGATGCTAATTTCCTAATTAAAAAAAAAAAAAGATCTTTCAAAACATATTGAAAAGTCACAAAATTTACTTCAACATATTTAACAATTAATTGGTTCCATAAAACAAAGATGGTAGATAAATATTATGGGAGCTATTGCCACTTCAGTTTAGTGCTAGCTAGAATTATTGTTAATCAAATCCAATTTGGTTTTAGGATGAGAAGGGACAAATCTAACATTATGACCAAATTTCATGGCACTGAGATGATTTTAATTAGATTGTACTGTTGGCATTTTGATGGACAGGGCAATGTTATATGTGGCATGACTATATTTTACTAAAAAAAATACTTATATACTTTTGTTATGGGACAAAGTACTAGTCTTAAAAGTAAGGAAACCAAAGTTCAAAGATGAGCATATTCCTCTTTCAAGTTGAGTGATAGGCAATTCACTTCATCTCTCTAGGGCTGATTCTTCACTTATAAAATTAGTTAGAATGAATGAACTTAAAGTTGTGTTTTGTTCTCGAATTTTATGACCCTAAGCTATCTGTTGACATCTTAAAATATTCATTTATTAAAGAGAGTAGAGAGTTCTACTTATATTTCTTTTTATTTCATATGAAAAATTAATAAATTGATGAGCATATATTAAGTGACTACTATATATGTCAGGGATCATTTAGTATATTGGGGATACAAAGAAAAATGAAATAGACCTTGTTTTCAAGAAATTGGCATGCTATCAGAGGAAAGCTTTAGGAAACCACATAAGACATTTTATAAAATTTACACAAAAAAAGGCTATCTACTCACTCATATTCAAGGCAGCCATTCCTCCCTGAGGGGCTGCTGGATAAACATTAGGTACATTTGTGGTCATGAAATCTGCAATCTGTTGTAATGCCAGTAGACCTGTGGGATTCTTCCCTTTCTTAAACTGTTCCTGGATCATTGATTCCAATTCTTCACAAAAAGCCTAAAAAGAAGTCAAAGAATATTTTAATAGTCAAAAGTTGAAAGACAAAGATTATTTTAGTTTAATGACACTTAATACACATTTGTGGTCACATAGCTAGATAATTATTAAGTATTTGAGGTCACATTTGAACTCAGGTCCTCCTGACTTGAGAGCCACTGCTCTATTTACCAAGTCACCTAGCTGCCCCTCTATCTGTATTATTAAAGAGATCTTTGCCTCATCCATTCAAATTACATTACAATCATTTCTTTGTTCCCCATACAGAAATAATTTCTTACTGTTTACTTAAATTAGCCTATCAAAAGAATAATATGACCTAGTTCAGTGATCTCAAAGTAGAAACTATTTAACCATAAGGGGCATGTGATCAATCAATGAAAGGGTAAGGAGAGGGGTTGCATCCCATCCTTAACATGATACATACAGGCTTGTCAGTGAGGATTATCTCCAATATGGTCATACCCACTCAAATCCCTCAATAGTCTACAACTGTGACCTTCTCTTTGTTGTTCAGAATTTAAATATTATCTCCCAACTCCTTACTAGCCTCATCCCAAACATATCTAGTAAGTTGCCAAATCTGATTCCATCAACCTCCAAATATCTAATATATCCCCTTTTCCCTACTAACATGTTACTGCCTCCTAGTTCAGGCTCTCACTATTCGAAAAGCTAATATATGAATATTTTAATCAGTGTTCCTGCCCCTGGTATCTCTTCTCTCCAAATCATTTTCCAGAGAACTGCCAAAGCAATAGTCCTAAAGACCCAGTGTGATTATATCTCTTCTCTATCCAATATATTCCCGTGGCTCTCTACTGACCCAAGGATAAATATTATTTTATCTTTATCTTATTCTTTTAAAATATCTATTTTTATCTATTTTATAACATACTAGTTATTAGCACAGTGAAACCTATACTTTGTAAATAAGTAAATATACATAATAGGGAATGTATCCTTTTCAGTGTGTGTTAAGAGAAAATGTTTAGAGACCACAAACCTTGGATTATTACATGCCATTGGATGGGCAGCCCATTGAACTAGCCATCAATACACATATCTTTGACAAATACTGCAGTTAGACAATGATATAAGCTCAGAACTGTAAAATAAAATGAAAATGGATGGATTGCATTTGTGGCTTTAGTAAACACTTCACCAAGAACAAGAATGACTGCAAAAGGAGTTAAGCAAGTCATGTAGCAAGAGAAAGGGAGAAGGGATAGACAGTTAAAGTGCTGCATCGATATTTAGGCAATACTAAAAGATCCAAAAGGCTTCTATATTATGGGAACACATCTGTGGAGGATTTATGGAAGGACGGACATAAACAAAAATCACTGAAGATGAGAAGATAAGGATAAAATTTGTTATCCTAGTGCAGGGCATGTCACAGCCCCAATAAAATATAACTAATGCTTAAGATAAAGACCAGAAAACTACACAATGTCATGCTTTCCAAAACAATCATATCTGAAGTGTTTGTTTAAAAGTATTACAGAGCTAGGTATGTACTATACATGGTTTCAGGCTCATGTATTTCCATTTTCATTTTCTGAGCCAGAAGGATGCTTTAAACTAAGCAATGGTATTCACTAGGAAATTTCTAGGGCAAAACTGTAGTGTGTGATAACCATAGAAGAGTAATAAATGCATCAGGGGTTAATTCATGACAATAGTAGTATTGTTAAACAAAAACATTCATATAATGAATCGCAGTAAATAGATTGTATTCTGTAGTAGACAGTAAGTGAAAGGAAGGCTAAGAGTAACAAGTCAATGTGAATTAAATAAAAGGAATTAAAGCATTGTTTGTTCGTTTGGACAATCTTTATATACAAAGCAGATTCTCATAAATTAAACAAAACTACAGTTATAACGGAATCAACCAACATGAACAGATGATGTGCCACATGACTTCTGAGATAATGATGCAGCTTTCCTGATTTGTAGAAATGGAAGCTCTCACACCCTTAGTATCTAATTTTGACAAAACTTAGGAAACTGAATAATAGAAATACTTTAAAGATTCTATAAATGTTTCGCTTAGGTAAATTATTTGCAGTTTTCCTAATATGTAAAACCAAAGTAGTAAAATTGACAATACTCTTAGATTTCCAATAAAAGAATAAGATTTCTGAAAAACAGCAAATAATCCATTTTAATAACCTGCAAATATACATAGAATCAATGGGCAATATACATTTTAGCATACACCTTGTTATTTTTCAAGATATTGCAGTTACTGATACCAATAGTAGCAGTAGCACATCTTATTATAAAGTACTTTAATATATACCAAGTCATTCTTCACAACTCTGTATAAGTACAACCTCAATTCTATGGATAAGGAAATTTAAGCTCAGTGTGCTCCAGATGACTTGACCTTGATCAACATGGTCATTCAGAGACAGATATGGAGCATAAAAAGAGGGGGACCAATCTAGTACTCTTTTTGACACCCTGCTGCCTTTACCTAGTCAGAATCAGTTTTGTTGTAGCCAAAAACAGAATGTGAATCAAGTAAAGCTCTATCTAATATTTCTGATATTTGACTGAATAACATAGAAAGGTATTGAAGGTATGGGTAGGACTGAACAGCAAAGAATCTGAAGAGGCTGAGAAGGCAATGCCTTTTTCTGGATCAGGCACTTAAATCAATAGATTTCCCTTTTGTTAGATATACTGCATAGATTCAATTAAAGTTTATGGTGATTCTCTTGCTTTTCAATAATCTGTAAGATCACTGTCAAATATAGAAAGGAATGAATCGGGGCAGATAGGTGGCACAATGAATAGAGCACCAGACCTGGAGTCAGGAGGACCTGAGTTCAAATTAGGCCTCAAAAACTTAATAATTACCTAGCTGTATGACCATGAGCAAGTCACTTAACCCCACTGCCTTGCAAAAACCTAAAAAAAAAGGGGGGGAGGGGAATGAATCAAGAACAAGGTTGGATAAGATCCAACTGCAAAAAAGAATATGAGAAACCATTATCAGTGACAGTACCAATACAAGAAAGTTATGAATAATAAAATAATAATAAACTTTATAGTTTACCTTTTGGTAGAGATACCATATTATTTCCTTTGATGACTTAGTGGAAAGCATTTGATTTGGAGCCCAAGAACCTGGCTAGGAAGCCTGGGCCTGCTACTACTTAGCCACATGAACTGGTCAAGATACTTCAGTTCTGTCTGCCAGTTTCCTCAAGTGTAAAATTAAGAGATTGGACTCAATGATCTCTTTAATCCTTAATAGTTCTAAACCTTATGATTCTTTTTTTTCCTGTTATTTCTTTTAAAGATTTTATTTATTTTGATTTTACAATTTTTCCCCTAATCTTACTTCCCTCCCCCCTACCCCCCACAGAAGGCAATTTGCCAGTCTTTACATTGTTTCCACTGATCCAAATTGAATGTGATGAGAGAGAAATCATATCCTTAAGGAAGAAACAAAGTATAAGAGATAGCAAGATCAGACATTAAGATATCAGTCCCCCCCCCAAAAAATTAAAGGTAATAGTCCTTGGTCTTTGTTCAAACTCCACAGTTCTTTCTCTGGATACAGAGGATATTCTCCATTGCAGACAGGTTGATCATCGTCCCCATGTTGCTGTTAGGGTGTACAGTGTTTTTCTGATTCTGTTCATCTCACTCAGCATCAGTTCATGCAAATCCCTCCAGGCTTCCCTGAATTCCCATCCCTCCTGGTTTCTAATAGAACAATAGTATTCCATGACATACATATACCACAGTTTGCTAAGCCATTCCCCAACTGATGGACATTTACTTGATTTCCAATTTTTTGCCACCACAAACAGGGCTGCTATGAATATTTTTGTACAAGTGGTGTTTTTTACCTTTTTCATCATCTCTTCAGGGTATAGACCCAGTAGTGGTATTGCTGGATCAAAGAGTACAAACATTTTTGTTGCCCTTTAAGTGTAGTTCCAGATTGCTCTCCAGAAAGGTTGGATGAGTTCACAGCTCCACCAATAATATATTAGTGTCCCAGATTTCTCACAACCCTTCCAACAATGATCATTATTCTTTCCGGTCATATTGGCCAGTCTGAGAGGTGTGAGGCGGTACCTCAGATAAACTTTAATTTGCATTTGATTTAGAGCCATTTTTCATATGACTATGGATTGCTTTGATCTTGTCTGTAAATTGCCTTTGCATATCCTTTGACCATTTGTTAATTGGGGAATGCCTTTTTTTTTTTAAAATCTGACTCAGTTCTCTGTATATTTTAGAAATGAGTCCTTTGTCAGAAATACTACTTGTAAAGATTGTTTGCCAGTTTACTACATTTCTTTTGATCTTGGTTACAGTGGTTTTGTCTGTGCAAAAGTTTTTTAATTTAATGTAATCAAAATCATCTAGTTAGTTTTTAGTGATGTTCGCCATCTCTTCCTTAGTCATAAACTGCTTCCCTTTCCATAGATCTGATAGGTAAACTAGTCCTTGACCTTCTAGTTTGCTTATAATATTGTTTTATGACTAAATCTTATATCCATTTTTATCTTATCTTGGTATAGGGTAATCTCTAATGGCTCTTTGTTACCTTTAGGATCTAATATAAATTAAGACTTTTACAATCCTACCTCACTCCTCATTATACATTACAGCCCTCACTACACATTTCTCTCCACTTCATATGCATTGCTCCACTTCACTCACACTATGATCTAGTCATACTACCTTTATTCTTGTTTCTCATACATAGAGATTACTAAATAGGAAAGTGCCTCAGTATTATCTGTGTTTTAGGAAAATCACTTTGGCTGCTCTGTGGAGAATGAATTAGAGTGGGGAAAGAATTAGGGGAATGGGGAGAGTTAAATTAAAAAGGTATTAAATTGTTCAGAACTACAATGGTTGGAAGCTATGTGAGTGGAAGGAAGGGAACTTATAAATAAGAAAGATACTGTAAAGACAGTTGACAAGATTGGCAATTCAATGGATATGTGGTAATGATAAGAATTGAGGATAATATTGACATTCTGAAACTGAGTGGCTGAAAGGTTAGTGGTGACCTTAATGGAAATAAGGGAAGTTTGAAGGTTGGATTTGGGTAAAATTACGAGTTCTGTTTTAAACATGTTGAGTTTGAAATGAATACAAGATATCCATGCAAAAAAATCCAGTGGTCATTTTGTAATTTGGGATTAAAAGTTTAAAAGTGGGGCAGCTAGGTGGCACAGTGGATAGAGCACTGGCCCTGGAGTCAGGAGTACCTGAGTTCAAATCCGGCCTCAGACACTTAATAATTACCTAGCTATGTGGCTTTGGGCAAGCCACTTAACCCCATTGCCTTGAAAAAAACTAAAAACTGAAAAAAAAAGTTGAAAAGAGATGTTTGAGTGTGGAAGATGAGAAAATCAGAACAGAAATAGTTAAATGATGTGAGCTAATGAGGTTATCAAAGAAAAAATAAAGAGAAAAGGGTTCAGAACAATATGACTAATGATCTGGTAAAAGAAACAGAAGGAATGGTCAGACAGGTAGGAAAAGAATCAAAAGAGAGAGTAATATCATGAAAGGGAGAAGAGCATTCAGAAGAGAGGAAGAGAGGATGGTTAATAGTGTTAAATGTTGCAGAGAAGTCAAGAAAAAAAGGCCAATGGATTTAGTGATTAGAAAATGCCGATGACTTTGCTGAGAACAATTTCAATTGAGTGATGAAATCAGAAACCAGATTATAAATGGTTGAGAAATAAGAGAGGGGAAGTAGATGCAATGACTTTAGAAATAAGTCTTTGACATACAAGAGTTACAATCTCATGCAAAGGAGAGCAAAACAGAGGAGATTTCTTTTACTCCTAGGGTGAGGATTTTGATGACTTTTAAATGGGGTTAAGTGACTTGCCCAAGATCACACAGCTAAGTATTAAGTGTCTGAAGCCAAATTTGAACTCAGGTCCTCCTGACTCCAGGGCTGTTGTTCTATCCAATGCACCACCTAACTGTGCCAAAGAATATTATTGAAGTATCCTAGACAAACATTTTTAGACAAGTTAGAAGCTAAATGAGAGACGAGAGGTGCTAGCAAAAGCACTCACCAAGGAGGCCAGCAGAGTATTCAGCAGAACACTATCCTGAAGAAAAAGTGGAGAAATATCTACCACAGCAAGAGCTCCTTAAAGAAACATTCAGGTAGGGGTGGCTAGGTGGCGCAGTGGATAGAGCACCAGCCCTGGAGTCAGGAGTCCTTGAGTTCAAATCCAGCCTCGGACACTTAATAATTACCTAGCTGCCAGGTAACCCCATTGCCTTGTAAAAACTAAAAAAACTAAAAACAAAAGAAAAAGAACCATCATTCAGGTGTTGAGTGAGATGAGCAGAACCAGTAAAACACTGTACACCCTACAGCAACATGGAGGGGGGGGGCGATGATCAACCTTGATGGACACGCTTATTTTATCAGTGCAACAATCAGGGACAATTTGGGGCTGGCTGCAATGGAGAATACCATCTATATCCAGATAAAGAACCGTGGAATTTGAACAAAGTTCAAGGACTATTCCCTTTAATTTAGGAAGAAAAAACCTTATTGTCTGATCTTGCTATCTCTTATATTTTATGCTTCTTCCTTAAGGATAGGATTTCTCTCTCATCACATTCAATTTGGATCGATGTATACCACAGAAACAATGAAAGACTGGCAAGTGGCCTTCTGTGGGGGTGGGGGGGTGGGGGAGCGAAGTAAGATTGGGGAAAAAATTGTAAAACTCAAAATATATAAAATCTTTAATTTAAAAAAAACATTCAGGGAAAAACTAGAGGACCAGGAGAGAACAGGTCTGGGCCAGAGAAAAATCAAACTAATGTCAGCAGCAGTAGCAAAATGTCACTAGAAGCCAAAACAGTCAGTCAATCAGGCAACCAGCATTATTAAGGAGCTGCCCTGTGCTGGGAGTTGTGCTTGGAATTAAAGTCGGGCAAAAAAATAGTCCCTGCTCTTAATGTACTCACAGTCTAATACAGGAGATACCCTGTAAACAATCCTGTACAAACAAAATGTCCTGAATAAATCTGGGCTAATTTCAGAGGTAATGCATTATGATTATGGAGGGTTGGGAAAGGATTCCTGCAGAAAGGAGGACTTCGGCCTGGGGGAAAGCTGGCTAAAACACCCTTAGATGGAAGATGGAGTGTGTGAGCAACAACAAGGAGTCCAGGAGTCCAGCACTCAAGAGTGCATGGAAAACAAGGTAGAAGAAGACTGGAAAGCTAACAAGTATCAAAAAAGAGTTTCCTTTCTATACCTGTGCCCTCCCCATTCATGTGCCCTGACCATGTGTTTCCCTCCACATATATCATTTATGTGTGTAGCTACTCTTCTGGCTCTAAATATTTGGAAGAATATACCCCAATTTTGAAGAGGATTTTTGGTTACTACTTTCTTTTTATTATGACATTTCATTAAATGTTTTCTTTGAATTAATTTTGTTCTCTGGGTTACTATCAAAGATAAACACAACAGTAAGGGTCTGTGAATTAAAGTTTTTATGGATCCACAGAATATATTAAAACTGGAGGAACCATCTGCTGAGGAATTCATCCCTATGATGTAGTGCCCCCAGGCCAGTCCTCCCCATCATGCATGAATATTATAACTACATGGGGGGGGGGGGGGGGCAAAATGGCAACAAGAAAGGAACGTCTCTTAGGTGCTCTCTCATAAAACTTATAAACTAAGGACTCTAACTAAATTTTCGAGAGACAGAACCCACAGAGGGACCCAGTGAGGCAGTTCTACTCAAGGTAATCTGGAAAAGAGCAGAAAGGCTCTGCTTCCCGGGGTCGGAGGGGGTGGCCCGCCGGAGGGGCGGCCAGAGCAAAAGAACTTCAGCCTCCCAGAAGCAGCCCCAGGGCGCTGGGAGCCCCAGCTCACAGCAGCAGGTGAGTCTCCTGAGCTGCAACCCAAGGAGCACCGGGCACAAAGTGGGGGAACAGCAGGGGACCTCTGCCATAGCGAGCACATGGAGCCCAGCCCTCAGGGCACACAGCAAGCAACATGGTCTTACAGCAGCCCAGATCCAGGAAACATGAGCAGGCAGAGCTGGTAAGAAGGAGCCCCCAGGACATGAGTCCATTGAACCTAGGGAGGAGAGTGAAGAGACTGCCAATCTCTGTCCTCTGTCCCTAGAACGGGAGGCTGGGATTCTGACCCCATTCAGATCCTGATCGCAGTCTAGGACGCCCCCCAACAGAACATTAAGGGCCGCCCCTACCTCAGCCCCGTGGGGGGGGGGGGGGGAAGCACCCCCAAAATAGGCTAAGGCTGGGGAAAAGGAGCAAGCAGAGAAAAAAGAGGAATACAATTGAGAAATATTTTGCCTCTGAGCCCAAGAAGGATCAGAACACTCAGTCTGAAGATCAGGGTGCACAAGCTCCTGCATCTAAAGACTCCAAGAAAAACAGAAATTTGGCTCAGGCTATGACAGACCTCAAAATAGACTTAGAAAATCAAATGAGGGAGATAGAAGAAAAACTGGGAAAAGAAAGGAGAAAGATGCAGGAAAAACATGAAAATGAAGTCAGCAGGTTAGTCAAGGAAATCCAAAAAAATGCTGAAGAAAATAGCATCCTAAAAGCCAGCTTAGGTCAAATTGATAAAATAGTTCAAAAAGTTATTGAGGATGGGGTGGCTAGGTGGTGCAGTAAATAGAGCACGGGCCTTGGAGTCAGGAGTGCCTGAGTTAAAATCCAGCCTCAGACACTTAATAATTACCTAGCCATGTGGCCTTGGGCAAGCCACTTAACCCCATTGCCTTGAAAAATCTAAAAAAAAAAATTCTCTGAGGAAAACAAATCCTCCAAGACAAAGAACAGAACTCAGGGAGACTGATGAATTTATGAGAAATCAGGACTCAATACTTCAAAACCAAAAGAATGAAAAATTGGAAGAAAACATGAAATATCTTATTGAAAAAACAACTGATATGGAAAACAGATTTAGGAAAGATAATCTAAAAATTATTGGAATACTTCAAAGTCATAATCAGGAAGAGAGCCTTGACATCATTTTCAAAGAATTACTACAGGAAAATTGCCCTGATATCCTAGAAGCAAAATAGAAATTGAGAGAATCCACCAATCTCCCTAAGAAAGAGATCCCAAAAAACCAACCCCTAGGAATAGGCCAAGTTCCAGAACTCCTAAGTCAAAGAGAAAATATTACAAGCAGCCAGAAGGACACAATTCAAATACTGTGGAGCTGCAATCAGGATCTCACAGGACTTAGCAGCAACTACATTGGAAGCTCACAGGGCTTGGAATATAATATAGTAGAAGGCAAAAGAGCTTAGAATGCAACTGAGAATCAACTACCCAGCAAGGCTGAATGTCTTCTTCCAGGGAAAAAGATGGATTTTCAATGAACCAGGGGAATTTCAAAAGTTCCTGTTGGAATGGCCAGAGCTGAACAGAAGGTTTGATCTTCAAATACAGGACAATCAGGTGAAGCATAGAGAGTGGAGAAGGGGAAAATATGAGGGACTTAATGATGATGAACTGCATATATTCCTGTATAGAAAAATGATACTGATAATACTCATATGAACCTTCTCAATTAACAGAGCAGGTAGAAGGAGCTTTTACAGATGAAGCACAGGAGAAAACTGAATTTGAAGATATATTGTGGTGTAAAAATGGAGTCAATAAGGGGTGGCTAGATGGCATAGTGGATAAAGCACCGGCCCTGGAGTCAGGAGTACCTGGGTTCAAATCCGGCCTCAGACACTTAATAATTACCTAGCTGTGTGGCCTTGGGCAAGCCACTTAATCCTATTTGCCTTACAAAAACCTAAAAAAAAAAAAAAATGGAGTCAATAGAGAAAGGGGAAATGTAATAGGAGAAAGAAAAAGGAGAGGAGGAATAGGATAAGATATTTAATATAATAAGATTTTATTACAACGAGCTATTGCAATGATATGGAAGGGGGGAAGGCAAGGGGGAATGAGGGAATCTTCGCTCTCATTATAGGTGGCTAGGAGAAGAAACAGCATATATACTCAAAGGGGTATAGACATACGGGAAGGAGAGAAGGGGGACAAGGGGAAGGGGTGGGGATGTGAGTGATAGAGGAAAGGATGGACCATGGTGGGAGAGTGGTCAGATATAACACATTTTCTTTTTTACTTCCTGCAAGGGGCTGGGATTGGAAGGCCTGCCCAGGACCATAGGGCCAGGTAGATACTGGGCCTAAGGGGTGGTATGGGGTCTTGGCCCCAGGGCCAGGGATCTGTTTGCTGTGCCACTCAGCTACCCTACAGCAGAGTCAGAATGAAAGGAGAGAGAAAATATAGTACATGGTAGTGGAAAAATAACGAAGGAGGGAGTCGCAATCAGCAATGGCACCAGTAACTTTTGTGATGGATTTATCCTAAAGAATGTGATCAATCTGCAACAGAGTTGGTGGTGTTGGAACACAGACTGAAGCACATTTTTTATTAGTAGTATTTTGGGGGAAGGGTGCAGGGCAAATGGGGCTGGGTGGCCTGCCTGGGGCTGCATAGCAGGGTGACCATTGGGTATCTGAGGCCAGATTTGGACCCGGGTGCTCCGGCTCAAGGGCCAGTGCTCTGTCTGCCACCCAACCACCCCCACTATTATTACTATTTCATTTTATTTTGGGTCTTTTTTTTTTCTTTTTTTGGTTTTTGCAGGGCAGTGTGGTTAGGGTGGCTTGCATGTCACACTGCTGGGTGATTGTTGGGTATACGGGGCTGGATATGGGCTAGGGTGCTCCTGGCTCCAGGGCTGGTGCTCCGTCCACTGTGCCACCCTCCCATACCTACAATTATTACTATTATTTTTTTAATTTTAATTTTTTCTCTCCCCTTTACTTTATCACTCAAGCAAATCTATATTTTTTTGGGGAGAGGGGGTATTGTGTTTACTCTTAAACAAGAATTTTTTTTGAAGTATAAAAAAACACTTGTATAAAATGAGAATAAATAAATATTAAATTTTAAAAACATCAATTGTACAAAAATATTCATAGCAGCCCTGTTCGTGGTGGCAAAGAATTGGAAATTAAGTGAATGTCCTTCAATTGGGGAATGGTGGTGTGTATGTCATGGAACACTATTGTTCTATTAGAAACTAGGAGGGATGGGAATTCAAGGAAGCCTGGAGGGATTTGCATGAACTGATGCTGAGGGAGATGAGCAGAACCAGAAAAACACTGTACACCCTAACAGCAACATGGGGGTGATGTTCAACTTTGATGGACTCGCTCATTCCATCAGTGCAACAATCAGGGACAATTTTGGACTGTCTGCAATGGAGAATGCCATCTGCATCCAGATAAAGACCCGTGGAGTTTGAACAAAGTTCAAGGCCTATTACCTTTAATTTAGAAAAAAAACCCAGATATCTTATTGTCTCATCTTGCTCTTATACTTTTTGTTTCTTCCTTAAGGATATGATTTCTCTCTCATCATACTCAATTTGGATCAATGTACAACATGAAAACAAAGTAAAGACTGGCAAATTGCTTTTTGTGGGGGGAGGGTGGGGAAGTAAGATTGGGGGAAAAATTGTAAAACTCATAAAATCTTTAATAAAAAATGCTATTTCAACAAGAAAAAAAAGAAAAAATAACTACATGGCAATAAACCTCAATAGGAGATTTCAAGAATAAATGAAGATGACAGCATATATTGCACACCTATCTCATATATAAATCTACAAATAAAGATATTTGTCTTCATATATGTTTATTGTGGTACTTTCGCTTGCTATTTAAGTATTTCATATTCACATAATTCCTCAATATATGAATATATTATAATCTTTTGCTTACCTGTTACATTCATGATTTTTCTCTGAGTCAGATTTCCCACAAAAAAAGTTACATGGATATAGATAACCTATTGCAAGTTTGTTAATATAAATCTGCCAGGTTGATCACAGAATAACTTTCATTTATTGTATTCACCCTTCCCTGAGATCAAACAAGTCCCTTGAAGGATTTGGAGCTAGCATACATAAGGGGTCATAGATTATAGAAAAAAGTCAATGTAATAAGAAACATTTAAACTACCTTTAATAAAACGCAAGATTTAGCTAGGGGGAAAAAAACAGCTCTCTTACTGGACTTTGTAGAATCATGGAGACCCTCTTCTTTTGTTCCATCATGTTGAAATCTTGACGAAGATCTGGTGCCATATTCCTCTCTCTCAAGTATTCTGGATTGTTCTCATCTACTCTATCAAAATATCGCTCCTTATGAGGGGCTGTGGTTGGAGGTGGTGAAGTCACCACCGTTTCACCTGTATCACCATTCATAGCACAAATTTAAAATTCCCTGTGGAGAACAAAAATAAAGAGAATTTTTTAATGAATAACCAATAATACATCAACAAGTAAATGTTTGGACTTTGGCTATTACCCTAATTTTCACAACAATACACCAATCTCACACAAAGTACAATTAATAAAAACTATTTGCCAGAATTAGTCTCCAACCACTAATGGTGAAGAGGTCAAAGTTGATTGGTTCTATAAAGATTTACAAACACTTTCTAGCTATAATATTAAAAAAAAATATTACATTCATCACAGGGGATTAAAATACTAAAATAAGAAATCAAAAGATAATTGGAATAAATTGATCAGTTTGACCTTGGAATACAAAAAGAAGCAGAACAGTAACTAAGAGTTTTCTCAAGATAACTAGCTAATCATAACACTCTAGACTCCTCTACAGGTGAAGAAGCTCCATATTTGTCAGTTAAAATGAGACCTGGAGTATCATGAGTTTCTGATTGCAAAGTTCAGACTTAAATGAAAGAAAGGAAAACCATCAGACCATAGAAGTATAACCTAAATAGCATCCCTTATGAATATGAAGTAGAGGTGATTAATAGATTTAAAGGATAACAGCTACATTAATGAACCTCTATTGGAATTGTGATCTTTGAAAGTGTGTATGTAACTTGTTAGTTTATTGCTATTATAGTGATCTCTATTCTCCAATTATCTCAGATGCTTTTCTCGATTTTGATGTATTACTCTACTTAATTGGATTTTATTTCTGTGCTGAATATTAGACGTTAGAAGAAAAACAAAAATACTACAAATGCATTTTTAAAAATCATTTGTTTTTTTATTCAATTTTATTTCCAGGTTCAAATCCTCTCTTTTCTCTACTCTTCCTCCTCCACCCATCAAAAAGGCAAGAAATGGAAAACCCATTATAAATATGAAGTGGTGGCAAAACAAATTTCTCCGTTAACTATATATGAGTTAGTAGTAGGGGTATAAAGTAGAAAAAGAAAGAGAAAAAAATATGATTCAATCTGTACTTGGAGTCAGTTCTCTATCTAGAGATAGATAGCATTTTTCATCATGAGTCCTTTGGAATTTTGATGAATCGGTTCCACATGTCTTCTCAGGTTTTTCTAAAATATGCCTTTCATTTCTTACAACACAGTAGCATTCTTTCACATTCATAACTTATTCAGTCATTCTCTAGTTAATTAGCATTCCCTCTGTTTGCAAGTTTTTACCACCACAAAAAGATCTACTATAAATATTTCTGTACCTATGGATCATTTTTTTCCTCTAAAATCATTACCTTTTAAAATTTAATCAGTAACCAGCAATTAACTAGTAATTTTGGAATTGATCAAAAGTACAGGAAACAGAAAACCAGACAAAAACAATTGGTGGCCAATAATTCTCCATAATTCTAAAATGTCCTTCAAAATGAAAATTTTACTTTACAGAATCTGAACATTTCTAATCTATAACAGTCAGTGCCTCCTATTATGTACCAGATGCTAGGGAAGCAGAGATAAAAAAACAAAAGGCCACGTGCTCACAACAAGTTTACATTCTATTGGGGAGAAGCAATCTGGCCAAAGGAAAATAAATACAAAATATATAAAATAATTTCAGAAGGAGTGGAGAGTACAGCAGTTGTAAATATGTGTGTGTGGAGTGGAGCAGGAAGAGATAAGGACAGGACTCATGTATCATAACAAAAATTCAATATAAGCTTCCTTCAATATTGTTTTCAGCTCTCTCTCTCTCCCCCATCTCTCCAACACTCAGTGAAATCCAATCCTACTTTGTAGGGATCTGAGATTCCAGAAAAGGCAGGACAACTAGCAAGCACATACTAGGACTATAATTACTAAATATATTTAATTTTGAACTATGGAATAACTAGTGAGATATAGTAGAGAGAGCTCTGGTTTCGGAATGGGTCTCAGAAAACCAAGGTACAAATTCTGACTCCACCACTCAGAACCTGTATTTTCTCATATGTAAAATATAGCAGTTAAAATAGATGAATTATCTATAAGGTCCTTCACACTTTTTTTTGGTTGATATTTTATTTTATTTTTCCAAATACATGTTATGAAAGTTTTTCAACATTCATACACTTGCATACTTATAAGTTACATAATTTTCTTCCACTGTCCCTTCCCACTCCCCTCCCCTCAGCAGCCAACAGTTTGGTGAAAATTGTACAAGGATATTCATGTTTAACATGTTTACATTAGTCATTTTGTGTATAGAAATTAGGACTAAGAGAAAAGAAAGAAAATCATGGGATAGGAAGGAAAAATATATGAGAAATTTTTTTAAAAAGTGACCATAGTGTTCATTCAAATTCTGTGGGCTTTTTCTTTCTTTTTTTTTTTGGCCTGGATATGGATGGCGTTGTCTAAAGCAGATCTCCCAGGATTGTCCTCAATCTCTGAACTGCTGAGAGGAGCTGTATCATCAGAGATAACTCACAATGTTGCTGTTAAGGTGCTCACTATCACTTCATTTAATTCCATTCTTCTCTAGAGTCCAACCATTCATGATCTTTTTTTTGAGATTTTATTTAAAATTTTTATATTATTAATCATTAGTGATATATAAGAAACAACTAGGTTGCATAGTGGATTGAGTGCCAGGCCTGGAGTCAGGAAGACTCATCATTCTGAGTTCAAATCTGGCCTCAGACACTTGCTAGCTGTGTGACTCTGGACAAAGTCATTTAACACTTTTTGCCTCTGTCTTCTTGTTTAAGAGTAAACATAAGACCCCCTGAACCCAAAAATATAAAACCTCATAAGAAATAAAGTAAAAGAGAAAAAAATGTATTTCAGTCTGTGTTCTGATACCATCAACTCTGTCTCGGGTGGATCACTTTCTTTATCAGAAATTACTTCTATATTTTTCCACAGTTGCTGTTGAGTGGAATATTCCCTCTTAAGAGTTAATATTCCTGGTGAAATCCTCTCAGGGTAAAAAAAATCATTAAAATACAGACTATTACTTTTTAGACTATTCTTAGAAGAGAGAGAGAGGCCTTGGATTCCCAGTCAGACATCCTCCCAATTCTGTTAGGAAGGGAAATAGTGGAATACTTCCAGAGAAGAGACCTTGCATTCTTAGTTAGCTACCTATTTGATGATAGACTCGGAGAGAAGTACTAAACTAATAAGATATTAGAGGGTTTTTTAAGAAGACCTCAGACATTCAATCAATAGAAGGTCATTAGAAATCTTCTTCTGATATCCTCACCATCTGGATGGTAAGGTAATAATAGTCTATGAAAACATTCTATTCTTCTCTTTGTTGCTAGGTAGATTTTTCATGTAAAGATTGTAACTCTGAAAACCTTAACAATTCAGGTTGGAAGAAAGACGGCTAAGGAGGCGGGAATTGTGCTAGGCCATATAATCTTGCTTGACTGTCACCTTGGGGAAGTTCCTTGATCTTCACTACCTTTGTGAGACTTGGAGTATGCCTTTTTCTCGAGAAAAGTCAAAATAAACTTTCCTTTTTGACAGAGGAGTCTCTGTATTTTTTTAAGTAGATTTTTATCCCCCACACTGTTAATTGTAATTCCCTCCATCCATTCCTCACCAATACCATCTATTATATTTTCTCTCTCTTTTCACTCTGTCCCTCTTTACTAATGTGCTGTGGGGAAGCCGAGTGGTGCAGCAGACAGAGCATCGGCCCTTGGGCCAAGAGGCCCCAAGCCCACAATCCCATCCCAGAGACCCAGCAACCACCTGGCCCACAGTCCTGGACAGACCACACAATCCCAACCTTGCAAAAAGTTTTAAAAAAAATCTGTTATATCTGACTAACATCTCCTATGATCTACCCTCTACTCCATCACCCACAATCTCCTCCTTCACTCCTCCATCAGCCTTCTCTTTTTCCTCCTAGATGTCTATAACCTATTGAGTGTATATGCTGTTTCATCTCTGAGCCATTTCTGATGAGAATGAAGGCTCCCTCATTCCCCCTCCTCGCCTCTCCCCCTTCCATACCATTGCAAAAGCTACATGAAATCTTTTATATGAAATATTTTAGCCTATTCTACCTCTCCTTTCTCTTATTCCCAGTACATTTCTCTTTCACCCATTGACTTCATTTTTATAATATATTATACCTTCAAATTCAGCTCTCTCCTATGCCTCTTCTATAAAAGCTCCTTTTACCTGCTCTATTAAATGAGAAGGTTCATATGAGTATTATCATCTTTCCATTCAGGAATACACACAGTTCATCATCATTAAGTCCCTCAAATTTTACCCTTCTTACCCACTCTCTATACTTCCTGAGTCCTGTATTTGAAGGTCAAACATTTTGTTCAGCTGTGGTCGTTTCAACAGGAACATTTGAAAGTTCCCTGTTTCACTGAAAGTCCATCTTTTCCCCTGGAAGAGGATGTTCAGTTTTGCTCAGTAGTTCTCAGTTCCATTCCAAGCTCTTTTGCCTTCTGGAATATTATATTCCAAGCCCTATGAACCCTTAATGTAGTTGCTGCTAAGTCCTGTGAGATCCTGACTGCAGCTGCACAATATTTGAATTGTGTCTTTCTGGCTGCTTGTACTATTTTCTCGTTGACATGGGAGTTCTGGAATTTGGCTATAATATTCCTGGATTTGGGGAGTGGAGAGGTGGATCTCTTTCCAGGGGAGATCGGTGGATTCTCTCAACTTCTATTTTGCCCTCTACTATCGGGGCAATTTTTCCCTGTAGAAATTCTTTTAAAATGAAGTCAAAGCTCTTTTCCTGATCATGACTTTCAGGTAGCCCACTAATTTTTAAATTATCTTTCCTAGACCTGTTTTCCAGATCAGTTGTTTTTTTCAATGAGATATTTCACATTTTCTTCTAATTTTCATTCTTTTGGTATTGAAATGTTGTGTCTTGATTCCTTACAAAGTCATTGGCTTCCTTGAGTTCCATTCTACATCTGAAGGATTTATTTTCCTTAGTTTTCTTATCTCCTTTTCTATCCGGCCAATTCTGCTTTTTAAGGCATTCTTCTCAATAACTTTTTGAACTGTTTTATCCATTTGATCCAAGCTGGTTTTTAACATGTTATTTTCTTCAGCATTTTTTTTTGATCTCCTTGACTAAGCTGCTGACTTCATTTACATGTTTTTCCTGCATCTCTCTCATTTCTTTTCCCAATTTTTCTTCTATTTCCCTTACTTGATTTTCAAAATATTTTTTGAGCTCTGTCATAGCCTGAGCTCAACTTCTATATTTCTTGGAGCCTTTAGATGCAGAAGCTTGCATTTTCTCATCTTCTGATTGTGTGGTTCAGTCTTCCATGGGACCAAAGTAATTATCTCTGGTCAGGTTCCTTTTTTTTTCTTTCCTGTTTACTCATTTCCCCAGCCTGTGCCTGGTTTGGGGGTATCCTGAGTTCCCCCACAAGGACCTCAGTATATGGGGCTCCTGGTCTGTTGAATGACCACAAGCACACCCCTATGCCTGGGGCTGTAAGGGGGGGGTCCCTGGCTGAGACCAGGGCTTGAATATGGTCAAAGTTCCAGTCCTGTCCCAGGGACAGAGGACAGACCTTGGCAGTCTCCCTCTACTCCCTTACCTTCTGGGGGCTGAGCACTCAGGGCACAGCTGCCTGGAGGCTCCTGCTGGGCAGCTCCATGGGCCTGCTTCAGTTTCCTGGGATCTGGATTGTGCTGAGGGCTGCAGCCATGCTGAGGATCTGGGCTTTGTGTTCACTCTGGCAGCGGTCACCCTGCTGATATTCCAAGTTGTGCTTGCGGTGCAGGTCAGGAAACTGCTTCTGCTGCTGCTGGGATCCGGCTATTCCAGGGAGGCTGAAGTTCCTTTGCTCTGATGCTACTGCTCCTCCAACCCCATGGAATAGAGTCTTCCCGCTATTTTCCAGGTTACCCTGGACTGTAGAATTGTTCTCACTGGATCTTTCTGTGAATCATGTCTCTCGATAATTTAGTTAGAGTCGTAAATTTTAAAGTTTTTGAAATATTTTGTAGAGAGCACCTAAGAGAGGTTGTACTCCTGCCACCATCTTGTCATGTTTTGTTATAGAACGTTTTTTTCCCTACTTTATGTCCAGGTCTATCCTGTGGTTTGTATCTACCCTAGACCTATTTTTGCTCCAGTGTTCCCAATGCTCAGACTTTTTCTGGGGTTGGGACCCTGGCCTGCTGTCTAGCTTCCTGGACATCTGGGAAGCTTTAAAGTCTGTGTAGAGGCTTCATTTACCATAATGTAGGAAATGCTCCCGGGAGCATGCTAGCTTCATGCTGCCACCATGGCTCCAACCTGGAAGTGCCCTTTCCAACTCTTAACACTTGATGATTCTATAAACAATGCCCAGCTGTGCCCAACAATGTCCAACTGTGTCCAACAATGCCTAATAGAGTCAGAGTAACTAGATCTGTTTGAATACTACTAAGTAACTGTGACATCAGGGCAAATTACTTCCCCTCTCTAGGTTCTCAGATTCTTTAAATATAAAATGTGGAGTTGGACTACATCTCTTATAGCCTATGAATATGACTGTTTCTTTCAAAACAAGGCCATGTGAAATTTTAGAGGGTAGAGATTGCTGCTAACCAGTTTAAGAGCACACTAACACAATAAACAAAAAGAATCTTTGTAAGACCAACCTAATTAAGGTAACAAATGGTGTGATAGCCTTTCTCTTATCACGCATTGCTGTGTCAGAAGGGTGAGATAAAGAATGTGGACTACATCTATTGTTCTCTTTTTCCTTAGCACAATAAATAAAAACTTCAATAAGAAGTTTGTGAATTTAAATAACTCAATTATAAATGTACTGAATTCATGAATCAAGATAAGTAAAAGGCTAATGTTAGTTCTGACCTGAATACTGACCCTTCACAAATAGTTTATTTTGTGGTTTTTAGCTTTGGTTAGCATGGCCTTCAAGAAAAGAAACATTTTGTCATGACAACAAATTCTTCTATGGACATTTCTATAATTATTAGAGAACAGAAAAATTAACAAATCATCTGAAAACAAACCTCCTTTATGAGGAAATTGGATATGCTACAAAGAAATGAAGAATTTCGCTAAATTCAACAAAACAATGTTGGCTCTTCTCAGATCTTAATAATCACATTTTTTCTTTGTGCCTGAATAAAGGACAAACAAGCCAGAGCACACAGCTTCACTTCAGCTTTTCTGAAGAGATAGCAGAAGACCAATAGAGATGATCAGGGCAAATTTGTGAATCCTTTTTATCCCAAAACAGTAAAGATTCTAGTATCATTTATATTTTTAACCAAAATTATGAATTAATTTCAGTCCAAGCATTTTTAATGTTATTTCAGTTGGTATCTAATTTTTTTAAACTATAGTACTAATTAGTTTTTTGGCTATTCAGTATAACTTGCATTTTTTATAGTATTTTAAAGTTAACAAAGCATTTTCCCCCTTCAATAATCCCTTATAAGGTAACACTGCTATTATTCTTCCTATTTTTACAGATGAGGAAACTAACTTGTCTAAGAGGTTACATACGGAAGTGATAAAGTCAGGACACAAAACCAGACACCTATGAATCAAAATCCAATGAGCCTTTTCACTATTAATAAGATATGTATTCCTAGGGGGCAGCTAGGTGGTGCAGTATATAGAGCACGAGCCCTGGAGTCAGGAGTGCTTGAGTTCAAATCCGACCTCATGCACTTAATAATTGCCTAGTTGTGTGACCTTGGGCAAGTCACTTAATCCTATTGCTTTAAATAATTTTTTTTTAAAAATTAAAAAAAATTATGTACTCCTAAAGTGATCTGGTAAAGACTGTCACTAAAACATGTCCTCTATGATCACAAGGGTAATGGTAGTCTAGGATCTGCTTCTTTTAGTGGTATATAAATAAGTTAGGGAAGAAAAACACTAAACTATTTTATTTTTTGCTTCTCAAAAACACAAGGTCAATTAATTCTATAATTTTATAAAGCAGATTCTTGATGCTAGCACCTTATTTGAATGATACTTGTCTTAGAATCCTTCAAGAGCTCTCCTATAGGAAGACAAGAATGACCTGTTCAACTTGACTTTAATAGAACAGAATAAGTACCAGTAAAGTGGAAGTCACTGAGAAGCATAATTCTCTTCAATACAAAGAAAAACTCTCTTAACCATCATAGATATCCAAGAGTTAAAGATGGAACCTTGGAAGAAAAGGGAATAGTTGGAGTTTTTAAAATCAATGTAAGTCTTTAGGTAAATAGTGGAAGTTACTAGAGATGAACATATCAGTTTTTTCCTAAATTAAAGGTAAAAGTCCTTGATCTTTGTTCAAACTCCACAGTTCTTTCTCTGGATACAGATGTATTCTCCATTGCAGAAAGCCCCAAATTGTCCCTGATTGTTGCAATGATAGAATGAGCAAGTCCATAAAAGGTTGATCATTGCCCCCATGTTACTGTTAGGGTGTACAGTGTTTTTCCAGTTCTGCTCATCTCACTCAGCATCAGCTTAAGCATTATTTTATATTACTTATTTCTCTCTATGCATATATCCTTCCCCATGAGACTGCAAATATCTTAATCATCACATTTTCCTCAGAAGTCTACCACTTCATATACTATGTATATATACTGAACTGCAGTAAATCTTGAAGGTCTTTCTAATCTTTCTAAAACCCTCTAGGGTCCTAGATACATCTGGAATAGGAAAAACTGAGAGAATTCAAACAAAGGTGTAGTTTTATTTCTACTGGGTCTCAGACACCAAATTGTTTTCCATAAAGACCAAGGCCTTCAATATGAGCTCTGAAGCAAAGCTAAGTACATGCTTCACATATGTAATATCTTCTACATTTACTTTATTCTTACTAATCTTGTGATAAAACAAATATGCTGGCACAATGTGTTAATTCAATATAGTCTCTGGAGACCTATACCTCCATTCTAACCTCCTGATATTTGATGAATTTTACCACATGACCCTGGAAAGTAGAAGATGAAATCAACTGGTACTCTTATCAATGACTAGTTCCCTTCAGCTTCCTTAGTCCCAGTGAATTCTTTGCCTCTACTCTCTGAAGTAAGATTAATTCAATTATTTCCCAATCCCTTTTCTTATTTGACCTCCCTTTTCATTGTGTCTTCTGAAACCTCCAATCAATGATTAACAAATTTCATTTCACCCTTGATCTCTTCTTTCAGGCCTCTTTCCATCATCATTTTTGGTTTTCCTAAGAGAAAGCTACTGCATAACTGACCATTCTTCCACAGTGTTATTTACTACTTCCCCCTAACACATTTGAGTCAAGAGGGGAAAACTGGCAATTTTCTCATTCTCCTCTCTATGCCACCATCACTCAGCAAACCTTTCTTCTTTTGAGTTTCATTCCATTTGGTCATACCATTCAGTTTAGAACTTTGTTGCTATAGCTCTTTTTGTAATGGCAAAGAATTGGAAAATGAGGGCATACTCATCATTTGGGGAATGGTTGGACAAATTATGACATGTGAATGTAGAGTACTATTGTTCTGTAAGAGATCATGAGGGGGGGCAGCTAGGTGGCACAGTGGATAGAGTACCAGATTTGGAGTCAGGAGTACCTGGGTTCAAATCAGACCTCAGACACTTAATAATTAACCTGGCCATGTGGCCTTGGGCAAGCCACTTAACCCCATTGCCTTGAAAAATCTAAAAAAAAGAAAGAAAAAAAAAAGAAAAAAGAAATCATGAGTGGGTGGAATTCAGAAGTCTGGAAAGACTTGCATAAATTGATACTAACTAAAGTGAGCAGAACCAGGAGAACATTGCACAACTATGATGGACACAGCTCCTCTCAGTAATTCAGCAACCAAGGACAATTCTAAGACTTGTGATGGAAAATGCCATCCATATCCAGAGAAAAAACTATGTAAGACCAAAGCATACTATTTTCACTTTTTAAAACTTTTTCATGCTTTTTTTCTTTCTCATGGTCTTCCCCCTTTGGTCTGATTCTTTCACAACATAATTAATATGGAAATGTGTTAAACATGACTGTAATGTAAAACTTTATATAAGAATACTAGCTGTCATGGGGAGGGGGAAGAAAAGGGAGTAGGTAGAAAAACGTGAAACTCAAAACTTATAAAAAAATGTTAAAAACTATCTTTGCATGTAATTGAAAAAAATAACATTAAAAAAAAACTTTGTTGTGATTGACCAGTCTCCAGGTTACTTTATTCTTTTTTTTTTAAGCTAAAAATCTAGGTCATTGTTTGTGTTTCTCTCCAACCCAGCTCCTGTACTACAAGGTCAATCAACTATTGCCATGATGTAAAACTTCATTTTATCTTAAAAATCCATGAGGATAAATATGCCTTAGAAACCACTATTACCTATATATCTATGATGTTGACCTCTGAAAGTTCCAAATGTAATCAACCTAATCATTCCACCATCTTCTCAGTTCTAATTCATTTATTCTAAATCAATTCATCACCCCATTCTCACCTCATTTTCTCCCTTAACAGTTTTGACCCTATATGTAACCAATTCAACTATCCATTGACCCTTCCCTTTTAATTATCTTGTTCCTCGTGTCCCACTAATTTAGGCTGCCAATCCTTAACCTGGCATCTTCCTTTATGACATGTCTTTTATGATTGTGTCACCAGTTCTCAAGGAAGGCATGCTATCATACTGACTGTGTCCATTACATATTCATCTTATTGGTAAACACAATGGATAGAGTGCTGTGCCTGAAGTCAGGAAGACCTTTGTTGAAATTCAGCCTCAGCCCTTAGTAGCTATGTAATTCTGGCTAAATCATTTAACCTGTTTGCCTCAACTATAAAATGGGCTAAAAATTACAGAACCAGAGTTGTACGGATCAAATGAGATAATATTTGTAAAAGCACTTAACACAAAGTCTGGCAGATAATAGGTGTTATATAAATACTCTTTCCTTCAGCTTCCCCTTATTTAATCTCAATTCTCTTCTAAAGAACAAAATCTTATTTTCCTTACTCCTTTTTCCAATTTTCTTCATAGCTGTTCCAAACTTTTTTGTATCAAGCCCCCAATACCTCTTTTATTTCCTCCACCCTCGAATGATTTTCTCAGCTCTTAAAGTCACTGTGGACTCATCTCCTCTATTTCATATCTTACAATTATCCCCTTTCTCTTCCTTTTTTCTCTAAGGAAAAACTAGTATTTACCTTGTCAAAGTCAATTTCTCCATTCATACCTTCCATCCTATCCTGTCTTCCAAAAGCTTGCTAAATTATTCATCTCCATTCTTGTTCACATATCTCTTCATTAAAACTGTAGTTTAGTGAATAGGGCTAGAACCCCTTAGAATCACAGATCTAGATAAAGGTGAAAGGGAACTCAGAAATGTTTTAATCCATCCCCTTATTCTACAGTTTAGGAAACTGAGGTTCAGATAAGATAAGTAATAATTATAAGGAGGAAGCGCAGATCTGGGTTCAGGTCAAAGATATCTTTTGTCCCTCTCCAGACTTCATCAGCTCCATAGAACTTTTTCTACCAGGTCACACAAACCCTGCATGTGGCCCTCAAAGCACATTCAAGTGACATTATTACATTTTATTATTTATAATACTCATTGTTAATATGGGGTTTTAGTCATTAAAAAAACCCCATTAAATCCTACATGTGGCCCCTGACAAGATTTTGTTGGGCAATGAAGCCTAGTAGAACTAAAAGGTTGGACACTCATGTTCTTAATGCAGGGGTGGGAATGCTTTTTTCTCCCAAAGGTTATCTGAATATAACATTATTCATGGGTCACACAAAGTTATCAACTTAAAAATAGCCTGCTATATTTGGTCAAACATTTAAATAATTCATCCCTAAAAAGCTCCTGGAGTTATTAAATTCCTAGTTCTGTCTGTGACTGCCTTGGTAACACCAAATCAAATGATTTTTGAAGTCCTTATATTCAGCCAGCAGACCAGAGGTTCCCAGCCCATTCTCCAGTCTAGATTCTAGAATCTCACTCCACCCCTGAACTACTTTTCCCATTTTAAGTACCCTTCCCTATACTTTTTACTTTCTGAGTACTCTACACTTTTTGCTGCCTTCCCTCTTTACAATGTAAACTCCAAAAGGTAAGAAACTATTTTTCTTTCAGCTTCTATTTGTAGCCCTGGTACTTAGGTTGGCATAAGTTCTTAATGCTTATTGACTAATAACCTACCCAAGGTCTGATACATAGTAAGCATCAGAGGAGGTGATATAAATAAACCCAAGTTCTCTGACTATAGAGTCAGTGATTTTTTCCACAGCAACCTCTCTTCCAGATTTACTCACTCCTTTACTGTTGCCTACAAACATGCCCAAATTGTCTTTCTCATCCACCCCAATCCTTTCATTTGACTTTGTCCTTCACCAAACTATTACCCCTTTCTCTTTTCCCTCCATTTCACTGCCAAGGTCCTAAAAAGAATCATGCATACTCACTGTCTAAATGCCTTCCCTAATTTATTTTATAACAACCCCTTGATATCTGGAACTGAAATTGCCCTACCCAAAATTAAAAGGGACCTCTTAAAGTCCTAAAACTGATTCCCATGTCTTAGTTCTCATTCTCTTTGACCTTTTGAAGATTTTTTTTATACTCAGTGACTACCATCTTATCTTGGACACACCACTCTTGAATTCCATGACACTAGTCTCCTTAGGTTTCCTCTTATCTGTCTGAAAGATCCTCCTTATGTTTCCATGGCTAAGTTATCCTTTTCCCGACCTTTTAAAGTGTGTGGTGTTCCACCAGAATTCTGTCCTGGATCTCCTTCATTTAACTCTCTATACTCTCCCTTGATAAGCTTATTGAGTTCATTGGGTTCAAGTATCATCTCTATTCAGATGACCACCAAATTTATATAAACAATTCTAATTTTTTTTTATGAACCCTAAGGTTACATTGTCCACTGCCTACTGGACCTCTCCTGGATGTCTCAAATGTTATAACCAAAATGAAATTATCTTCTCCCTACCCCACAATATAAACTGTGCACTTGCTCTATGTTCTCCCACTCCAACTTCTCTATTTCTGTTAAACACATCACCAAGATTCCACTCACTCAGATTTGTGCCTTGAGAATCATTACTTTTCAGTCCTCCTCATCTTCTGGTATCTAATCAGGAGGATATTATTTCTGCCACATTCGCTGCACATAGCCCCTTCTCCCCAACTGAAAATGA
The DNA here is from genome assembly GCF_037893015.1 of Macrotis lagotis. NCBI lineage: Eukaryota > Metazoa > Chordata > Mammalia > Peramelemorphia > Peramelidae > Macrotis > Macrotis lagotis. Next base: position 220,948,968 of record NC_133660.1, read on the forward strand.
ATTAATCTCTCATTACACAAGTGAAAAAAGAGAATTATCGAGCCTTTGTTGAGGGCCTATTAATGTGGTACACTAAAAAAGAAGAAGAAATAATCCCTACTCTCAAAGAACTTACATTCTAAAGGAAGATAAAATATATATACATACATATCTACAAAATAATCTGAAAAGCATTAGTAACTGAAGGAATCAAGGCTCATGTTAGAGGTAACATTTAAACTAAACTTTGAAGGAAATTAAGGATTCAGGGAGCCAGAAGTGAGGGACTGTATTATAAATATGAGGGAGAGATTGTAGGAAATGGCAGTATCATGTAAAGAACAGCAATAAGTCAAGTTTGACTAGACTGAAGCAGGTGTGAAAGGGAATTATGTATAATACACCTAGAATAGGTTGGAACTGGTTGTAAATAATTTTAAATGCCAAAGAGAAAAGTTATATTTGCTTCAAGAGGTAACAAATTCACAATTTTGGTTACGTTGAGTTTAAAGTGCTCTGTGACATCCAAATGGAGGCATTTGGTAATCTGGGACTTTAGTTCCAACAAGAAATGAGGACTGAATAATGTATATTTGGGAATCATCTGCCTAGAGACAATAATTGAACCTATGGGCGCTGCTAAAATCAGATAGGAGAGAAAGAAGAGAGATAGGCCAGGAAAAAGCTGGAGTATATTCATGTACTGGGGACAGAAGATAGATAGTGATTCAAAAAAGGATTCTAAGAACATTCAGACACATTCAGAAGCACACCCAGACAGAACAATATCACAAAAAAAAAAAAAGTCAAGAGAGAAATGATCACTATTATCAAGTCTTTCCCAACAGATCAAAATGTTTAGCAGTTTCCTGCTAACAATAGGATAAAATACCATTACAATCTGGTTTCCACCCTTATCATTCCATTAAAACTACTCTGTCTGATGTTATAAATTATTTCCTAGGGACCAAATCCAATTTCTCATGGACCAATCCTCATTCTCCTTGACCTCTCTGCAGACTTTGACACTGTGATCACCTTCTCCTTGATATTCTTTGGTCTTATGGTTTTCCTCCTACCTATTTCTAGAGCCCTTTATTGTCTCTTGCTGGATCCTTATTCAGATCATGTCCTCTAACTGTGGGTATCCTTCAGGGTTCCCAACCTGGGTCCCTTTCTCTTCTACCTCAATATTATCACTTGATGATCTCATCTGCTACTCTAATTATCATCCTTACACTAATGAATCTCAAATCTACCTATCCTACCCCAAATTCTCTGCTGGCATCCAATCTTATATCCTCAGCTACCATTCAGATATCTCAAACTAGAAACCCAGTATACATCTTAAACTCAAAAATGTCCAAAACTAAATATCTTTCCCTCTGAACAATCCACCCATTCCTCATACCTTTACTATTGCTACGGAGAATATCCTCCTCCTCCTAGTCTGTCAGGTTGAAAATTGAGAAACCATGCTTACCTCTTCATTATCTCCACACGCCCCCCATCCCATAACCAACTTGCTATCAAGGCCTATCTATTTCTACCTTTGCAATATCTTTTTTAAAATATACCTCATTCTGTTCTCTCACAAAACCACCCCTAGTACAGGTCCTTATCACTAACAACTGGACTATAACAATAGCCTACTGTTGGGTCTGCCTGTTCAAGTTTCTCTCTATATTCTAGTTTATCCTCCATTTAGCCACCAAATTGATTTTCTTAAAGTGCAATCAAGTTGCTCCCCTATTCAATAAACTCCAGTGGCTCCCTACTGCATCTAGGTTGAAATATAAAATGTTCTGTATGGCATTCAAAGTTTTTCATAACTTAATACCTGCCTACCTTTTCAGTCTCCCATGTCTGGAATGCTCTCCCTTTTCAACCACCCCACCAAAAGCCCAGCAGCGAGCTGAAACTGATCTTGACACTAAACTCCAATTCAAAAATTAGAAAAAGAAAAAAAAAAAGAATTAAAAGTGAATATCCAAATAAATCAAGCCCTGAACAATATAAAAAAATGTAGATCCAGAGACACCTCCAAAAGGAAGAGCAAATCTGTAGCAACAAGAAGCAATGCCTCTAAAGAAAAAATTGAATTGTCTACAAGGAAACAAATGAAATATTAAAAAGTGAAATAAAAGTTCTAGAGGAAAGAACTGGAGGAAAAATAGATCACAGAGAAGAAAAGGTTAAAAGCCATAATCAAGAAACAGATTACCTGAAAACTGGAATAGAGACACACAAGATAGAAAAAATATTAGGACAAAGGATTAGGGAAATTTTTTTAAAAACATATTTGATATAAAAACAACTGACCTGAAAAATGGGTCAAGGAGAGATAACAACGAAAGGATCAATGGATTGCCTCAAAATCTATTTTTTTTTAAGTCTGGAAGCTCAAATAGCTGAGGGTCATCCTAATTTCTACATTTCTGTATTTCAGAAAATCATAACTCAAAACTGTCCAGATCTATTAATTAGAGGGCAAATTGAAGCTAGAAATACTTAAGATCCCATATTAAATTTAAAATATTGCAAGCATCCAGAGAGAATTATTCAACTAAGGGACCACAGCCAGGTTCACCCAAGCCTTGATAAAAATCTTACTATTATTGTACAATAAAACATTAGGAAAAAGATGATTTCAGAGAATCCTGTGTAGTTAGAATTGATACAGAATGAAGTGAATAGAACCAAAAAAAAAATTATGCAAAGATAACACATTGAAAATAACTCTGAAGAATAACTAAATATGTTTCCAAAGAACCTATGATAAAGCATGTTACCCACTTCCAGAGAGAGGAGAGGGAGAGAGAGAGATGAACTCAAGGTGCAGGAAAAAAAAAAGATATTCTTTTTTTGGAACTGGTAAAAACAGTAGTTTTTCTGTTTGTTTTTAAAGAGTTCTTGTTTTCACCTATTCTTTTAAACTTTAATTGGGTGAAAAGGAATTGGAGGGGGGGGGAATAGTAATAAAAACATTATGGAAAACAAAAAATTAAAAGTTAAAAAAAATGTAGGGGATTGAAAAAATTTGAAATACAAAAAAAGGGCGGAGCCAAGATGGCAGCATGTAGGTAGCATTTCCCAGAAACTCCTTCCCCCCAAAACACCAAAAGCTATCAAATTATGACTCTAGCCAAAATTTGGAGGGACAGAACCCACAGAAAGACTAAGTGATACAATTTCCCCAGTCCAACATAGCTTAGAAGATCCACAGGAAAAGTGTGTTTCACCAGGACCATGGGTTGGAAAAAAGCTCCAGCCACAGCTCAGCTCACGTCAGTTCAGCTCAGCTCAGTCCAGCCCAGCCCAGGGATCACTGGGAACAGCTTGAAGTGGAGGAAAGAGAACTCTGCTGCACCAGAGCGAGTGTGGAGTGAGGAACACTGGCCTCAGAGCAGCCCTGCGGTGAGAACCTGCATGAGGAATCTGGGGAAACCAGCCTGCACCTCCAGAGCACAGTCTGCAGAGGTTAAGGGGGTCAGGGGAAACTACAGAAATCTCTCTGCTCTCCCTGGGGCAGGACTCTGCTGTTTGCCCACACTCAGATCCAGGCTGCAGTTTGGCCTTTCATAGATACTAAAATACCAAAGACCCTCCTCACAGCTCCAGGGAATAGGGGAGTACCTGTGGTCATCTATATATCAAAGCACAGGCAAGAGAGCATAAGACCTTGGAGGAATAAAGGTCCCAGTGGGGTGTCCCAAAAACCGCCCAAAGTGGGAGTCCCAATAATACTCAAAAGTTCAGGAAGCACCCCAAAACCAGGCATAGGCTGGAGAAATGAGTAAACAGGGGAAAAAAGAGGAACACCATTGAGAAATTCTTTGTCTATGATCCCAAGAAGGATCAAAGTATTCAATCTGAAGCTCCTACATCTAAAGTCTCCAAGAAAAATGGAAGTTGGGCTCAGGCTATGATAGAGCTCAAAAAAGATTTTGAAAAGCAAGTAAGGGAGATAGAAAAAAAATTGGGAAAAGAAATGAGAGAGATTCAAGAAAAACATGAAAAAGAAGTCAGCAGCTTAGTCAAGGAGATCAAAAAAATGCTGAAGAAAATAACATGTTAAAAACCAGCATAGGTCAAATGGATAAAACAGTTCAAAAAGTTATTGAGAAGAAGAATGCTTTAAAAAGCAGAATTGGCCAGATGGAAAAAAAGAGATAAGAAAGCTCTCTGAGAAAAACACATGCTTCAGGTGTAGAATGGAGCTAAAGGAAGGTAATGACTTTACAAGAATTCAAGACACAATACTTCAACATCAAAAGAATGAAAAATTAGAAGAAAATGTGAAATATCAACAGAGAGAATATACCTAGCCAGAAATGATGGACATCCATGACCTATCCATGAGACTGATATTTAATGGGATGTAACTGGCTTTAACTCCACTGGGGAGAAAGACTCTAATAACTCTCAGGAATTCTGACTCTATTCAACAGAATATACTGAACGAGAAGGGACAGACACTCAGAATTTTCTATGACTTAGATAGAATGATCTAAAAAAAAATACACTACCTCCCTAAAAAGGGGGACAGGAAAGAGACGGGAGGAGGGAGGGAATTGAATGGGACAAATCTCATTACACTAAGAGGTACAAAAAAAACCCTATGGTAATAGAGGGGAAGAAGGGAGTAGAGGAGAAACACCTGAATCTTCTTCTCATCAGACTTGGCTTAAAGTCAACCTACACATACTCAGTTGACTTAAAAAACATCTAACCTTTCAAAAAGTTAAAGGGGAAAAGGGGAGGGGGGACAGAGAAAGGGAAGGGGAGTGGAGGAAATAAGGGAAAATAACAAAAGGAAGGGAAGGGAACAGGGAAAGGGGAAAGAAAGGGGAGGGTGTGATATAGGAGGGCAAACACACTGAAGGGGGTGGTATTCAAAAACAAAATACTGGGGAATATGGATAGAAGGGGGGGAAAGGGGGAAAAATACAAACAGAGGGAAGATAGCACAGAGAGCAATAAAGAATTAGTAATCATAACCTTGAATGTGAATGGGATGAACTCTCCCTTAAAACGTAAGCAAATAGCAGAGTGGATTAAAAACCAGAATCCTACAATGTGCTGCTTACAAGAAACTCATTTGAAGCAGAGAGATACATATAGAGTAAAGGGAAAAGGTTGGAGCAAAATATATTTTGCTTCAGCTGAAGTAAAAAAAGCAGGGGTAGCAATCCTTATCTCAGACAAAGCAGCAACAAAAATAGATAGTGTTAAAAGAGATAAGGAAGGAAACTTTATCCTCCTAAAAGGTACCATAGACAATAAAGTCATTTCAATATTGAATATATATATGCAGCCAGTGGGACAGCACTCAAATTCTTAGGAGAGAATTATTTTGCCCAACTTTATGCCAATAAATTTGATAATCTAAGTGAAATGGATGAATATTTACAAAAATACAAGTTGCCCAGGTTAAATGAAGAAGAGATTAAATACCTGAACAACCCTATCTCAGAAAAAGAAATTCAACAAGCCATTAGTGAACTCCCTAAAAAAAAATCTCCAGGGCCTGATGGATTCACAAGTGAATTCTACCAAACATTTAAGGAACAATTGGTTCCAATCCTATATAAACTCTTTGGAAAAATAGGGAAAGATGGAACTCTGCCTAACTCTTTCTATGAAACCAATATGGCACTGCTACCTAAACCAGGAAGAGTTAAAACAGAGAAAGAAAATTATAGACCTATTTCCTTCATGAATATAGATGCAAAAATCCTAAATAAAATCCTAGCAAAATGACTACAAGTCATCACTAGGATAATACATTATCATCAAGTAGGATTTATTCCAGGAATGCAGGGTTGGTTCAATATTAGGAAAACTGTTAGTATACTCGATTATATCAATAACAAACCTATCAGAAACCATATGATCGTATCAATAGATGCTGAAAAAGCTTTTGACAAAATACAGCATCCATTCCTATTAAAAACACTAGAGAGTGTAGGAATAAATGGACTGTTCCTTAAAATAATTAGCAGTATCTATCTGAAACCATCAACAAGCATTATACTCAATGGGGAGAGGCTAGAGGCATTCCCAATAAGATCAGGGGTTAAACAAGGGTGCCCATTATCACCACTACTATTCAATATTGTATTAGAAATGTTAGCATCAGCAATTAGAGAAGAAAAAGAAATTAAAGGAATTAGAATTAGGAAGGAAGAGACAAAACTCTCACTATTTGCAGATGACATGATGGTCTACCTAGAGAATCCCAAGAAATCATCTAAAAAACTACTGGAAACAATTAGCAATTTTAGCAAAGTTGCAGGTTATAAATAAACCCCCATAAATCCTCAACTTTTCTATATATGTCTAGCAAGAAACAGCAGGAAGAGCTAGAAAGAGAAATGCCATTCAAAGTAACCTCAGACAGTGTAAAATACTTGGGAGTCTATTTGCCAAGACAGACTCAGAATCTTTTTGAAAACAATTATAAAGCACTTCTCACACAAATTAAATCAGATTTAAATAACTGGGCAAATATCAACTGCTCATGGATAGGTAGAGCTATTATAATAAAAATGACAATTCTACCAAAACTAAACTATCTGTTTAGTGCCCTACCAATCAAAATTCCAAAAAATTACTTTAATGAGCTAGAAAAAATTGTAAGTAAATTCATATGGAGAAATAAAAAGTCAAGAATTGCCAGGAGCTTAATGAAAAAAAATGCAAACGAAGGTGGCTTAGCACTACCCGATCTAAAATCATATTATAAAGCATCAGTCATCAAAACTGTTTGGTATTGGCTAAGAAATAGAATGGTGGAACAGTGGAATAGACTAGGTGTAAAAGCAGGAGAGGATTATAGTAATCTGCTGTTTGATAAACCCAAAGAGTCCGGCCACCAGGATAAAAACTCCCTCTTTGATAAAAACTGCTGGGATAATTGGAAGTTAGTATGGAAGAAACTTAGATTAGACCAACACCTCACACCCTTTACCAAGATAAGATCCAAATGGTTACAGGACATAGACATAAAAAACAATATTATAAGCAAATTAGAAGATCAAGGACTAGTCTACCTGTCAGATCTATGGAAAGGGAAGCAGTTTATGACTAAGGAAGAGTTGGAGAACATCACTAAAAACCAATTAGATGATTTCAATTACATTAAATTAAAAAGTTTTTGCACACATAAAACCAATGTAATCAAGATCAAAAGAAAAGTAGTAAATTGGGAAACAATCTTTACAACTAATGATTCTGACAAAGGACTCATTTCTAAAATATACAGAGAACTGAGTCATATTTTTAAAACAAAAAGCCATTCCCCAATTGACAAATGGTCAAAGGATATGCAAAGGCAATTTACAGATGAGGAGATAAAAGCAATCCATAGCCATATGAAAAAATGCTCTAAATCATTAATTATTAGAGAAATGCAAATTAAAGCTTTACTGAGGTACCACCTCACACCTCTCAAGATTGGCCAGTATGACCAGGAAGGATAATGATCATTGTTGGAAGGGATGTGGGAAATCTGGGACACTATTACACTGTTGGTGGAGCTGTGAACTCATCCAACCCTTCTGGAGAGCTATTTGGAACTATGCCCAAAGGGCAACAAAAATGTGCATACCCTTTGACCCAGCAATGCCACTACTGGGTCTATACCCTGAAGAGATGAGGAAAAAGGGTAAAAACATTACTTGTACAAAAATATTTATAGCAGCCCTGTTTGTGGTGGCAAAGAATTGGAAATCCAGTAAATGTCCTTCAATTGGGGAATGGTTTAGCAAACTGTGGTATATGTATGTCATGGAACACTATTGTTCTATTAGAAACCAGGAGGGACGGGATTTCAGGGAAGCCTGGAGGGATTTGCATGAACTGATGCTGAGTGAGATGAGCAGAACCAGAAAAACACTGTACACCCTAACAGCAACATGGGAGTGATGTTCAACCTTGAAGGACTTGCTCATTCCATCAGCACAACAATTGGGAACAATTTTTGGCTGTCTGCAAAGGAGAGTACCATCTGTATCCAGATAAGGAGCTGTGGAGTTTGAACAAAGTACAAGGACTATTCCCTTTAATTAGGAAAAAAAAAACCCAGATGTCTTATGGTTTGATCTGGTTACCTCTGAGAATTCTGTTCTCTTTAAGGATATGATTTCTCTCTCATCACACCCAATTTGGATGGAGGTACAACATGGAAACAAAGTAAAGACTGATGGAGTGCTATCTGTGGGGTGGGGGTGGGGGGGAGGGAAGCAAGATGGGGGAAAACTGTAAAACTCAAATAATATCTTTAATAAAAAGAAAAAAGAAAAGAAAATGTGAAATATCTCATTGAAAAAACTGATCTGGAAAACAGATTTAGGAAAGATAATTTAAAAATTATTGGGATACCGGAAAGTCATGATCAGGAAATGAACCTTGACCTCATTTTTAAAGAAATCCTACAGGAAAAACTGCCCTGATATCCTAGAAGCAGAGGGCAAAATAGAAAATGAGAGAATCCATCAATCTTCCCTGGAAAGAGATCCAAAAAAAAAACCGAGACAAAAAAACCCAGGAATATTATAGCCAAATTCCAGAACTCCCAACTCAAAGAGAAAATATTACAAGCAGCCAGAAGGACACAATTCAGATATCATGGAGCTGCAGTCAGGATCACACAGGACTTAGCAGCATCCCCATTAAGGGCTCATAGGGAGTGGAATATATTTCAGAAGGCAAAAGAACTTGGAGTGGAACCAAGAATCAACTACCGAGCAAAACTGAACATCCGCTTCTAAGGGAAAAGATGGAGTTTTAATGAACCAGGGGGAATTTCAAATGTTCTGTTGAAATGACCAGAGCTGAACAGAAGGTTTGACCTTCAAATACAGGACTCAAGTGAAGCACAGAGAGCAAAGAAGGGTAAAATATGAGGGACTTAATGATGATGAACTGCATTTATTCCTGCATAGAAAAATGATACTGATAATACTCATATGAAACTTCTAATTTAATGGAGCAGGTAGAAGGAGCTTTTTTATAGAAGCACAGGAGAGAGCTAAATTTGAAGATATAATATATTGTAAAAATGGAGTCAATGGTGAAAAGGGAAAAGCATTGGTAGTAAGAGAAAGGAGAGGTGGAATAGGCTAAGATATTTCATATAAAAGATTTTTTTTACAATGAGCTTTTGCAATGATATGGAAGGGGGAAGGTGAGGAGGAATGAGGGAACCTTCATTCTCATCTGAAATGGCTCAGAGAGGAAACAGCATACACACTCAATAGGGTATAGACATCTAGAGTAAAAAGGAGAGAAGGGGGAAAGGGGGAAGGGGGGGATGTGGGTGATAGAGGAGAGGGTAGACCATAGGAGAGAATAGTTAGATATAACATATTTTCTTTTTAACTTCTTGCAAGGGGCTGGGATTGGGTGGCCTTTCTGGGACCAAGGGGCAGGGTGGTTGCTGGGTCTCAGGGGTGGTATGTGGGCTCGGGGCTTCTTGGCCCCAGGGCCTGTGATGAGTCCACTGTGCCACTCAGCTACCCTACAGTACATTTTAGAAGAGTGAAAGGAGAGAGAAAATATAATAGATGGTAGTAGGGAGGAATAGATGGAGGGAATTACAATCAGTAACAGGAATAGTGGAAAAATATGGAAGTAACTTTTATGATAGACTTATCATAAAGAATGTGATCCAAGGGGCAGCTAGGTGGCATAGTGGATAAAGCACCGGCCTTGGAGTCAGGAGTACCTGGGTTCAAATCCAGTCTCAGACACTTAATAATTCTAGCTGTGTGGCCTTGGGCAAGCCACTTAACCCCGTTTGCCTTGCAAAAACCTAAAAAAAAAAAAAAAAAGAATGTGATCCATCCAAGATAAAGCTGATGGAATCAGAACACAGGCTGAAACACATTTTTTTTCTCTTTCCTTTACTTTATTTCTCATGAGGGTCTATATTTTTTTGGGGGAGTGAGTATTATGTTTACTCTTAAACAAGAATATTTAAGGCATGTATTAAAAAAAAATCACTTGTACAAAAATATTCATAGCAGCTCTGTTCATGGTGGCAAAGAAGTGGAAATTAAGTAAATGTCCTTCAATTGGGGCATGGCTTAACCAAATATAGTATATGTATGTGATGGACTACTATTATTCTATTAGAAGCCAGGAGGGATGGGAACTCAGAAAAGCCTGGAAAGATTTGCATGGACTGATGCTGAGTAAGATAAGCAGAACCAGAGGAATACTGTGCACCCTAGCAGCAACATGGGGGTGATGACTAACCTTGATGGACTCACTCATTCCATCACTGCAACAATCAGGCACAATACTTTATTTTTCTTCCTTAAGGATATGATTTCTCTCTCATCGTATTCAACAAGGTAAAGACTAACAGACTGTCTTGTGTTGGGGGGGAGGAAGTAAGATTAGGGGAAATATTGTAAAAATTCAAAATAAAAAAGATGCAAGAAAACAGACAGATGTTTAGAAGCAAGTATGCACAAGAACAATTTTCAAAGATTGTGGAATTTATAATAATCTAAAAATCTTATTTAAAAAGCAATCAGTATGTGGCCAATATGAACAGAAAGGACAATGATCAACGTTGGAAGGGATGTGGGAAATCTGTGACACTAATACATTGTTGGTGGAGCTGTAAGTTCATCAAAACTTTCTGGAGAGCAATCTGGAATTATGCCCAAAGGTCAACAAAATGTGCATACCCTTCGATCCAGCAATATCACTACCAGGTCTATACCCTGAAGAGATGATGAAAATGGGTAAAAACATCACTTGTACAAAAATATTCATAGCAGCCGTGTTTGTGGTTGCAAAGAATTGGAAATCAAGGAAATATCCTTCAACTGGGGAATGGTTTAGCAAACTGTGGTGTATGTATGTCATGGAAATTCAGGGAATCCTGGAAGGATTTATATGAACTGATGCTGAGCGACATGAGCAGAACCAGAAAAACACTGTACATCCTAACAGCAACATGGGGGTGATGATCAACCTTAATGGACTTGCTCATTTCTTCAGTGCAACAACCAGGGACAATTTTGGGCTATCTGCGATGGAGAGCACCATCTGTATCCAGAGAAAGAACTGTGGAGTTTAAACAAAGACCAAAGACTATTACCTTTAATTAAAAAAAAAAGTTATCTTATTATGTAATTTTGCTATCTCTTATACTTTTTCTTCCTTAAAGGATATGATTTCTTGCTCATCACATTCAACTGAGATCAATGTATACCATGGAAACAATGTAAAGACTTAACAGAATGCCTTCTGTGGGGGGTGGGGAGAGGGAAGCAAGAATGGGGGAAAAATTGTAAAACTCAAAATTAATAAAATCTTTCTCAAAAAACAAAAAATATTCAGTATGAAATGAAGATTTGTGATTACACAAAAAAATCTATTTTTTTGTGCCCAGTTCTGTATGTAGAAAATTTTTTTCAGCATTTTAATTCACAATAAAAAAAAATAAGAGCAGAAGATGACTTCACACTATCATGGAAACGCTCTTTATTCTCTGAATTAATAGATTCAAGGACTAATTATAATGCTGTGTTGTCCTTCCTAGATGAAGATGACACAACTAACCCTGTATCAACATGGCATAGCTTATGTTTCTCAACAATTGAAATGGATTGTAGTTTTCCATTAATATTCTCTAATAGTTAATTTTTAAATTCATGATTTTAAACACAAACATCTTTCAACACCTTATACATGAAACAAATCCTCAAAGTCAAATTGAAAAACAAAACTGCAAATTAAATTTCTCAAATACTCTTCATGTAATTCATTGGTGTAATTATTCCATTTATACACATTATTATTATTCTCCATCAAATATTCTATCCCTTGTAATTCCATAAAAAAGTATCTTCTAAATATCTAGTGTGTGTCTATACTACATTAAGAGAAGTAGAAATAGTATGATACAGCCTTCAGTCACAAAAAGCTCAGAATAAAATTGGGAAAGCAAGATGTATAGCCATGAAAAAATGAGTAAACAAGGCAATAATATATAATAAACAATAAAAAGAATATATAATAAACTATTGCATGGAGTCAAATTTCAGGTGTATCCTGCCTACAATTAAATTTTTAAATCATATATGGGAAATAATTTGAAATCATGCAAAAATGTAAGTAAAATGTCCATAGAATCAATCACCTAGCATTTATTAATGCCAGGCACAATGCAAGGTGTTGGGTTACAAAAACAAAAATTAAATAGTCCCTGCCCTGAAGGAGGAAAAGTACATGTATATCGAAAAGTAGATGCAAAATATAAATAAAGCAAATACAAAGTATTTGGGAAGAAGTAGGTGGGTCAGGAAGGACTTCCTGGATAAAGCAGCACCTAGGCTGAGCTCTGAAAGGAGTTCTGAATTCCAAGAGACAGAAGTAAAGAAGTGGAGAAGAGGGGGCACAGAAGTGTGCAGGAACAACAAGGTCAGACTGGACAAATTATAAAATGTATTAAGGGGAATAATGAGCAATGAATCTAGAATATCAGCTCAGAATTGGATCATGAGAATATCAGCCTAGAATTATATCACGAATGCCAAACAGAAATAGCTGATATTTAACAAAGGGACAGGGAAGTGCTGGATCATTCAAAATGATTCCCAAGAGAACAGTGAATTCCTAAATGATTTAAAAGAGGAATGTGAATTATGAAAGCAGAATTTATGACCTGCACAGAAGAAATTGCAAGCTCAAATAATGCAAAATTTACAACTTTAAATTTCCTCTGGTTTGTAATAATATCTAGTGATATTACTTTGAATACAGTAGAGATTTCTGGCTAATATTTAATGACACTGCATTCAAAATCAGCAACAATTTAAGCCTTCAAATTCCATTTTGCATCAGTACTATCTCACTCAGTGTGGTCTTTATGTGGTCTTTATAATAGAGAAGTGTCAGAGCTGGCCCTGTACTTTTGGAGCATAACTAGCAGTTCTGTATAAGATATACTGGAGAGAAAAGATTCAGTACAGAAAGTCCAATTAACAGGCTACTACAGTGTCCCAGCAATTGGAGATGAAAGCCTGAACCAGGATGGTGACTATAAGAGTTTATTTACAGTGTAGAGAAAGTTAAAAGTAAGTAACAATTAAGTAAAAAGAAAGTAAGTAAATAACACTTGACAATTAACTAGATATGGACATTATTAAATGAGATAAGGAATGAATCAAGATCAACTCTTGAGTTTACAGCCCTGGAAGCATGGAAGCATGGTGATGGCCAATCTTTTAGGAATAGAGAAGTTATCAAGAGGAGTGGGGCTCTTGCAGGGAGGGGGCTGTTTTATATAAGTCAAATTTGAGATTCCTATAAGATACCTACTAATAAATGTTGATTAAGGGATCCAGTGATCATTTTTGAACCAGATAATCCCATATATTTCCAGGGAAATAAAATAAAATGTTCACAGCAATACTTTGTGGCTGCAGAGAACTGGCAAAAAGTGGGTGCCCAATGATTGAGGAATGACTAAGTAAACTACAGAAAATTCAGAAAACCATGGGAACATGATTTGATAGAGTGAAAAACCAGGAAAACAACATACACAGTGACCACAAAGCATAAATGAAAAGATAATAAATTAATTGAATGCTATATAATTATTATAACTAAGATTAGTCCCAAAGTAGAGATGAGAAAATAAAACTTTCACTCATTGTGCTTTCCCTCCTACATTCAGAAATAGATGTGATACATAAGGCATTGATAAACTTATTTTTTAAATTAAAAAACAAATTTATGTCTCAGGAGATTAACTGAAATATGTAACAATGTATTTGTACTTTGAAATAAGTAGTCATGCCTGTATAAACTAATTTAATAAAATATATAGTTTTATAAATTTATAACTCCTTTATGAAGATCTAGTGAATGGTATGAAGATACAGAAGAGATATACACATATGTATAACTAATACATTCATCTTGTTCTACAAGAGTAAAATTTTATAACTCTGAAAACTGAATAATATATTACATGCTTAGCACAATAAATGCAAAGAGTGTTGGTGAAAGGAGATATGTGTGTGATTGTCATCAATGAAGACTTCAGGAATATGTAGGACTTGAGTTGTGTCAAAAAGACAAGGAAGAATATGAAGTGGCAGATAATGTGGAGGGGAGAGCATTTCAGAATGAAGGAACATCATGAAATAAGTTAGAAGAGGAATAGGACAGTAAGTAGACTAGTCTGACTAGAACAATGTATGGTGGGGAGGGGTAGGAAATAAGTTTGGATGAAGCTGAAACCATATTACTTTGGAAGGTCTTAAAACCTAAAAAGAAAAATTTAGAGAATGAAGTACTCAATAGGGAATCAGCTCTAGTTTCTTAAATAAAGGATTAACATGGTAAAAGAAGTGTTGTAATAAAATTAATCTGTTCCAGACTGAAGTTAGGTAGAATGACTGAGGCAAATGTAGCAATTATTAAATTTAAAGTGATGAAAGTCCACATTAGGGTTATGGTAGTTAAAATAGTGAGGAAGGGACAAAATAAACATACTGTTTCAAAGGATAAATTATTAGGATCTAGTGAGTGAATGTGAGGAGTGAAAGATGTATTTATCAAAGATGACATTAAGATGTCAAGCCCTGGGTGGCTAGGTGGTGCAGTGGATAGAGTACCAGCCCTGGAGTCAGGAGGAACTGAGTTCAAGTTCAGCCTCAGACACTTAATAATTACCCAGCTGTGTGGCCTTGGGCAAGCCACTTAAACCCATTTGCCTTGCAAAAACCTTAAAAAAAAAAAGTTAAGCCTATGACCACTAACAAAAATGTAGAAGAAGGAGGATAGCTAGTTGTTTTCTAAATGGGAGAGGGAGATTAATTTGTTTTTTAAAAAACATTGATTTTACAGTCCTTATTCTTGGTTCTCTGGGTCTAGTTGAGCAGATTTCTTCATCATTCTCTGCACATACTACCAATTCCTGCTTCTCCACTATTATTCACGTTTTCCAACTTGGAATATCCTCCCTACTTGTTCTCTATCACCTGGCTCAAGAAAAAGAATATGCTCCAAGAAGTTTTCCCTCAGTTATCCTACCCATCTTAGATTGTTACCTTTCTGTGAAATATTATAGAAATAAAATCTAAATAAACATTCTAACTTGCTTGTATTTTTTTCAGTGACCTTACTCTCTTCCAAAACAGACTAGAATACTTAAGGTTAGAAATTATATATTTTTATTTTATGTAGCCTCTGTAATGCACAACACTGTCTACTTACATAAAAGTACTCAATAAATATTTGTTAAATAGAAAAAGTATCTTAAATAATAAACCAAATTCCTACTTATGATTTTTAAAAAACACAGAAAATCATATAGCAGGGGAATAAATATTTCCAAGTGTTAATCACTTCAGCACTCCAAAATATCTCCTTTTGGGGATCTCAAATGTTCTCTCCTTCCTCTGAGCAAGCAATCAAGTTCCACCCTGCTCAAGGCTACTGGGAATGCTCCCATGGACCAGCACACCAGCAGGTGGTAGAGCCAGAGAACTATAGCTATTTAACATTCTTCATTCTACCAGAGCTGGACACATTAAAGATTCATAAGTGGACTATAGATAGGGTGCTCCCCCACCTCCAGGTTTTCCAGTTGGTTGTGTTGAAGACCAGGGGACACATTATGCCCAGCTTCATCAGCTTCTTTTAGCTAACCACTGGCTGATGGGATTAATCTCATGCTTTGGTCTGTTAAAGAGGGTTAAATCTTGAATTCCTAATTTTCTTAAACAGAAAATGAAAAACCTTATTATGCAGCAAAAAGATTGAGAGTGGCAAAAGTGTATTTAAGTTGAAAAAAATAAAAGAATTCTATATTTACATTTCCTTAAAAGGAAAAAAAAATCTTATTTAACTAGGGAAGGGAAGAGGCAGAGATTTCCCATTTACATTATCAACAAGATGGAAGATAACCATTTTGTCTAAGCCTGATCCTCAGGACCACTCAAATTCCTCCCCAATAGGAATAATGCTTAAGAAAAAATAAAAGCGAGTGGGGTGGCTAGGTGGCGCAGTGGATAAGAACCAACCCTGGAGTCAGGAGTACCTGAGTTCAAATACGCCCTTAGACACTTCATAATTACCTAGATGTGTGGCCTTAGGCAAGCTACTTAACCCTAATGCCTTGCAAAAACTAAAAAAACTAAAAAATAAAAAAAAATAATAAAAAAGATCAATTGTCACCAAGGCATAGGAACACCAAGAACCCAAATGAGATAAAAACCAGATGAAATAACAGAAAAGGTTACTAATCCATAAACCCCATTGTCTACCATGCTGCAAGAACAGCACTGCTCAAGCTGATTCACCTGTTTACAACAGAATTCAACATTGCACAACCTATTCCTTCACTCCCCAAATGCCAAGTAAATCCAAAAAAGTTTGTACAGCAACACACAAGTTATCTGTGCTGAAACATAACTCAGCCAGAAAACTAGGGAATGCGTAGGATATGATATGTGTGGCAGTGTGGCAATACATAAACCTGAGAGAAAAAACACAGTCTCCAGAAGGGACCTGTTCCATTCCTCCAAATTTCACTTGGGGCAGATACTAAGATGGGTGAACTGTGAATTGTCTGGCATGGGAGAAAGTTGATATGGCATTTTAAGGTCCAATTCCCAGGGAAAGTGGCATCAAAGGGGAATAAATCAGAAAGTTAGCAACAAGAGAAAATGAGGGGGAAAAAATGGACATTATCAAAGATCTCAGAAGAAAGAAGACTAAATTAAAGATCTTAAGCATAAGTAAATAAACCATCAGGTAAGATAATAATAGAAGGCAATATGATCTCCAAATCAGAGCTTATAAATTACCTTGTAAGACAAAGGAAGTGAATCAACCCTCAATAAGCAGTGGATTCCCAAGAGAACAGTGGATTCCTAAATGATTTAAAAAGAGGAATGAGAATTATGAAAGCAGAATTTATGACCTGCACAGAAGAAATTGCAAGCTCAAATAATGCAAAATATGACAGTGTACATAAATCTTACCAAATCATATTTAATGCAAACTAAACTCAATGCAATACATTGCAGGTAAAGGTTTTAAATACACTGCTAAATTGTCAGTCTACACACTGAATCATCAGTCTACACTTAGCTATCATTGTAATATGCTTATCTGTGCTATACTACCATCAATTATGTTAATTTTTTAAAAACCTTAACAAATAGATAAAATATTGACAACGAAAACTCAGATAAAAAATTTGATGTAGGGGTGGCTAGGTGGCATAGTGGATAAAGCACAGGCCTTGGAGTCAGGAGTACCTGGGTTCAAATCCTGTCTCAGACACTTAATTATTACCTAGCTGTGGGGCCTTGGGCAAGCCACTTAACCCCGTTTGCTTTGCAAAACCTAAAAAAAAAATTTGATGTAACTGAATGATATAAACATGTTAACAGTAACTCTAGAGATTTTCTCTTTTTTTAGGTTTTTGCAAGACAAACGGGGTTAAGTGGCTTGCCCAAGGCCCCACAGCTAGGTAATTATTAAATATCTGTGGTCAGATTTGAACTCAGGTACTCCTGACTCCAGGGCCGCTGCTCTATCCACTGCGCCACCTAGCCGCTTCTAACAGTAACTCTAAAACAAGACAAGATATAAAAATGTCTGGATCTATTATACAGGATAGTATAAAACATGCACACAAAAAGAAAAGAAAAAGTAAAGGTTTCATTGGCTTTTTGTAATTTGCAAATAATTACAAGGAGTACAAGTGCTACATTCATAAAAGTGGAATGTCTTTTAGCTGTATAAATTTAAGACTGCAAATCAAAAATGCTCTCCTGTAAGCAAAATATATATATTTTCAGACAAATGTTTATTTAAGGCAGTAAAAGAAAATGGAAATGAAGGGAATGGTAAAGAAACTTTTACTGAAATCACTGGCAGATTTTGATTACTTTAAAAAGAAGAGCTGAATAATGTTAAAATTAGTTGGTGATGTTGTCAATGCAGATAAAGATACAGAAGCTAAATACCCTGATATTTTGAAGAAAAGAATCCAAGAAGGTAAACCCACAAATTTTTAATGTAGATGAAATAAGTTTATTCTAGAAAAAGTTATCTTCCAAAATACATATCTAACAGAAAAATTCAACCCAGATTTAAAGTATCTAAGAACTGTATAACCCTTTTAAAGGGTAGTAATCAGAAGGAAATCTTAAAACTAAAATCAATGTTATCTATAGGTGTCAAAATCCTCATGTTCTCAGTCACTCTAACCATCAATCACTTCCAGTTTTTTGGCATTCAATTTGAGAAAGCATGGTGACTAAAGCTGGTTTCCAAATTATTTTAGCCCAGCTGTTAAAAAATCCTGTTTAAAGAATTTAAAATTTTAGGTAATGCACCAGATCACAGAACTATACTTGATTCATTGTGCCAGGATATGAAAGTGTAAATTGACCAAAATGTGAATAAAGCTCTCTCCATATGTATATGTATATATGTATGTGTGTGTGTATACATACATATATAGATATAATTAAAAAAGAAAATACAGTTCAGTCTATGCTACTAAAATACTTTAATTTTTTTTTTTGGTCATTTCATAAGTATAGGTTCATCTTCAGGTACAATCTTCAATGATCTTTCAGTTCTTAAAAGTTGGCTTTCTATAACTTTTCTATTTATAATAAACTTGAATTAGAATTATATTTTTATCTTTTATTGTTAAGTTACATTAATGAAGCGATAAAATTTAATTTTAAAAAATTTGCACTGTACACTTCCACTGGACTGGAACCAATTGGAAATGCAAATACACAGAAGTAAAGAATAATCTGAAAGAAAAAAAAAAAACAAAAAATCTAGTAACATTCAAGGAGGAACATGGGATGAGAGAGATGACTTAAGGGTTATAGGTATACAAATCCAAAAATCTGAACACTATTATATAATAATACAAGAAAATTGCCTAGAACTTCTGAACACAGAAAACAAAGTACCTATCAAAAGAATCCATAGATCACCTACTTAAAAAACAAACATGCCATAAACTTTAAGACACACATAGTGGCTAAATTTTACAATTCTATCCATAAACATCAAATTTTGCAAGTGATCAGGAAAGATGAGGGGGAAAATAATAACTTGCAGGTTTTATTTTTAGACCAAATTTTACCAAGGTCAAAGTAAACATTTTTTCACAATCAATTTGGAAGAGTAAAAGTCAGTAAAAAACCAAGAGAAAAATCAGATCAAATACAAAATATTGAATCCCTTCTTATTATATTTATGAGTAAACAACTCATATTTACAACATTAAACTTCCTCTGGTTTGTAATAATATCTAGTGATATTACTTGGAATACAGCAGAGATTTTTCGCTAATATTTAATGACACAGCTTTCAAAATCAGCAACAATTTAAGCCTTCAAATTCTGTTTTGTATCAGTACTATCTCACTCAGTGTGGTCTTTACAGACAGCTAAGACCAGGGGACCAAAAGAAAGGGTAGGAATTTCTGTAGGGTAGGTAAGGTCAACCAGAACAGAGTAGGAGAGAAGTTCAGAGGCAAAAGGGTGTGTCCTTTTAAAATAGGGGTGGAATCAGAGAACAGGATAATCAACAGAATCCAAGGACAGAAACAAAAACCAGGCCTGAAGCCAAAGCAGTAAATCAAGAAGAAAGGGACCTGGAGCATTTACCAAAAAAAACCCCAAAAAAACCCCAAACCAAAAAACTCCACCTCAATTTGTTGTATTCAGATATATTCATTCAGCAAAGATTTATTAAATATCTCTGTGTAAAATACAATGTTTGGCACTAGAGGAGATATAAAATTTAGACAAGACACAAGCCAGGTTTTGGTTTAGTGTCTGACAGAAAAGTAAGACAAAAACATATTTAACTACATGTAAAATAAGAATGGGAATTTGTAGGACAAAGACTATAAAAGGGAGCAATATGATCTTGGTTTGGAATACTTTGGCCTTTTTAAAAAAAAGTAAAAGACTAAATTTGAGTTGGAGAATGAGAAGTTGAAAGAGAATAACTTGAGCTAAAGGAACATTTGAGCTGAAGAAGGAAAAGGATTACAGAGAAAGGGCATGAGAACAGTAAGATAGGTGATAAAAATCAGGTAAGTAAAACAAAATGGTAAAAACAACTGGAGTAGGAAAAGGGTTGGTACAGCTATTAAGTTAAGAAGCTGTAAAGGTGGTTTGGGCAATAAACATCCATAAAGTTTTGAAAAAATAGACTCAATAAGTAAATAAAGCAGGAATAATTTTTCATTAAGTAGCATTAAGAATGTAACTTTTACATTTCTGCCAGTTAAGTGACTGCTATATAATCTCGAAGTGCAGTCTAATCTCCCTTTTAAGAAGAAAAACTAAAGAAACTCATGGGGGGGGGGACGGACTACATTCCAGCTCTTTCAAAAAAAGGGGAGCTGGATGTTCCGAAGAAGAACCAGCTGCTAGACATCCAAAAAATGACAAAATGGATCCACAGAAGTTGTCTAGGGAAAAATCATCCAATAAGAGTGGAAGGGGAAAAAAAAGAGCAGTGGTGATTCCCTGCTCAAGAGAGGTATTTGTCAATCTGCCTGCTAAGTCATGAGAAACTTCCAAATTTGTAAAAGTAGACGACTATTACCTACTTCTGGTTACTAACACAGGCACAAATAATAATGCCATAAAGAAGCTAGTTAGCATTACCAAAGCTTACAAAATGTTTGTTTAAGATAAGACATGAAAGACAATGGGGACACAGGCTGTATTTTTCTCACTGCTGTCCATGGAAGGCAAGGAATACAGAAGAAAAAACTGATTTAAGAAGAAAATAAGTGACTAAGATGATATCTGATATTGGAATTGATTTCAACTTAAATTATTGTAATGACAGACTCCTGATCAGGAAGCGAGAGTACTGGGGAAAAGGTTAATAATATTATTTGCTTTGTATCTTACTGATCTAACCAAAAAAAGCTTTAAACTAAAAATGGTAACAGATGAGTCTTTTGGATATAAATTGGAACCTGAAAAAATAGCTTCAGTGAAGGAGGAATAGTAATTGAAACACTCAGAAGTTCAAAGAAGCTAAAATTGCACAAAAAGGAGTTGATAATAAAATCCATAAGTTTAAATGATATTAAAAAATGTTATAAGTTTAGGCAACAGATAAAATATACTAAAGATTCTAGGGGGTGGCTAGGTGGTGCAGTGGATAAAGCAATGTCCCTGGTGTCAGGAGTACCTGAGTTCAAATCCAGCCTCAGACACTTAATAATTACCTAGCTGGTCTTGGGCAAGCCACTTAAACCCATTGCCTTGCAAAAACTAAAAAATAAAAAAAAAGTTGAGGAATCAGCTTTAGAAAGACTATACTGTTACTTTTGCATTTTTAACAAGGTTCAAGAAATTGAGGTTATTTTTGTTGCTTTCTTTGCTGGTGAGAAAAAATAATTTTTAAAAAACTATGCTTTAGGATTTATATAAATTAAAAATCTTGAGAATATAAGGGACTTTTTTTCTCATTGCCTCCCATTGAAATGTATTGCAAAAATTATATTTTAAGTAGTTTATACCCTTTTTTGCTTTTTTTAAATTTTATTAAAGATTTTATTTGAGTTTTACAATTTCCCCCCAATCTTACTTCCCTCCCCCCCGCACGGAAAGCAGTCTTTACTTTGTTTCCATGTTGTACATTGATCCAAATTGAGTGTGATGAGAGAGAAATCATATCCCTAAGGAACAGACAAAAAGTCTAAGAGATCACAAGATCAGACAATAAGGTATGGTTTTTTCCCCTAAATTAAAGGGAATAGTCCTTGAACTTTGTTCAAACTCCACAGCTCTTTATCTGGATACAGATGGTACTCTCCACTGCAGACAACTCCAAATTGTCCCAGATTGTTGCACTGATGGAATGAGCAAGTCCTTTAAGGTTGAACATCACCCCCATGTTGCTGTTAAGATGTACAGTGTTTTTCTGGTTCTGCTCATCTCACTCAGTATCAGTTCATGCAAATCCCTTCAGGCTTCCCTGAATTCCCATCCCTCCTGGTTTCTAATAGAACAATAGTGTTCCATGACATCATACATATACCACAATTTGCTAAGTCATTCCCCAATTGAAGGACATTTATTTGATTTCCAATTCTCTGCCACCACAAACAGGGCTGCTATGAATATTTTTGTACAAGTGATGTTTTTACCCTTTTTCATCATCTCTTCAGGGTATATAGACCCAGTAGTGGTATTGCTGTATCAAAGGGTATGCTCATTTTTGTTGCCCTTTGGGCATAGTTTATAAGGTACTTTTTTAGAAGGAAGCAGTTTTATATACATACACACACACACACACACACACGTGTGTGTGTGTGTGTGTGTATGTATACTGTATACTGTAGAGGACAACACCATCCTCCCAGTTCATCAGGTTCTCTACCTAAGAGTCATTTTTAACTCATTTCTCACTCCTCCAATTCCAATCTATTGTCATATTGTCAGTTTTATGCAACAGCTATCCCATATGGCCCTTCTCTCCTTCAATACTGCCATCATTCTGGTGTAGGCCCTCATCAACTTATACCTAAATTACTGAATAGTTGACTGGTGGGTTAACCTACCTCAAGCTTCTCTCCACTCCAAGTTCATCCTCCATTTCTCCACTAAAATGTTTTTCCTAAAGCATAGGTCCAACATGTCACCCCCACTCCCACTCCCATTCAATAAACTCCAGTAGCTCCCTATTTCAGAATCAAATTAAAGTGTTCTGTTTGGTGATTAAAGTCCTTCATAACTCAGACCCTCTACCTTTCAAATCTTCTTATTCCTTACTCACCACACACGGTTTTGATTCAGTGACATTGGCCTGGTGATTGTTTCACAAACAAGATACTCCATCTTTCAGGCTCCAGGCATTTTCTGTGTTTGTCCTCTATACTTAGAATGCTTCTCTCCATCTCTGGTGACTGACTTCCATCTTCAAAGGCAAGCCTTTCTCAGTTCCTCTGAGTTCTATGATTTTCTATTTATTCTATATGTCACTTGTCTGTACATGTTTGCTTGTTGTCTCCCTTATTCGCCTATGAGCTCTTTGAGAGCAAACTTTTTGCAACTCCAGCTCATAATACAGAGGCTGGCACATAGTAACTACTAAGCACATTATGTGCTTAGTAAATGTTTACTACTCAATGAACTTGTACTGTGGATCTATTATCACATAACAGAAATGTGAATGGCTATTGTCAGTGAAAATGTTTGGTTCAGAAATTTTTCTCACTTATTATTTATCTTCTAATTAAAGTATTTCCCCCGTTTTTGTCCATATGAAATTCAAGCAAGAGGTAAGATAACAAAAGACCATTCAGGTATTGATAAGCTAACCAAATCAGAGTGAGGAAAGTGCTTTGCAAATTATGAAGCACTATAGAAATAAGAGCTGCTCTCCTTATTTTAAACTTTTTGGTCCATACGTACCAAACAACAAACATTTATTATTATTAAAGATTCTTTTTTTGAGTTTTCTGTAGCATCAACAAATGTGATGACATTCTCCCCTCAGATACTTTCTCACTTTAGTCTGCCTGACACTGATCTATCCCAATTATCCTCCCATCTCCTTGACTACTCTCTCAGTCTCTTTTGATGCTTCTTTATCCATTTCAGGGTCACTAACTCTGGGCATCCCCATCAGCTCCCTATAATCTCTATGCTGATGATTTCCCAAATTTATACATCCAGTCCCAGTCTCATCACCCATCTTCAAGTGCCTTTCAGACATGTCAAACTGATTTCCTATAGGTATTTCAAACAAATGTTCCTAACTGAAGTTACCATCTTTTCCTCTTAAGCTCAGGGCACACCAATGATTCCAGTTGTGTAGGCTCACAACTTCAGTAGCATCCTCACACTCACTCAATGCACATCCTCAGTCTGTTGCCAGTTCTGCTCTGTCACTCCACCTCTGCCTCTCCAGTTCCCCCAGCATGCTTCATGCCTCAACTCAAAACACACTGAGATCCTGGACCCTCTAGCTGCTAATCCTTTTGCAGATAACCTTTCATTTCATCTGTATGTATATATGTATGTCTGGTATGAACTTAGTTAATTATATATTGTTTCTGCCAGAAAAATTCCTTGAGGGCAAAGATGGGGGTTTTTGGTTTTTGCATCCATTCATAACACCAAGCCAAGGCCCTGACATGTAACAAGTACTTTTTTGAAATGTCTGCTGACTAATAATTAGATCATGTCCAGAGAACAAAATCAAATAAGATAATACTTGTAAAGCATTTGGCACATTGCAGGGCACATAATACCCTACATAAATGTTATGAAGATGATTTCAGCAATAAGAACTGGAGACCATACCATATGACAACTGAGTGCCTAAGAAAATTGGAGAAGAGAAGGCATCAAATCTATCTTCAAATATTTGAAGGGTTTCAATGTGGGAGAAAGACTGGCCTTGTCAGAATCAAGGTAACAAAGAATGGCAGTCAGAGAGAGTGACTTGGGCATAATAAAAAGAAAATCCGGGGCAGCTAAGTGGCGCAGTGGATAGATTACTGGCCCTGGAGTCAGGAGTACCTGAGTTCAAATATGCCCTTAGACACTTAATAATTACCTAGCTGTGTGGCCTTGGGCAAGCCACTTAACCCCATTGCCTTGCAAAAACACTTAAAAAAAAAAGCCATAAGAATTATTTGTACTGTCCAAAGGGAAGTGAAAGTTGTCCAACAAGGGACTAAGTACTGGGAATTCTTTTTCAGCTATCAACCTAGATGATCTCTTTTCTTTTCTTTTCTTTTTTTTTTAAGGTTTTTGCAAGTCAAATTGGGTTAAGTGGCTTGCCCAAGGCTATATAGCTAGGTAATTATTAAGTGTCTGAGGCTGGATTTGAACTCAGGTCCTCCTGACTCCTGGGCCAGTGCTCTATCCACTACACCACCTAGGCGCCCCATAATCTTTGAGATTCCATGACTTGGCACTGTACTTTAATGTTTATAGGACCCTGGGCAAATTAATCTCTCTGGAGTTCAGTTTTCTCATCTATAAAAAGAAAAGATTGGACTAAATGACCTCTCAAGTCTCTCAAAGCTTAAATCTAGTATTTTAAGGTCTTTAGATTCTAATCCTTTCATTTCTAATGTAGCAGAATTGGGGAAGAGGTATGTACCCTCCTCACAGCCCCAAGACAGAGGGGAGGGCTTGTGGTCATCCATAGACAAAACACAGGCCAGGAGAGCAGTCAGACCCTCTCATTTGAAGGAACTGAGGTCCTTGCAGGAGGTGTCCCAATAATATTTAAAAGTTCAGGAAGCACCCCAAAACCAAGGCATAGGCTGAGGGAAAAAAGGAATCTGACCACAGGCAATTACTTTGGTCCCATGGAGAATCAAACAACACCCTCAGAAGATGAGAAAGTCCAAGCTTCTGTATCAAAAGCATCCAACAAAAATAGGAGATGGGCTCAAACTATGGCAGAGTTCAAAAAAGATTTTGAAAATCAAGGAAGAGAGGTAGAGGAAAAATTGGGAAAATAAATGAGATGCAGGAAAAACATGAAAACCAAGTCAGTAGCTTGGTGAAGGAGATCTCAAAAAATGCTGAAGAAAACAACATGTTAAAAAGCAGTTCGGGGGCAGCTAGGTGGCGTGGTGGATAAAGCACCGGCCCTGGAGTCAGAAGTAACTGGGTTCAAATCCGGTCTCAGACACTTTAAAATAATTACCTAGCTGTGTGGCCTTGGGCAAGCCACCTAACCCTGTTTACCTTGTAGAAACCTAAAAAAATAAAATAAAATAAAAAATAAATTCCTTTGGGGCGGCTAGGTGGCGCAGTGGATGAAGCACTGGCCTGGAGTTAGGAGTACCTGAGTTCAAATCCGGCTTCAGACACTTAATAATTAACTAGCTGTGTGCCCTTGGGCAAACCACTTAATCCCACTTTCCTTGCAAAAACCTAAAAAACCCCAAACAAATAAAAAAGCAGTTTGGATCAAATGGAAAAAGCAGTCCAAAAAGTTAATGAGAATACCTTAAAAAACAGAATTGGACAGATGAAAAAGGAGATAAGAAAGCTCTCTGAAGAAAACAACTCCTTTAAATGTAGAATGGAGCTAAAGAAATCTTATGACTTTGTGAGGAATCAAGACATAATAAAACAGTATCAAAAGAATGAAAAACTAGAAGAAAACATGAAATATCTCAATGAAAAAACAAGGGATCTGGAAAACAGAACCAGGAGAGACAATCTAAAAATTATTGGGCTATCTGAAAGTCAGGATCAGGAAAAACAGCCTTGACTTCATTTTTAAAGAATTCCTATTGGAAAATTGCCCTGACCCTTTCTATCAAAATTGAAAAAAGATGATGGGTTGATGTCTTGTAAGCCTTTGGGCTTATATATTCACAATGGAATACATCATGTAAAAGTAACTTGTCCTTTATTCGTTTTATAATATATTCATTGAATGTGCATTAGTGAAGCACAATTGGAAAAGGTATGTCTTTGGGGTTTTGTGGGTTTTATAATGTACTATTAAGAAATTGAAAATTAAAGTTTTAATTTCGAGTACTGAATTTAACCATTTTCTGATTGCTGATAAATTAAAACTGTAGCAAACAGTACACATACATGTCCATCAGAGATTTAGAACAGCGTCTTTTACAGCCTTTGCTAAGACGACCATTTCTGATGAGGATAATGTTTCTATGTAAGATACTAGTTACTTCTTAAAGCAGACATCCAGAAGGCTCCAATAGGGGTGTACAGCTATCTCTTTGAGAAATTGTTGACTAGAAGGTAGAAAAAAACATTTCCTATCTTTATGCTATGCTAGGGTAAGAAAAGTGTTGTTAGGAATGATTCTCTAGGTTACCCTAGGTGAATACCAGAGCTGATCATCAGAGTGCTCCTGAACCTGGCCTATTGAAGTTTATTCTCTAATCTGATAAGTTTTTCACTTGAGAAGTTTTCTCCTTGTGTTTGATGGCTTGAATCTGGGTACCATTTTTGCATTAGTTTTTAAAAAATTTTCCTAAAGTAAATACCACAAAGACTCCTAGAATCTTATACAAGTTGTAAAGCTTCAAGAACTACTGCATCCTTTTTAATAAATATGCAATTTGTGTCAAAAAAAATTGCCCTGATATCCTAGAAGCAGAGGGCAAAACAGAAATAGAGAGAATCCACCAATCTCCCCTGGAAAGAAATCCAAAAAAAACCTTCAAAAAACCTGGGAATATTATAGCCAAGTTCCAGAACTCCCAAGTCAAAGAGAATATAAGCAGCCAGAAGGAAACAATTCAAATACTGTGGAGCTACAGTTAGGATCACACAGGACTTAGCATCCACATTAGGGGCTCAAAGGGTTTAGGATATAATATTCCTGAAGGCAAAAGAGGTTGGAATGCAACTGATAATCAACTGATGATCATCATCATTTAAAGATGATACATCCATGCATTTAGAAGGAGCTTTTATAGGCAAGGTACAGGAGGGAGCTGAATTTAAAAGTATGATATATTGTAAAAATGTAATCAACAGGTGAAAAGGAAACGTACAGAGAGAAAGGGAAAGGAAAAGAGGGATAAACTAAGATATTTCATGTAAAAGAGTCAAGAAATACCTTTTGCAATGGTATGGGAGGGGGAAAGGTAAGGGGGAATGAGGGAACCTTTATTCTCATCAGAAATGGCTCAGAGAGGAAACAACATATATACTTAATAGAGTATAGAAATCTAGAAGGAAAAAGGAGAGAAAGGGGGATGGGGAGGGGAGGGGGGATCATGGGAGAGGATAGTCAGATACTTTTTGCAAAGTGGTGGGATTGGATGGTCTATCTGGGACCACAGGGTTGAGTAGTTGCTGGGTCTCTGGGGTGGGATTGAGCCTGGGGCCTCCTGGCCCTGGGTCCAGTGCTCTGTCTGTAGCACCACTCAGTTGTCCCATAGCATACATTTGAAGGACAGAGTGAAAGGAGAGAGAAACTATAATAAATGATAGTGGGGAGGAATGGATGGAGGGAATTATAATCTGCAACAGCAACTGTGGAAAAATATGGAAGTAATTTCTCTGATGGACTTTGTTTTTTAAAAATTTTGCAAGGCAAATGGGGTTAAGTGGCTTGCCCAAGGCCACACAGCTAGGTAATTATTAAGTGTCTGAGGCTGAATTTGAACTCAGGGACTCCTGACTCCAGGGCCAGTGTTATATCCACTGCGCCACCTAGCTGCCCCTCTGATGAACTTTTGATAAAGAATGCAATCCACCCCATAGACTGAACTGACGGTTTTGGAACACAGACTGAAGCACATTTTTCTCTTTCTTTCACTCTATTTCTTGTGAGATTTTTTATTTTTTTTTGGGGGGGGGATTATGTTCATTCTTACAACAAGACTATTTTACTAATGTGTAAATAAATAAAAATGTAAATTTAAAATAAAAATTTTAAATTTTAAGAATTTTAAAAGTATATCTAATTTTCTCAAGAATATGAAGTTTCTCTCAACACATTCAATTTCAATCAATGTATAGCATGGAAACAATGTAAAGATTATCAAACTGCCTTCTGTGGGGAGAGGGAAAGGAAGGAGGGTAGTGAAAAATTGTAAAATTCAAAACATTATATAAAATGATAGGTAGAAACTACTATTGTATTTAATTGTAAAACAAAAAATATTTATAAAAAAGAAGGATATCTAGTCCAACCTCCTTATTTTAGAGATAAGGAAAGAGTCCCAGAAGGGTTGCCAAAGCTATTGCCACAGCTATTAAGGGGATGACTCAGGATTTTAATTCAAGATATATATAATCTAGAATCTAATATGCTCTACTATATCATGCTACCCTGAGGCCTACAAGTCCCCTCTTGGTTTCAGTTTCCTCATCAGAAAAATGAGTAGGAGGGACCCAACTATTCATAGAAAATATTTAGAATTACAATCTGTGAGGAAAATCACTAAACAGTTCATACCTTATGACTCAGAGAGTCTACTACTTGATAATCAAAGGAAGACAAAGAAAGAAAAAAATTACAAATATATAGCAAAATGTTCATAATAGTGCTTTTTGTCATAGCACAACACAAGAAACAGAGTACTCATTAAATAGAGAGTAGTTTAAGAAACTGCGGCCTAATATGATTTCTCTCTCATCACACTCAACTTGGATCAATGTACAACATGGAAACAATGTAAAGACTGACAAATTGCTTTTGGGGGGGGAGATAAGATTGGGGGGAAAATTGTAAAACTCAAAATAAATAAAATCTTTAAAAAAAAAAGAAAGAAACTGTGGCCTATACATATAATGGAATATCACTACACTATAAGAAATTTAGAGAAAACAATGGAAGATTTCCATGAACTGAGGGATTGTGAAATGGAATATCACTACACTGTAAGAAATTTAGAGAAAATAGAAGATTTCTAAGAATTGAGGGATTGTGAAATGTGCAGAAATAATTAAAATGTATCAATTAAGCAGGCACTATCTGCTAGGCAATTAGGATAGTAATGAAATAAGAAGTTTACATTCTAACAGAGACCAGTAAATACCTATGTATAGGATAAATGCAAATAAAAATAAGAGTTAAATACAAAGAAACAGGAAAGATTTGGAGAAGAAGGTGGTTTCTAAATTCCATTTTTAAGTGAAATAAAAGGGAGGTAAGGAAGGAGAACATTTCAGGAATGTGAGATAGCTACAAGATACTGATAATGGAAGATGATATACTGCTTGTTAGGAACAAAGAGAAAATTAGTTTATCTAGAGCCCAATGCAGAGAGCAAGTACAAGGAGACTGGAAGCATCTGAGAACCAGTGAAATTTACTGAGTAGGAAACAGATGATCTGAGATCTATGCTTAAGAAAAACACTTTGGCAGCTGTTTGGAGAATGAAATGGAGAAAGAGAGACTTGAGGCACCAAGAGTAATTAAGATATTGCCTATAGGGGCACCTGGGTGCCATAGTAAATAGACCACAGGCCCTGGAGTCAGGAGGATCTGAGTTCAAATTTGCCCTCATGTACATACTAGCTGTGTGTGGCCTTGGGCAAGTCACTTAACACCATTGCCTTGCAAAAAAATGTATAAAAATACTCATCCTTTTCCCCAAGTATATATCTGCCTGTGAATTTTCCTTCAAAAAGTCAAAATTTTCAACCAAAACCAAAAAAAGGTAGATATTAAAGTTGTAGGTATAAATATCTCAGTAATCTTATTTGAAAATATAATTGTTCCCATAAAAATGTGATTTATATTAACATAGTGTATTTTTAAATCAAACATTTAAAATTTCTTGATTTTAATTTCTAATATGGCAAATATCTATAAAATATAATCCATATAAAAAGCTCCTTGATGAGTAGACATGCTCATTTAGTTTTTCTTTGTAAAACACAATGAAAAGGTAAAGAACCTCATACCTATAAAACTATTTAGAGGAACTTTCTAATACTAGTGATCATTTGATTACAAAATCTAATTACCTTTTCTCATCCCCAGTCTTTTTTTAAACTTCTGCAGTCTTTAGCACTGTAAATCACTCTCTTCTCAAGGTTTTATGATACTGCTCTCTCTTGGTTCTCTTCTTACCCATCACATCTCTTCTCAGTACCCTTTGCTGAACTAGGTCATGCTCTTTAATTATGGATGTCCCCAAAGATTCTGTCCTAGACCCTCTTTCTTTTCTCTCTTGGTGACTCTTAGCTCCCAGGGGTTCAATTATCATCTTTAGGCAAATGATTCTCAAATTTTTCTATCTAACTTTTCTCCTGACTTTCAATTTTGTATCTCCAACTACCTATTAGACATTTCCAAATGGATGGCCTGCTGGTATCTTAAAACTCAAAACATCTATAACTGAACTCATTATTATCCCCCCCCCCCCAAAACCCCTCTTTCCAATTACTGTCAAAGGTACTACCATTCTTCCAGTCATCAAGGATCACAAGCTAGGTATCATCTTTGTCCTCTCACTCTCTCATCACTCAAACTGTTGAGCCCTACTGAATTCATCTTAGTAACTAACATTTCTTAATATACATATCTGGAATGTTCTCCTTCCTAACTTCCTTTCCTAGATTTCCTGGAGTCTTTTGCCTCCTAGTTCTATCTTCCTGCCCTCAAGGAGATTATAATGTAACTGGGAAAATTAGCCCGCACATTAAGTACTCTGCCATACATACATACATACATATACATATATATACATATATACACACGTGTGTGTGTGTGTGTGTGTGTATTTAGATATAGAATATGGAAAGGGAGGGAAGGGGAGAGAAAGAGAGAGAGAGAGAGAGAGAAAACATTAAGTGTTGGGGAAGGCTTCCTGTAAAGGGTGGGATTTTAGTTAAGACTTAAAGGGAATTCTTGCTAGGATTTTAGTTAAGTCATAAAGCGAGGGGCGGCTAGGTGGCACAGTGGATAAAGCACCAACCCTGGAGTCAGGAGTACCTGGGCTCAAATCCGGTCTCAGACACTTAATAATTACCTAGCTTGGGCAAGCCACTTAACCCCATTTGCCTTGCAAAAACCTAAAAAAAAAAAAAAAAAAAAAAAAAAAAAAAAAAAGACTTAAAGGGAATTCTTGCTAAAACTATAAATTTGACTAAATGGCTTCTGAGGCCTTTTCTAACTGTAATTAAAACTTCTGATCTCTTCATCCAGTAGTCTATCACAATAGCATCAATTAATCAAAACATCATAGTGGACTTTTTAAACTGATACAGATATATATCCCTGGAATAAAATAAACCAAGGAATAGATATCAAAAGGAATAAATGTCTGCTAATACTTCCAAATGGCAAATTGCTTTAAAAAAATGAAAATCAGAACAATATAAATATTTCACAAAGAGCTTTAAAAAAGAGTGGATAGAAATCAGAAAATTCTTTCTGGTTGTCACACCCTGAAGACAAATTCTACACTAGTTTAGATTCATCCCTTTTTATCTGCACAAGCAAAACATTCCATTTTGGAACATTTCACTTTGGCAATGTTAACATTGTACCAACCTAGAATAAAAGGTAGATTGTTTTGATCTGAGGAGGGGCATTTTAGAAAAACTATTACTTTAATATACTATTATCCCAGATTCCAGGGATAAAGCTAGCCAGCTGAACAAACAATGAATCTCAGTTCAATATACACAAGGCAATTCTAGTTTGAAATTACGTAATATTTGAATGATATGTATGTTAAAATGGGTTGTGTTTTTTCTCCACACCTTTATAGTTTTCTATTTCTAAGAACTATGTCAAGTTTTGAAAGCAGAAGACAGTGGAAGAGCCAATGAAATTCAACAAAACTCAGAGCTAAGGAATAAAAATATAAAATAAAAAATATGAATACCCTGCGTTTCAAAATATTTCAATGTGTTTAAAAAGAAACATTTGTCAGGTAAAGGAAAGCAGAACAAGTCAAAAGATATTAAGTGTGCAGGCAAAATGAAAGCAGAGATTTTTATAGTCTTGACAAGAAAAATACTGCAATATGACATAACCTGCAAACTATTAAACATGAATTCTACTACAGCTTATAGCTGTGAAAATGTGTTTGTCCCCAAATATCATAAAGCAGAATTATTTTCCTATGAAAACATTTTAATTACAAAGTAACTGATGCCCCTAAAACACTCCAACCCTACTAATTCAAAAAGAGTTACTAGTTTATATTGTAAGCTGAAAATGGGGAAAGTAAGATTTCAAAAAATCTAGTTGTAGAAACATTCCAAAGTGTCTATCCAGATCCTTCTCTTCTCTCTCTCAAATGTATCACTCAGTGAGTTCATCAGCAATAAGAGTTTTTTTTTTGTTTTTGTTTTTTAGGTTTTTAGTGGCTTGCCCAAGGCCACACAGCTAGGTAATTATTAAGTGAGGCCAGATTTGAACTCAAGTACTCCTGATTCCAGGACCCGTGCTCTATCCACTGCGCCACCTAGCTGCCCCTCACTTTATCATTCTAAATCACCCCTTTTCCTAAACTTTTCTATTTTCTATTACTATCATTCTTCTAATCCCTAGGTTTATAACCCCATTTACCCTCCATTCTTAACTCCTTGATGCATCCATATCCAATTAGTTATCAGGTCTTGTTAATTCATCTCCAAATCCCTTCTAGTTATCTCCAAAGCCATTATCCAAAAGTAGGAAGTCATCATCTCTTATCGGGACTCCTGCAACACAAAGTTGCCAGATATATACCCAAACTCAAAAAATTCCAATAGTTTCCCAATACTTTTAGAATGGAATAAAATTATCTCTGTTTGGCTTGGAAGGCAATTTACAATCTACAACTAGCCAACATTTATAAACTAATTACAAATTACTCTCCTTCACAAACCTCATGTTCCAGGTACAGATCTTAACTACTAATGCATCCTGCTCATTGTCTATTATTCTTAACCATATGCTTTAGTAAATCCTTCACAGAAAGGACCATCAACTGTATGGGAAGGGTAGAGAGGAGGAGGATGTCCTTAACACTTCTTCATAGTTCCTCATTTATAATGTTTGCAGATGCTCACACCCACCATGCACCATCCATTATCATTTGTGAGATCCTCAAATTTAGTTCTGTAGAGATTAGAATTCAGTGGCTCTAAAACATACAAAATTATTGAAAGTATGTTGACAATAAAGTCTTTATCCACTTGATTTTTTCTATATGAATTAAGCCAAACTCTTCAGTGATTAGGGATCAAAACAATCAGCACAAAGTCACTTAAAAACAAGATCATCTAAAGGAGGAAAGAACCAGGCTCAGCTCAAGAATCACTTCCTATGTGAAGCCTCTCAATCACCCCTAATTATCTAATGTTCTCTTCTGCCTCAAATTATCTTTTGTTAGTTATATGTGTAGATAATGCATCAATTATATTAAACCAACTAGCTGAACAAGAA
Source organism: Macrotis lagotis (assembly GCF_037893015.1). Classification (NCBI taxonomy): domain Eukaryota; kingdom Metazoa; phylum Chordata; class Mammalia; order Peramelemorphia; family Peramelidae; genus Macrotis; species Macrotis lagotis. The sequence goes on from NC_133660.1 coordinate 220,982,850, forward strand.
ATTCTTTCAGGGCAGCGCCTTTTTTCGTTTTTGTCTTGCTATCCCCAAACATCTTAATATATATAGTTCCTTGCATTAGTAGGTACTCAATAATACATATTTTTTTTAATTGTAAAGCAGAACAGTGTAAAGCAGAACAGTAAAAAGCACTGTGGTTTTTAACAACACATTTCATCTTACTGGGCCTCAACTTTTCCATCTGTACAATGATCCCAGCCCTACCTCAATAGGTACTGAGGATTCTAAATCATCTCAGCTGTACAGAATTCTTAGGATTCATCTAATCTATCTCTATTTGACTGATAAGAAAATCCAAGTTTTTGCAGGATACAAAGTGTATATAGCAAGACAAATTCCTGCAATCTACATAACTCAATCCACAGCTGTCCATGTAAGCTTAGAACCAGTCTAAGAATTGCCAGTCTGCATGGAATCACAGAATATTTGAGTTGGAAGACTCCAACAAAAAATTCCTCAACAATATACATAACATGTCATCACAGTCTACACCTTTGCTTCAAGGTACCTTCCATGAGGGACCCAAGTAAGTATTGATGCAACCTATTCTAATTTTCAGTATTTCTACTTATCAGGAAGTTTTTCTCTTACATCAAAACTATATCTCCCTCTCTGTGAATGTCACTCATTGCCCATAATTCTACCGGTATAATCTAGAAGAAGCACACATTTTGGAGTGAGAGAATTTGCTAAAACCTATGACACTGGGCAAATTGTTTACCTTCCCTAGGTCATATCTATAAAATGAGTTGGGCTGAATGGTTTCTGAGGTTCCTTATAGCTCTAATTATATGACCATAATGATCCCAAATGATTTCTGAAATTCTTTCCTCTAGACCTAGGCTCCCTATCACCTAGGGCCAAGAAAAACATGGCTGATCCCTCTTCATGTAAAGGTCTTTCAAAAAACTTAAAAGACAGTTATCATGTCCCAGTTAATTCTATCCAGGCTAAACATCTTTATTTTGTTTTTTATCAACTGATTCCCTTATGACATAGTCCTGTGTACTTTCACTGTCTTGGTCATGTTTGAAATTATCATGTCTAAGATGTGTGACACAGAATCAAATGCATTATTTCAGATACAATCTAAGGTAGAGTACAGCAAGACTACCTCCCTCTTTCTGGACTTTTCTATGTGTCTCAATACAATCTACTATCACATTGTTAAATAGTTGAATTACAAGTTCCTTAAGGCAAAATACTGGAAAAACTTGAAGAAATAAACTTCAAAAATATATCACCATCTATTGATTAATGATTTATGCCTATTCATTAATAATAAAAACTAAGAAGGAAGAAGATAGAACATTTTGTTATAAAGACAAAGAAAAAAATGTCTGTCATAATGTGCAGCATTTCTTCTCTCTTCACCTGGACTTGCTATATAAAAATACTATGTTGGCAAATATGCCAGTTCTCATCAATCATTTGAACCCATGTGGACTACTATAAAAAAACACTGGTTTTTAATCATTAAATTAGTTATCACTAACAATATAAACTCTAACAGGTTTTTGAATGCTCAGTGTTAAGTTTCTTTACCTTATAAGTGTCCTGAGAAATTATTCTCTTTAATCCTTCCCTGTATTCTATATTCTAGAAGAGAGTCTTCAACCCCACTCCTCAAACATCTAAGGAATTTTTGCTTAATGAGAAACAATTTTTTCTGAATCTGAGGAACATGATGTACTTCAAAATGACGCCCACACAGCAGTTCAGAACTTTTTTAAAATACTGCAGTGCATTTAAGTTAATAGAAATGGAAAGAGCACTCTCAAATAATTATAGTCGCAGAGGAAATTAATAATTTAGGAAACACTTTAACCCTATAGGCATTTATGAAAATTCTGCTTTCATTAATTACAAGTAGTTATGGCACCAATATCTAATACATAATAGGAATAAAATAAATATCAATGTATTGGTATATATTAAAAGAATTTCTTCAAAATGAAAAAAAATTGAAGATTGTGCCAGTGGTAATAACCAAGATAAAACTAATATTTTAAAGAAAAAATATTACTGTAAAGAAAAATTATATGCTTTGTTTTTTGACTTTGATTTTTTGAACATATTTTCTATTAGTTAATATTAGAGATCATCTGCTGTATCATATTATATTGCTATTAATATTATAAACATTATAAATAATAAGTGAGGCCATAGGGAAGTGATTTGCTCAAGGTCACCCAGATATTAAGAAACAGAGATGGAATTAGAACCCTGGTATTTTGGTTCTAAATCTAGCATTCTTTCCACTGTGTCATCCTTCTAAGGATAAAGATATGCCAGAGACAAGGAGTAAAACACAATTCCTTTTAATTACAGATCAAAGTTTTTTTTCTATATAGAAATAACAAAATACAGGAGAGGATAATGTAAAGTCCTGATTAAAGTAACCACAAATCTGGAATGACCACAATTAATCAACTGGAAATTAATCAACTAAGTAAAGAGCATCTAATACCTACATAGATGCAACTGCAAAATAATCATTAAATAAACAAAATAATAATTAAAATAATATTCAGTTTTTGAAGCTGAGTCAGGCTAGTAATAAAAATAGTAATATTAAGTAATAGTAAAAAGAATAATATATTTATAATAAAAAGAATCAAAATAAAATACTACTAAAATTAATTTACAGATTTAGTATAATACCAAATCAAAAATACTTTATAGAGCCAGAAAAATAGTATCAAGGTTTTTCTGGAGATCTAGATTATCAAGAGAAATAATGAAAAAGTGGGGGGGGAACAATTCTTCTAGACCTCAAATTATATTACAAATCAATTATTTGGTATAGCTAGAAAACAGAATAGTAGGTCAATGAATCATTAGATAAGGAAAAATAAAAAATAATTGAATTCAATTACTGAATGTTCAATAAACCCCCAAAACATAAATTGCATAGGAAATAAATTCTCTTTGAAAAGATAACTTCTTTGGAAAGTAGTCTAGCAGAACTCAGTTTTAGACAAACCGCTAATACTATATACTACAATAATCAAATGAATATATTGTCTGAATTTTAAAGATTTTGCCATTCATAGCTAGGAGAGTGTGGGAAGTCAAGAAAGATTTGTTAGAAGTAGTACTCTGTGCTTAGTTTTGAAGAAGCTAAGAATTCCAAGAGGTAAGCAGGGAGAACATTCCAGGTAATGATGGACAGCCTGTGCAAAGGCACCGGGCAAAAGACAGAATGGAAGGAACAGAAAACAAGTAAGCCATTTTGGCTGAAACTTTGGTTTGGAAAAATAGGTTGAAATTATATTATAAAGGATTTTAAATGTCAACCTGAGGAATTTGTATTTTTTACCCTAGAGGATGTAAGAAACTACTAGTGCTTGTTTAGCAGCAAAGTAGAAAAGTGCTATGATCTGAGAAGTACTTTAGTGTTACCCATTTCACAATTGTGTAGAGGATAGATTGGAGAAAAAAGAGACTGGATATAGGAAAAATAATTAGGAAACTAATGCAATAATCTAAGTGAAGAGGTGATGAGTCCCGAACTAGGGTGATAGTTCTTTAAGTTGTGAAAAGAGGATGACAGAAAGTGGTTAAGGGAGACAAGAAATATGAAGATAAAAACAAGATACACCAACACCTAATCGGATATGGGGGCTATGGAAGAGTGAAGAGCTTTAGACTGCAATCCAGAGAAGACACTAAAAGCATACAGAGAAAAAGCATCAGAATTGCAGTCATGGTACTCCCATCAAATTTCTGTCTCTTAACTAGAGGCAGCTAGGTGGCCAAGTATTCTGAGCACTAGGTCTGGAGTCAGGAAGATCTGGGTTCAAATTCTGCTCAGACATTTACTAGCAGTTTGCCCCATTCCTGTCATTTAATTTCTTTCTGCCTCAGTCTCCTCAACTATAAAATAAAAGTCATAATAGCGTCTACCTTTCAAGGCTATCAGGAGGGTGCATAGTGAATGTTTATAAAAGCATTTTTCCTCCCTTCTACTATAAGCATGACCTTGGGAAAGACACTAAACTTCATTGGGCCTCAATTTTTTTTCAAATGAAAAATGACTTTCATATCAGGACTTTGACACTAGGAATATTTTCAACAAAAAAAATAAAGGAATATGTTCCCAACCTAGGTAAGAATAGATAGTTCACTATGATAGGATTTGTAAGAGTCCTCACTGAGCAGACTTTGTCCACTACAAGCAGTTTTTTAAAATACAAGGAAGGACACATTAAGTCAATCAGTTCCTAACACCTTAGTGTGAATTCTTTATTAACCTTCCCTTCTCACAGTAAAGATTAGGCTGGAGAGTAGGCTAGGGATAATTTTGGGACATGAATTTGCCCACTGGAGAAGAGCAGATATCAGAAGAAAGACAGAGCAAAGGGAGGTAAGAGGATGAAAAAGAAATTTCATTGATTTCTCAATATTATATATGACCAATTTTGAGCATGGAAACAAAAAAAATACCTAGAAAATATAGGCAAAGGTGAAATTTCTACAGCAATATTCTTCTAAATGGGAGATTTGGAAGTCTTAGGTATATTTTAATGGTAGTCTTAGGTAGATTTTAGACTAGAATTGCCCAATAACTATATGGTAGAAGGTGACCTGCAAATGAAATTCAGTCTTTTCATGGTCTAAGAAAGACAAATGGCAAGGAAGAATGAAAATGAACCATTTAATATTTTCTATTTTATATGATTATAATTCCATTATGCTTTAAAATTCAATCTTCTTAATACTTGGTATATGTTCAAATGCATCACTGTCAAAATATGCTATCAATTTTCTGCAAATCCTGGCTAGTAAAATACTGTTAAAATAATAATCTTCACCATTTTTGTTTTACTGGTATAAAGAAAGATTAAAGGATAGGCTCAGTTACACTTATTCTCCTTCAAAACTCATTTCTTTGAAAACCCCAATATAAAACTTATTAAGAACATTCTCATTCATTGCATGTACTAAGTTAAAATAAGCTTCATATTATTAAAGTTTAATGGTTAAAGTTTAATAATTTTCTATTTAAGATTCTTATTATAAAAGTCTTTTCTCTCTAGACTGCATTTCAGTCTGTGTCCCAGAAATCTCTCCATTATGATGCTCTTTTCAGCTCTGGAATCACACTCTCCACCCCTGCCACCTTTTTCTTTCACTGGATGGCTCCTCCCAGAACTTCCTTTTGGAAGGTACCCAAGCCAGCAAAATCCCAGTCCCCTCAAGGCTGCACAAAGACTTTCCACCAAAACTCTACACCATGTACAGCATATAAACTGGGTTCACCAGGTATCCTTGTTCTCTATGTCCCTTTCTATTTCCTACCCCTTTCTGGCTTCCTTTTAAGTATTTTTTTTCCTTTATTAGAATGCAAGCTCCTTGAGAGCAAGGACTTTCTACCTGTATTTGTATTCCTAGTACTTAGCATAGTGCATGGCACATACACATTAAATAACATACTTTGTAAATGCTTGATGACTGAATTTTGTAAACTGACCACATACTACAGGTAGGAACTATTTTCTGTAATCAAATGGAAAACTGGACTTTGAATAAGAAGAGCTAATTAATTGTGAGACAAGTCACTGTACTTATGAGCCTTAGTTTCTCCATTTGTGAAATTCAAAGGGGTAAGCTGTGGAACAAATTAAATAATGTATATAAAATGATTTGCCAACTTTAGGGCATTATGAACTTATTTAACATTCTAAAAAAGAGCAGGTTTTGAATATAAAAATCACAAATATTTAATTTTTTTTCAATTTTATTAATTTTATTTATTTAAGGTAATGGGGTTAAGTGGCTTGCCCAAGGTCACACAGCTAGATAATTATTAAGTGACTGAGGTCTTTTTGAACTCAGGTCCTCCTGACTCCAGGGTCTGTACTCTATCCACTGCGCCACCTAGCTGCCCCACACAAATGTTTACTGCCAAGATTAAAGACATCAAACTGGAAGCATTAATTTCACAGAATGTGATATGAGTTTAACTCATTAAGCCTTTAAATTTTTAAATATTAGCATCTTATGAATAATTTTTACAAATACAAATAAGTAATCTTTATTATAGTAATTTTTGTCAAATTTTGAATTTATAAAATTGATTAAAGAAAATCACTAATCTGCCAATTTTAGTCATTAAAAAATGAGATGTAATAAATGCAGAAAACATCTGTCTTGATTCCAAGTATTTAAAGACCAATCTATAAATAAAAATATAGTAGAAGAAAACGTGTGATGATGGAAAGAAAACCAGTCTCAAAATTATCCAGACCACACATAAGGAAAAGATGGAAAAAAATCTATGGCATAAATGGAGAAACTGATTATGTACTATGCATGTTTAATGCCAGAAAAAAGACAGAAAGGTAGAAAATAAACATTACTTACTTGGAAAAAGCTTAGGACTAAAAAAATACTATTGCCCAAAAAACCCCTTGATCTTTAACATAATTTGTACTGCAATCACAGATTCTGGATCTATAAATTCAAAGTTATTTATAAACCTAAATTTGACTAAAATTCTTTAAATACTGAAGAATCAAAAGTAACCTGCCAAAATAAAAATGAACCTAAGTCACAATTTCATAAAAGAATGAAAACATTCAAAAAAGAAAAAAGAACATTCCAAAGAAAATATTTTTTAAAACAAAGGACTACTGGAATGGAAAGGAGGATTAAAAAGTACTATTTTGAACATACTTAGTTGATATAATCATGGAATACCTGTAATATCAGAAAACTCAAATTAGTAAGAAATGGAAAAGGATATAGTAGAAGAAATAAGTAATACTTTTTCAAAAATTACCTCTCAACCAAGAAGTGAAATAAAAACCATTTTAATGAAATGCACCTCCCCATCGTGGTACAACAGTGTTAACTAGAAGCAAAGAAAAAAGCATATGCTAAGGTTAAGTGGACCTGTCTAGGGTCACACAGCTAATAAGTCTTCCTCACTCCAGGTTCAATATTATATCCACTGCCACCTAACTAACTTCAAAATAAGAGCAAGTAGATCTGGAACATGAAAAAGAAGACAAGATAGACATGTTACAAGAATGAAGGTTCATGGACTGATGCTGAGCAAGATGAATAGAACCAGAGGAACATTATGCACCCTGGCAGCAACATGGGAGGTGATGACCAACCTGGATGGACTTGCTCATTCCATTAGTGCAACAATCAGGCACAATGCTTTATTTTTCTTCCTTAGGGATATGATTTCTCTCTCATCACATTCAACTTAGATCAATGTATACCATGGAAACAATGTAAAAACTAGCTGACTTCCTTCTGTGGGGGGGGAAATTGTAAAAAATTAAAAATTAAAATTAAAAAATGAAGGTTAACAGATAAGATGGCTTAAAATCTGTAACAGTACATGAAATAATGGAAGAATTGATCTCATTTACTGACTGTTGTGGAAGATTCATGAAAAGACAAAGAAAGGGATGACATAAGATAAGCTGAGGAGTGGCTGAAATCTATGTCACTACATGAAGATAGTAAACTCACAAATCTATTGAAGCAAATATGAACCAATTCCCCCCACCTTAAATTTCTTCCATTTTGCCATAAAATTTCCCTAAGTATCCCTTGATCTGGGAAGTATCTAACTCCAGATCTCATGGGCAGCTAGATGGCACAGTGGATAGAGCACGGGCCCTGGAGTGGGGAGGACCTGAATTCAAATATGGCCTGAGACACTAATAACTTAGCTGTGTGACCTTGGGTAAGTAATAATCCCCCTTGCCTTACAAAAAAAATATAATAAGTCCATATCTCCCAAGACCACAAATAGAAATTCCACTGATATATTACAAAAGGATTCTCTGGGAAATGATACTGATTCATTTTAAAAATGTTACTTATTCTTATATTCAAATTCAGCTAGTTCTAGTTTTATCATTTTTTCTCAGATTTACATTATATCTGCTCTTATAAGACTTGTAACTTCTGAATAAAATATCACAATTATAATCTAAAACTACCTAAGTAAGGAATCAAATTTACTGAAGTTTACTTGACAAAAAAATTTTAACTTCAATATTTATTCTCTTTTTTAAAATTTTATTTAAGGTGGGGTGGCTAGGTGGCACAGTGGATAAAGCACCAGCCCTGGAGTCAGGAGTACCTGTGTTCAAATCCTGTCTCAGACACTTAATAATTACCTAGCTGTGTGGCCTTGGGCAAGCCACTTAACCCCATTTGCCTTGCAAAATCCTAAAAAAAAAAAAAAAAAAAAAAATTTAAGGCAATGAGGTTGAATGATTTGCCCAAGGTCACACAGCTAGGTGATTAAATACCTGAGGTAGTATTTGAACTCAGGTTCCTCCCTTGGGTGTATCACCTAGCTGCCCCAATATTTATTTTCTTGATTTATAAGCTTTAAAAAATAAAAATTAAAAGAAAATGTTAAAAAAATCATTAAACTAACATCTTTTCTTTACTACACTTGAATTAAATTGAGTTAAAAAAAGATTTTTTAGCATGCAAACTAATTTAATGAAAATATTCCAAAAAGACTTAAGAGTTTGGAAATTAACATTAAACTCATACAAAAAAAAAAAGAACAGAAATCACAAAACCACATTTAGATTTCATGTAAGGAAAAACTTCTCATCAAAAGGTATGAAAGAGAAAAAGATTAGAATAAAATAAATAATGAATGAGATAAATTCAGAGGGAGGAAAAAGTTAATTGTTTAATGGGGTTAAGTGACTTGCCCAAGGTCACACAACTAGGTAATTATTAAGTGTTTGAGGCTGCATTTGAACTCAGGTCCTCCTGAGTCCAGGGCTTGTACTCTATCTACTGCACCACCTAGCCACCCCCTACATAGAAAAGTCACTATTTATTTGTCTGTTTATTTATTTTGGGATTTTTTTTTTTTTTTTGCAAGGCAGATGGGGTTAAGTGGTTTGCCCAAGGCCACAAAGTTAGGTAATCATTAAGTGTCTGAGTCTGGATTTGAACTCAGATACTCCTGACTCCAGGGTCAGTGCTCTATCTACTGTGCCATCTAGCTGCCCCAAAGTCACTTAATATTAAAATACATGTTCACTTAAGTCAGAAATTCTTACTAAGTTCTTTCTTCATCATCTCCAACAGATACTGATTCATATTTGGTCATTTTTCATTCATGTCCAGCTCTTCATGAGCCCATTCCCTTTGCCATCAGATTAAGACAAGTAAAGATTGACTTGCCTAGGGACATCCAGGAAGTGTCTGAGGCTTGATTTGAGCTCAGTTTTCCTGACTCCAGTTCCCAGTGTTCTCAAGTCTCAAACAAGACTTGAGTCTGCTTTTGGAAGTTCCTGATAACCTGTAATGGAGCCGCTTTATCCTGGATCCAGAGCATGCACAGGCATTCTATGACTGTTTCTTATCCAATGAAGATGTTCTATGTGACCTACTGTGTCAAAGCTGAGTGGACACAACAGAGGCAAGAACCTCTCTAAAGCTGCAGGTGAGAAGCACAACACCAGAAGGGCAACAGATACACTAGATAAGGCTCAAGTCTACAGCATGAAAAAGAACCCTACAGTCTCTGAAGGGAACCCCTAGAACACTGGATGGAGGAGGAGGTGAATAGGCACATTCTGGGGCCTTACATACTTGTGCTCATGTGAGTATATACACACTAAATTCAGAGTTTCCCTACAAATCAATAAGCATTTATTAAACTTGTGCTAGAGATCAAAGATAAAAAAAGATAAAATATGAAACAGTCCCTGATTTCTTGATACTTACATTTTATTTGGGGAATAGCCATATACATAGAAAATAAATATACAGTAATTTGTTGGGGGGGGGGGGGTTGGATGGGAAAGCACAAGCAGATGGAGAAATAGAAAGAAAGATCTGTAAAAAGGCAACATTTAGCTGAGTTTTGAGGGTTTTTTTAATCATATGCATTATTATTAATAGACCATTAGACTTAAGCTCATTCTTCTAAAAAAATTGTTGATCCCTATTCTCAGGACCCTACCCTTCTTCATTACAATTTGGAAAGCCATCAGTCAAATTTCATTTCTGAACTTCTGTCTAAATTTCTAATGCTAAATGTAGCTCTTTCATAGATAATCTTCTATCAACTGGAAGCTTTTTTTTATAGTTGCCTTCCTCATTCAAATAAACCACCTTTGATCCCTATTCCCCTTTTAGATGGCAACCTCCTTAAAGTAGGGATTATTTAGCACATGCTTAGCAAAAAGGAGCCCTTAAAGCTTGTTTCATTCATTCATTCAAAGGTAGTCTGGAGCCAGGTTATAATGTTTTAAATGCTAGAAGCGTTTATATTTGATCCTATAAGCATTAAAGTGTCACTGGAGCAGAGGAGTGAACTTCTTAGACCTGTGCTTTAGGAATATTACTTTGGCAGTTGTGTGAAAGATATACTGGAGGGTTGACTAGGTGGCACAATAGAGCATCAACCCTGGAGTCAGGAGGACCTGAGTTCAAATCTGACCTCAGACATTTAATAATTACATAACTGTGTGACCTTGGGCAAACCATTTAACCCTATTGCTTTGTAAAAACCAAAAAAAAAAAAAAAAAAAAGATAGCCTGGAAAGAGGAAAGGATGGATACAGGGAAGTGTTGGAAATCTTAGGATTATATCCCAAAAAGATTTTTAAAAAAAGACAAGGATAAAGACCTATATGAAATCATGATCAGGACAGTTTCAGAAAAACTGTGAAGACTTACATGAACTGATGCAAAGTGAAGTGAGCAGAGCCAGGAGAACATTGTACACAGTAACAACAATAATGAACAATGATTAAGTATGAATAACTTTTAGCTATTCTCAGCAATACAAGGATCTAATACAATTCTGAAGGATCTAATGATGAAGAATGCTATCCACCACTAGAGAAAGAACTGATGGTATATTAATACAGAGAAAGAAGCATAATGGTTTTTTCTATTTTATTCTTCTTGGGGTTTTTTTGGTCTGTTTTCTTTCACAACACAACTAATATGTGAATGTCTTTGCATGATTGCACATGCAAAGCCTTTTCAATAGAGGCAGAGTTTGGAACTCAAAATTGCAAAATAACAAAGGTTAAAAATGGTTTTTACATATAACTTGAAAAATAAAATGCTAAATTAAAAAAGTCTACTAAGAATCTACAAGAAAAATAATGAGGGACTGAAATATCAATCAATAGACATTAAGCTCCTATTATTTTAACACTCCTTTTAAATACTCTGTAGTTGAAATGATGAGTGTTTACTACTTTGTTAAAAGAGTAACTATATATAACAACTAAAGTATAAACCCAATCCATCACAAAAATGGAATTCTTTCTCCATACAGTATCCCAGACCTTCTTGTCAGCTTAGCAGTGCACCATGGGATATAAAGGGCTATACAGGGTTAATAATATACAAACACTCACCTGTTTCAAATAAACATTAAACTAGCTTTAACTTAGGAGCCAAGACAATTAAAACACTGCTGATTTTTCCTGGCTGACTTTCAGAACTATTCTGATGTTCTGGAAATGTACTTGTGAAGTGATGTTCAGATTGTGGTTTTTAGTGAATTTAAAGTTAAGATTAAAAACCAGTAGAACTAAACTAATTCTGAAACGAGATATATCTGAATAAGAGTTTGAAAGCAAAAAAAATGGCTCATATTAAATGTATGGAGTGATGACTGCATTGAGTGGAGAAAAGGAAACAGTTGCAAGAAACATTGAGGCAGAATTAACAAGACTTGGCAAATGATTATAAATGGAGTTGTGGGAGATTGAAAAGTTGAGAATCACAAAGACTGTGAATATATGGGTCAATAAAAACATAGTAGTGCTATATTTGGGGACTTTGGTGGGGGTGGATATAAAAAGTTTGCTTCTGAACTTATAGAGTTTGAGATGCCTTCAGGAAATCAGACTGAAAAGCCCCACAAGCAATTGGTGATGCAGAACCAGAGCTCAGGATTGGATATATAGACAGATCTAGGAGTCATCAACACAGAAACTACTGAACCCATGGGAAATGGTGAGTTCATCAAGTGAGAATGCAGAGAAAGAAGAAAAGAGTCCAGGACAGAGTCTAAGAGTACAAGTGCACTTAGGAGATGGGACAAATGATAATTTTAACAAAGTAGACAAAGAAACAGACTAATAAGACAAATAAGAGTCATCAAACATTTAAGTTCTTACTTTGTTTTACCAACTATGTAAATGCTGGGAATGAGAAGACAAAAGTAGAATCATATCTGCCCTCGAGGTTATTATGTTTTAAAGAAGATGATATGTACATATAAGTTTATACAAAAATACACAAAATGAAATCCAGGTAATTTTGATGAGTGAACTAGTTCCTGTATTGGGGAAGGCTGAAGGTGACATTTGAGTCTTTTTTTTAAGTTTTTTAAAATTTATTTAAGGCAATGGGGTTAAGAGTGACTTGCCCAAGGTCACAAAGAGATGCAATTATTAAGTGTGTCAGGTTGGATTTGAAATCAGGTCCTCCTGACTCCAAGGCTGGTGCTCTATCTACTGTGCCACCTAGTTGCCCCCTTAAGTTGAGTCTTGAAAGAAATCAGGAATTCCAGAAAACAAAGATAAGAAGATAGTACATTTTAAGGATATCTGACAGTCATGACAGAGGTGCAGAGATGGGAGATGGAATGTCTTGTACATTGGAAAAGTAAACCAATAAAATAAAAGTAAAACAATATGGACAAGAGAGTACATGGAAGAGAATATAAGAATATTAGAAAGGTTCAAAGGAGATAGATTTATATTTATGGTTCTTTTTTGGTAAGGCAAATGGGGTTAAGTGGCTTGCCCAAGGCCACAGAGGTAGGTAATCAATCATTTAGTGTCTCAGGCCGGATTTGAACTCAAGTACTCCTGACTCCAGGGCCAGCGCTCTATCCACTGTGCCACCTACATGCCCCTAAAGGAGATAGATTTTAAAGAAAATTTAATCCTAACAAAATTAAAGCATAATTCTAGAGGAAATAGAGCTGGAAAGAGGACTGAGATAGGAAGACCCAAATAAAAGAACATAGCAATAAGCATAGGAAGAGGTAATGAACTGTGCTGATGGCCACATATAGTAGAGAGAAGAAAACATAAGCAAGATGTGGAAGAAAACAAGCATTTATTAAGTAATTGCCAGGTACTATAATGGTTAAGTGCTTCATAAATATTCTCATTTGATCTTAGTGGCTATTATTGTCCCCATCTTTTTAATCAGCTGATGAAACTGAGAAGTTCAGAGGTTCAGTGATATGCCCAGGATCACCAAGTTCGAGAGTAAACAAATTTTCCTGATTTCAGAGCCAACACTCCATCCACTGCACTACCTAGCTGCCTAGAGAAAAAAAATACACTTTGTCATCTGAATGAAGATTAGCAGTGAGGGAAAGTACAGAGCTAAGGATGGTACTAAGATTGCAAACCTGGGTGTGCCCTTAGTAGTAAAAAGAGGGAGGTTTGGAAATGTCCAGGATACAGTTTATGACATAGAACTGAAGCACAGGGAGAAAGACACATTGATTGGGAATCATATTTTAGTGATGGTAATTGAAATACCAGACCACATTTCTGGGGAAGGGCCAAGGTGGCTGCATGAAGTTAGCCTGCTCTAGGAGCTTTTTCCTACACAATGTAAAATGAAGCCTCTACACATTAAAGCTACAGATTCCACCAAAAAAAGACAAGATCACAATAAGAGGATCTTCAATGAAAGTCTTTCTCTTATGGGGGTTTGGGGTGGGGGGAGAAAAGGGAAAGTAAAAGCCTTTAGCCATGGTGCAGTTCAGGTCCTGGCTGTTAATACAGCAAGCCAGCAGGGAGGGTCCCAACCCCAAACAAAGTTTGAATCCTGGGAACACTGAGGCAAAAGACAGGATCTGGGATGGTAACAAACCGCTGCATAGGCAAAGCCTGGACACAAAGGAGGAAACAAACCTCTACAAGGGCAATCAATACCTGGACTGCATAGGCAACATTTTGACCACTAATAAGCCAGGGAGCAGAACCCAGTCACAGAACAAAAAGTTTGAGTCTATACTCCCTATACCCCAGGAGCAGAGTTTAAACAATCAAATGAGCAAAAAAGCTAAAAGAAAGCTAACCTTAGAAAGCTACTAAGCAGATAGAGATGTTTAAAATTCCATCTCAGTTGGGGTGGCTAGGTGGCGTAGTGGATAAAGCACTGGCCTTGGAGTCAGGAGTACCTGGGTTCAAATCCAGTCTCAGACACTTAATAATTACTTAGCTGTGTGGCCTTGGGCAAGCCACTTAACCCCATTTGCCTTGCAAAAACCTAAAAAAAAAATTCCATCTCAGAAAAGAGCAAAAAAAAAAGAACAGTGAAAAATAACCTACAAAGAAGTCTCAAAGGAATCTATAAATTGCATGTAAATACAAAATCTCAGAGAAGAGTTTAAAAAAGAATTTAAAAACAGAAGAGAGGAAGAAGAAAAATAGGAAAAGGAAATGAAAGTCATGCAGAAAAATTATGAAAAACTGACTAGAATTCAACTCCTTTAAAAGTAAAAATAACCAAATGGAAAAAAGAATGTAACTCTTCAAAAAATAAAATTGATTAACTGGAAAAGGAATGTAACTCATGTAAACTCAAATCAACCAAGTGGAAAGGAAATACAATTAGCAAAAACTTAGCCAAGTGGAAAAGGAAACAGAAAAGATATTGAAGGGGAAAAAACCCCTAAAAATTAGAAATGGACAAATAGGAAATACAATCAGCAAAAACTTAGCCAAGTGGAAAAGGAAACAGAAAAGATATTGAAGGGGAAAAAACCCCTAAAAATTAGAAATGGACAAATAGAACCCAATGAATCTGAGACACCAAGATTTCATCCAAGTAAAAAGGCTCTGCATGATGCTTTGGTTCATGAGGACTATGTATCCATGGAGGGTACTTGATAAGGGAGTACTATATGAAGTGATTATAATTTGATATGACTCACACTCTTGAAAAGTGTATTTCTAATGAGACAGTAGAAGGGAGGGTACTTAGTGACTATGAGGTAATGTTGCTTATCAATAAGGCAAGCAATCAATTAACCTTTGATTGTACATAGAGCTTATCAATCAATCAAGCAATCTTTGATTGATGGTACTGTGACAGTACAATCAAGTCAGATAAAAGTATAATTTGACAACAGGGATGTAAGTGTAAGACAGGATTAAAACAATTAAAAAATAAAAAGGAAAAGGCTAGGCATTAGTGGATAAATAACAGCAGGTAAAGGGGCACAAAGAACTATTATAATGGAGGGAAAGAAGGGAGGGTGTGAACACTGAGTAAATTCTATTCAAAAGATTTGGCCCAGAGAGGGAAGATACATTTTCAGTTGGGTTTAAAAATCTATCTTACTCTACAGGGAAGTGGGGGGGGGGGGGAGGCAGAGTAAAGGAAGGGAACAAAAAGGGGAGAAGGGACTGATAAAAGGAAAGGTGAAGGTATAAGTGAAAACAAAGTTAAAGGTTAAAAGAAAAGTTAAAGGGGAAGGAGCAAAACACTGGTGAGGTGGAATAAGAGAAAAGAGAAAAGTATAAATGGGGAAAGACAGCATGAAGGAAATATAGAATCAGTAATCTTAACTATAAATGTGAATGGGATGAATTCTCCCATAAAATGGAAGCTGATAGCAGAATGGATTAAAAACCAGAATCCTACAATATATTGTTTACAAGAAACACATTTGAAGCAGAGAGATACATACAGAGTAAAGTAAAAGACTGAAGCAATATATATTATGTTTCAATGGAAGTAAAAAAAAATCAGGGGTAGTGAACCTCATTTCAGACAAAGCAAAAGCAAAAACAGATCTCATTAAAAGGGGTAAGGCACCATAGACAATGAAATTATATCATAATTAAATATATATGCACCTCATGGCATAGAGTCCAAACTCTTAGAGGAGAAGTTGAAGGAATTACAAGAAGACATAGACAGGAAAACTATAAAAATGGGGGGATCTCAACTTCTTTATCTTAGAACTAGATAAAACTAATCACAAAATAAACAAGGAAATAAATTAAGAAGGGGGATAAAATCTTAGAAAAGTTAGATAGACCTCTGAAGAAACCTGAATGGGGATGAAAAAGAATAAAACTCTTTCTCTGCAGTATATATGCTACCTATACCAAAAGTGACCATGTACTAGGGCATAAAAATCTTATATCAAATGCAGAAAGGCAGAAATAAGAAATGTATACTTTTCAGAGCATGATACAATAAAAATTACATGTAGAAAAGAGTCACGAAAAGATGAACCAAAAATTAATTAACTGAATTTTAAAGAACAAGTGGATCAAACAACAAATCATAGAAATAATCAATCATTTCATCCAAGAAAATGATAAGGCATCATACCAAAATTTATCAGATGCAGCCAAAGCAGTTTTTAGGGGATATTTTATACCTATAAATGCTTATATGAATAAAACAGAGAAAGAGGAGCTTGAGCAGACAACTAAAAAAGACATAGAAAAAGAACAAATTAAAGATCCTCAATTAAATACCAAAGTAGAAATTTTGAAAATAAAGGAAAAAGCTAATAAAATTGAAAGCAAGAAAATCACTGACCTAATAAATAAAACTAACAGGTTATTTTATGGAAAAAGAAACAACATAATAGATAAACATTTGGTTAATCTGATTTAAATAAAAGAAAGAAGAAAACCAAATTACCGGGATCAAAAATGAAAAGGGTGAACTCACCACCAGCAAGGAAGAAATTAAAAAAGATAATTCAGAGCTATTTTGCAGAAACGTATACCAATAAATTTGATAACCTGAATGAAATAGATGAATGTTTACAAAAATACAAATTGTTCAGATTAACAGAAGAAATAAAATATTTATTAAAGATTTTATTTGAGTTTTACAATTTTCCCCCATATTACTTCCTTCCACCACAGAAAGCAATCTGTCAGTCTTTACTTTGTTTCCATGTTGTACAAGCAACAAAATATTTAAATAACTCCATTTAGAAAAAGAAACCAAAGATACCATCAATAAACTCCCTAAGAAAAAGTCACCAAATCCAGATGGATTGACAAGTGATTTTTTTTTTAGGTTTTTGCAAGGCCAATGGGATTAAGTGGCTTGCCCAAGGCCACACAGCTAGGTAATTAAGTGTCTGAGTCTGAACTTGAACTCAGGTATTCCTGATTCCAGGGCTGGTGCTCTACCCACTGTGCCACCTAGCTGCCCCTGACATGTGATTTCTACCGAACATTTAAGGAACAATTAATTCCAATTCTACATAAGCTATTTTTAAAAAATAGGAGGAGTTCTGCCAAATTCCTTTTATGACACCAATATGGTGCTGATACTAGGAAGAACTAAAATAAAATTATAGACCAATCTCCCTACTGAACATTGATGCAAAAATCTTAAATAAAATTTTAGCAAAGAGATTATTGCAAGTTATTAGGATAATATACCATGATCAGGTAGGATTTATACTACGCAGGCAGGGATGGTTCAATGTTAAGAAAACAGTCAACATAATTGAACATATCAATAACAAAACCAACAGAAATCATGATTATCTCAATAGATGCTGAAAAGGCCTTTGATAAAATATAACATCCATTCCTATTAAAAACATACACAGTATAGAAATAAATGAAGTTTTCCTTAAAGTAATAAGCAGTGTTTATCTAAAATCATCAACAAATATTATATGTACTGAGGATAAATTAGGAGCATTTCCAATAAGATCAGGGTGAAACAAGAATGACCATTATCACCATTACCATTCAATGTAGTATTAGAAATGTTAGCTTTAGCAAAAAGAGAAGAAAAAGAAATTGAAGGAATTACAATTGACAATGAGAAAGCAAAACTTTCACTCTTTGCAGATGATCTGAAAGGTATACTTAGACAATCTAAGAAAATCATTTAACAACTACTTGAAACACTTAAGAAATTCAGTCAAGGGGCGGCTAGGTGGCATAGTGGATAAAGCACTGGCCCTGGAGTCAGGAGTACCTGGGTTCAAATCTGGTCTCAGACACTTAATAATTACCTAGCTATGTATGGCCTTGGGCAAGCCACTTAACCCCATTTGCCTTGAAAAAAAAACCCTAAAAAAAAAATTCAGTCAAGTAACAGGATATATAATAAAACACATAAATCATCAACATTTCTATATATGAACAACCAAATCCAAGAGCAAAAAATACAAAGAGAAATTCCATTTAAAGTATGTGCAGGGGATGGCTAGGTGGCACAGTGGATAGAGCACTGGCCCTGGAGTCAGGAGTACCTGAGTTCAAATGCAGCCTCAGACAATAATTACCTAGCTGTGTGGCCTTGGGCAAGCCACTTAATCCCATTGCCTTGCAATAAACAAACAACAAACAAATAAATAAAGTATGTGCAGACAACATTAAATCTACCTCCAAAGATAAACCCAGAACTGTATGAACACAATTACAAAGCACTTTTCACACAGTCAGATCTAAACAAGTGGAAAAGTGTTGATTGCTCAGGATTAAGTCGAGCTAATAGAATAAAAAATGACAATTTGATCCAAATTAAATTACTTATTCAGTGCTATACCAATGTAATTACCAAGTAATTATTTTACCTTTTACCAAGCTAGAAAAAGCAGTGACAAAATTCATCTGGAGCAACAAAAGGTCACTATCAAGGGAACTTATGGAAAAAAAACTATAAAGGAAGGTGTCCTTACTCTACCAGATCTAAAACTATACTATAAAGCAGCAATCATCAAAACTGCCTGGTAATAGTTAAAAAACAGAGTAATAGACCAGTGGATTAGGATAGGTTCAAACAAAACAGTAGTAAATGAATACAGTAATCTGTCTGACAAACTGAAAAACATTAATTTCTGGGATGAGAACTCACTATTTGACAAAAATTGTTGGAGAATTGGAAAATAGTATGGCAAAAGTTAGTCATAGACTTACATCTCACACCCTATACCAAAAAAAAAAAGAGGTCAAAATGGGTACAGGATATACCATATAAAGGACAATATCATAGTCCAATTAATAAATCAATAAATATTCTTTCTGTCACATCTATGGGAAGAGATGAAATTTATGACTAAACAAAAAACAGAGTACATTATAAATTGTAAAATGGATGATTTTATCTATATTAAATTAAAAAGGTTTTGCACTAGCAAAATCAGTGTTGGCAAGATTAGAAGGAAAACACAGAAAGCTGGGGAAACATTTTCAAAGAGATTCTGATAAAGGTCTCATATCTAAAAAATATAGAGAAAACTGAATCAAATTTATAAGGTCATACAAGTTATTTCCCAACTGATAAATGGTCAAAGGATATGAACAGGCAGTTTTCAAGCAAAGAAATTAAAATTATATATAACCATATAAAAATGCTCCCAATCATTAATGATTAGAGAAATGCAAATTAAAATAACTATGAGGTACTATCTCATACCTATCCATTTGGCTAAGATGACAAAAATGGAAAAACAATCAATGTTGGAGAGGTTGTAGGAGGATTGAAACATTTAATGAACTGTTGGTGGAGTTGTGAAATAATTCAACTTTTCTTGAGAGCAATATGGAACTATACCCAACAGCAATAAAACTGATCATACCCTTTGACCTAGTCATACCAATACCAGGCCTATATTCAGAAGAAATCATAAAAAATAGTAAAAGTTCTACATGTTCCAAAATATTCATAGCAGCTCTTTTTGTAATGGAAAAAAAATTGGAAATCGAGGGAATACCCAACAATTGAGGAATGACTGAACAAGTTATGGTATATGAATGTTATGGAATACTATTATTCTATAAGAAACCATGAATGGTCAGATTCTAGAGAAGTATGGACTGATTACAGGAACTGATGCTAAGAAGGGGAGCAGAACCAAAAGAACATTGTACACATTAACAACAACATTGTGATTTAATTAACCTTGATGAATGAAGTTCCTCTCAGCAGTTTAAAGAGCTAGGTCAACTCTGGTTATAGGCAATGTTATCCACATCAAGAGGAAGAAAAACAAAACAAAAAACCTACAGAAACTGAATGCACTTTTTACATTCACTTTTTAAAATTTCTCTTACGTTTTTCTTTCTTTTCCCTTAGTCCTATTTCCCCTACCAAAAATAACTAATCTGTGAACATGTTAAATACCAAGGTATAGATACAATATTCACCAGATTCTTCACCACTGAGAGGAGGGGAATGGGAAGGGTGGAAGGAAATTTTTTAACTTATAAATTATGCATATGCATGTGGATGAATCTTGAAAAACTTTCATAGCATGTAATTGTAAAAATAAAAATAAAATATCAATTGGAGAATCTGATCAGGATCACCAATGAAAGAGTACAGAAAAAAGAAGTGAAAAAAGGGCCCAGGTCAGAATCAAAATCAGTGAACATGATACAGATAATGATGAAGGAGATTGAGCAAAGGATAGTGGTCACAGGTAGGAAGTGAAACAGGAGAGAAAAATATCAAGGAAAAACTTGTATTCAGGAGAAAAGGGTGGTCAACAGGAGAAATCATTAAATTTGCACTTAATAGATGTTGGTAACTAGAAGAGTTACAGTTGAATGAAGAACCTGAAGACAAAATGCAAAAGACTGAAGAGAGGAAGTGGAGACAATGAGTATGGACATCTTTTTCCAGGAGTTGGTTGTAAAAGGGATAAGACATATAGGAAATGTTCCTCTCAAGTGAGAATTTTTTTTTAAGGATAGGGGAAATCTAAGGAGAGGTTTATTATCTGTGAAGAATGAGCCACCACTCTGGTTCAAACCTTTATCAGTTAGTTCATAACTAGATTACTGCCATAGACTTCTAGCTGGTCTCTTCACTTGAAATTTCTTTTCTCTGAAGCATCTCCTCTACTTAGTCAAATAGTTCTTTCTAAAGAGCAGATCTAACCATATAACTCCCCTATTCAATAAACTCCAGTAACTCGATATTACCTCCAGGATCAAATAGAAACTCCTCTGTTTGGCTTTTTATCTCTTCCTCTATACCTTCCAAGATTTCCTCCAATTTACCCTTTATATTTCATAAGTATTGTTTGAGGGGGCAACTAGCTGGTGCAATGGATAGGGCACCAGCCCTTGAATCAGAACCTGAGTTCAAATATGACCTCAGACACTTAATAATTATGGAGCTGTGTGACCTTGGGCAAGTCACTTAATCTCATTGCCTTGCCAGAAAAAAATGTTGGAATTGAAATAAAGGATCAAAAAAATAATTAAGCAAAAATGTCATCTAAATCCAGCTCTTCAATGCCACATCCTAACATGGAAGTGATGAATTTCTGAAAGGTCAGCCAATTGGGTATAAACTCTAGTGTGTCCTACAAACTAAGAAAATGCTCTAATATAATCTAGTGAAAAAGGCAAGCCAAGTGGAATAGCTTCACTACCAAGTTGGCTGCAAAACAACAAATTATTTAGTCCCACAGTAACTCAAAGATTACTAACAGATAAGAGTTTTATTACCATCTATGTATCTACTAGATGAAAGGATTCCTGTATATAACAAGAACAGAGAAATAAATCACTATTGTTAGAAATGCTGAAAAAATTTTAAAAAAACACAAAATTGAAGTCTTTGAGACTAGTATGCTAATCAATTTATTTGAAAACATAAGGGAAATCAAATCCTCATTCTAATCCAACTAAGACAATTACCAAACACTTTATACAAAATACTTCCATTTCGCAAAATATCCAAGAAAAATATCATCAAATCTATGACTATCAAATTCTTATGAAAAAGGAAAATAATAAGTATAGGAAACAAATGGCATAGGAAGTTTCTATTAAAAGTAAGCAATACATTACATTCAACAAATATTCACTACAAAAAATTTCAAAACAGTCTGATAAAACAAAATTAAAATAAAATTATCTAGAAGTAGCTAACCAAAAATTTGTGATCATTCCAAGGAACACATGCAATATAAGACTAATCAAAGTGGTTTCCTTCTCATCAGATAATTTCAGATATGGAAAGTATAAAATGATTTGCCTAAATATTATTAATATTTAGAAAGAAAAAAACAAGCTCTAGACTAGAAATTCTAGTCAGGCTCATTGTTCTACAACTTTAAGACTTAAACTAAAACATGCC
Source organism: Macrotis lagotis (assembly GCF_037893015.1). Taxonomy (NCBI): domain Eukaryota; kingdom Metazoa; phylum Chordata; class Mammalia; order Peramelemorphia; family Peramelidae; genus Macrotis; species Macrotis lagotis. The sequence goes on from NC_133660.1 coordinate 221,004,963, forward strand.
AAAAGTAGCAAACTACCTCTACAGTGGTATAGCAAGCATGATATAACCACATCAATGTCTTTCTAAAGCAGTTTTGACTGCCAAAACCATTCACTTCCTTAGCAAACAAGTAATTTTGGTTTTCTCTACGGGATAGATCATAGGAGATTTAAGATCAAATTCTGATTAATGCTTAACTTCCTTGTATCTTCTAATCGCTTAACCTCTTTGTACCTGTCAATTCCCTAAGATGGGACTCCATTACCAACTGGAAAAAACAACCAGAATTGCTCATAATATTGTCCATGAGTTCACTTTAAGAAAGCATATGCCATAGGGGCAGCTAGGTGGCATAGTGGATAAAGCACCGGCCTTGGAGTCAGGAGTACCTGGGTTCAAATCCGGTCTCAGACACTTAATAATTACCTAGCTATGTGGCCTTGGGCAAGCCACTTAACCCCATTTGCCTTGCAAAAAAAAAAAAAAGCATATGCCATCAAGAAAACAATAAGGGAGCTAGGCGGTGCAGTGGATAGAGTGCCGGCCCTGGCCTCAGGAGTACCTGAGTTCAAATCCAGCTTCAGACACTTAATAATTACCTAGCTGTGTGGCCTTGGGCAAGTGACTTAACCTCATTTGCTTGCAAAAAAACAAACAACCTAAATAAATAAAGAAGAAAACAAGAAAATAATAAAGGAAGGAACAATGAAACAAAACTTAATGCTATGTAATTACAGTGGCCAAGCTTGGATCAGAAGAGAAGTTCAGAAAATGCACTCTATACCTTTATTGCAAGAGTGGAAGAAAATGAGTATGGAACAGTGTAAAAGATGTGTCTGTGAATTTTATTGAATTGTTTTTTCCCCTCTTTATATAATCATCGTTACAAGGGGAAACTCCATAGGTTGGAGAAGGAATGGGATAAATCTGAAAATAAATGTGATATAATATAAACAAGTTATCAATAAGAAAACCTTAATTAAAAAAAAAATAACATAGGCCAGCTGTCCTAGCTAAGTATGTTGTCTGTTCTGTTTCATAAATTCATATCAGTAAACCTTAACCTCCAATCAAACTTTTCCCTATCCTCAAATATGATCTTAATTTACTCAAAACAAAATGGCTATCAGTTATCACTATGTATTCCCTCAGTCTAAGAATCAAATTCTGCCATTTTAAAGGTATTAGGTGAATGGGTAAGGTGTCAATAAATACCTGTAGCCACCCACTACCTTCATAATATTCTAAAACTATCAATTTCTAAAAGTTTATATAAAAGAACCTTTTGAAACATTTTTTTTTTTTAGTTTTTGCAAGGCAATGGGGTTAAGTGGTTTGCCCAAAGGCCACACAACTAGGTAATTATTAAGTGTCTGAGGCCGGATTTGAACTCAGGTATTCCTGACTGCAGGGCCGGCGCTCTATCCACTATACCACCTAGCTGCCCCTTTTGAAACATTTAAAAAACAACGTTAGTGAAGGATTACCAATTACAACAATATGCAGGAAAGATTAGGTCTGACCCTCCTTCCTTTCCTAAAGCAGATATTAAATCTTCCAGTACGGCTTTTCCCCTTTTTTGCTGAGATCATTTTAAATGTATCAAAGAAAATCATGCATAAAAATGATGTATTTTGAACTCATACACCTGCCCTCTAACAAAAAGAGCCTGTAGCTAATAGGACAAGTCCTGATAATGCTTTATTATATTCATACCATTAAAGTGACCATTTTTATCTACCCATACCAGATCTCCCCCTTCCTAAGTCCCTGATAATGCTTTATTATATTCATCCCATTAAAATGACCATTTTTATCTACCCATACCAGATCTCCCCCTTCCTAAATCCCTGATAATGCTTTATTATATTCATCCCATTAAAATGACCATTTTTATCTATCCATACCGGATCTCCCCCTTCCTAAGTCCCTGATAATGCTTTATTATATTCATCCCATTAAAGTGACCATTTTTATCTACCCACACCAGATCTCCGCCTTCCTAAGTGCTGAAAATCCCCCCGCACACGGCCTACCCACCCTGGCCGCCGCCGCTTCCCCCGTCAACGGAAAAGCCGCCCAATTCTAAGGCCGAAAGGGCCGCCCAGCGCCGTGCCCGGGCCCCGCGGCGCAGGGCAGGGCTCCCGCCGGTGCCCTCCATGCTGTCTGTGGGCGGTACAAGGGGCAGAGGCGGAGGCTGCCCCCCCGACACCCGCAGCGGCGCCGACAGGCGGGGGCATGCCGGGCTCTGGCGGGCCCAGGCCGAGCCCCCCCCCCCGCACTCAGCGCCCCCACTCCCACACCAGCCCCCTTCGTGCGGGGACCCCGAGCCCGGCCCCGCACTCCCGGGCCGCCGCCCCTCGCCCCGCTGTCCCCGTCGCCCCCGCCTCGGCTCACCTCCGCCGGAGACAAGGCGGCGACACCCGTCCGTCCCTCGGCCCGCTCCCGCACCCTCTCTCGGCGCCCCGCCCCCCTCCAGCAGCGGCGGCGGCGCAGCCTCGGCCACCGACGCCCCTCCGCCCGCTCCCCTTCTCCTCCCCGGCCCGGCCCCCGTCGGCTCCGCCCCCCCGCCACAGGGTGCGGCCTGCGGGGCCCGCAGCCCAACAACGCGCCGCTCGATTGGCCGCGCGCGCGGGCCGGGCTGCACGGTCCGTCCAAAACGCTTCGGGATTGGCCGGAGACGAAAGTGGGGGGCGGGGCGGGCGAGGCGGGAGAAAGGCGGGGCCTGGAAGGGGCGGGCTGAGTCTGGAGGGAGGAGGGGCGGGGCGATGGGCTCTCCGCCCTAGAAGAGCCCCCCCCCCCGGGTCGCTCTACCACCTCCGCCTTCCCTGCCCCAGCGGCCCCTCCCACCCGCCCCGGGAGCCCCGCTGCCCGCTCCGCCGCGCCCCTCCTCTGTCTCCGCCTCCCTGCCCCCTCCCTGTCCCCCTTCTCCCACCTCCGCTCACTCTCCCTTCCCTCCCTCTCCTCTCCTTTCTCCTTCCTCCCACCCCTGCAGCTTCTTCCCCCGCTCTCCTCCCACCTTCTCCTCTTCCTCACCTGACTCTCTTTCCTCTTTTTCTCCTCTATCCCGCTTCCTCCCCTTCTTCCCCTTCCTCCTTTTCTCCTCCACTTGTCTCCCTCCCTCCTTTTTCTCCTCTACCTCTCTTCCTTTTCTTCCCCTCTTCCTTTTCTCCTCTTCCTCACTTGCCTTCCTCCCTCTTCTTTCCCCTTTTTCTCCTCTATCCCTCTTCTTCCCCTTCCTCCTTTTCTCCTCTTCCTCATTTGCCTTCCTCCCTCTTCTTTCCCCTTTTTCTCCTCTATCCCTCTTCTTCCCCTTCCTCCTTTTCTCTTCCACTTGTCTCCCTCCCTCCTTTTTCTCCTCTACCTCTCTTCCTTTTCTTCCCCTCTTCCTCCTTTTCTCCTCTTCCTCACTTGCCTTCCTCCCTCTCCTTTCCTCTTTTTCTCCTCTATCCCTCTTCCTCCCCTGCTTTCCCCTTCCTCCTTTTCTCCTCTTCCTCACTTGCCTTTCTCCCTGTCCTTTTTCTCCTCTACCTCTCCCTTTTCTTTCCCTCCTCCTCTTCTCCTCTTACTCACTTGCCTTCCTCCCTCTCCTTTCCTCTTTTTCTCCTCTATCCTTCTTCCTCCCTTTCTTCCCCTTCCTCCTTTTCTCCTCTTCCTCACTTGCCTTCCTCCCTCTCCTTTCCTCTTTTTCTCCTCTATCCCTCATCCTCCCCTTTCACCTTTTCTCCTCCTTTTCCTCATTTGCCTTCCTCCTTCTCTTATCTACCTCTCTCTCCCTTTTCTCCTTTCCTCACTTGTCTTCTCCTCTTCTTTTTTCTTTTCCTCCTCTACCCCTCTCTCTACTTTCTTCTTTGTCCCTCTCTTATTTTCTTCCCCTGTCTCCGCTGCTTCTCCCTCCCCAATCTTCCCATGCTTCTCTTCTCTTTTCTGTTAATACCATCTGTGGAATTAAGGACTAGCTGCCTTAAGGCAGTGGGTGGAGGTAAGGCCAGAAAAATGAAATTATCTTTATCCAAGGTCACACAAGTAGTAAAACCTTTAGAATTTGCCCCAGAGGACCTCTAGTCCATCCTTCTTACCAACACAGGAATCCCCTCTACACCAACTCACTTTTCTTGACACTTCCAGAAAACCTTACTGCCTCACAATGTAGTCCACTCTGTTTAATTTTTTAAAAGATTTAATTATGAACTTGACAAATATCAACATTTTTATATACAAAAAAGAGAAGAATTTATATGCTATCACAAACTTGTTAGCCTTGCTTAAATTGTATGTTAAAACTAAACATAGTATTTCTAACACTCTCCATCTTCTTGGCTGTGTCCTTTTTAGAACCTCCTGCTCACATCTATGTATTTTTAATGTTTTATTTTGATGCTTTTTCCCCCTTTTTTGATATCAGTATCATTATTTCCCTATTCCCCTATAAATCTCCCACCAAAAAAAATCCCTTGTGACAAATAAGTAAAGCTAAGCAAAGCAAATTTACACATTGAAATAACATGCCCACTTTGTACCTCCAGTCCACTTTATAAGAGTTGTGAAATATGAATCACTGGTTGACCATTACATTGATTGTAGTAACCAAATCTTTCATAGTTGTTTTCCTTCAGAGTGTTGTAGTTACTGTATATTTTTTCTCCTGGTTCTGCTCACTTCATTTTGTGTCAGTTTATACAAGTCTTCCCAGGTTTCTATGAATCCATTGTTTTCATCATCTCTTACACAACAATAATATTGCATTATAATCACATATCATAATTTGTTCAGCCATTGCCCAGTTGCACACCTACTTTGTTTCTAATTCTTTGTCACTACAAAAAGTGAAGCTATTTCTACTTGTATTTTTTCAGTCCTTCATCTCTTTTGAGTATGGGTCTAGTAGTTGTGTTGCTGAGTCAAAAAGATATGTTCTGTTTAGTGACTATTGGGGTATAATCCGAAATTGCTTTCCAGAATAGTCTGATCAGTTAATAACTCCATTAATAATTGTTCCATAGGCCCTCCACAAATTGTCATTTTACTTTTTTCTCCTTTACCAATCTATGTGAGATGGAACCTTAAAATTGTTTCAATTTGCATTTCTCCCATTATTTGTAATTTGGAGCATTTTTTCCCACATGGTTGTTAACAGCTTATTTTTCCTTAAAGAACTGGATGTTTATATCCTTTGACCATTTATCTATTGTGGAATGGATTTTGTCTTATATATTTCAATATTTTCCTAAATATATTCAACCCATTTTGTTTTCAGTCCCTAAAGGAAGATCTTGATACAGAGAAAAGAGCAGAAAAAAATTTTTTTTTAAATCTGAGGAACCAAGTTCAAATCCCACCTCTGCCACCTAGGACTTTTATGGCTTTAAGCAAATTAAAAACTTTCTGGACTTCATTTCCCTCATCTGTAAAATGAGAAAGTAGAACTTTTGTCTCCAGCCAATCCCAGGGGCATCTAAGGGCAAAATGGATAGAGTTCTGGGCCAGGAAGACAACTTGAGTTCAAATCAGACCTCAGATGCTTACTAGCTTTGTGACCCTGGGCAAGCCACTTGACCCTGTTTGCCTCAATTTCCTCATCTGTAAAATGAACTGGAGAAGGAAATGGAAAACTGCTCCAGGATCTTTGCCCAAGAAAAACTCAAATGTCATCACAAAGAATCAGATCTGACTGAAATAACTGAACAATATGTTTCGGATAGAATCAAATGAAACAATTGCACTCTGAAGGAGCTTATCACATTCAGCAAGCATTTATTAAATCAATGATTATAGATCCTTTATACAACAGAATGGCTAGAAATACAATGATTAGAGCTTAACAAAATAATTGATTGAGGAATGAATTAAACGGGGAATGGTGGATCTCCAGAGAGGCCAATCTTGTAGGCCACCACCTCAGTAACCTTAGTAGCCTTTGCTGAGGCTGGTCCTAATCATGAGAGGCCAATTGGCTCTGTGGTGTTTTGATAAGAACCTAAGCTTGGTGGGGTGCTGAGCCCCAGAGGGAAGAGAACAGTTGCAGAGTATGGAGGGTGTAGCTGGCAGGACATCTGTAAATTATGACATCTAGTTCAGTTACTCTCAAAGTGCAACCTCAACCTTTGACATAACATACAGGAAAAAGAAGGCTGTTGCTATAGTATTTGATTTGCTCCAGTTCCCAAAGCAATAAATTTTAAGTACCTTTGGCAAGGTCACAGTTGTATTTTGTTTTGTTTTCCAGAGAATAGGAGTGCATTTACATTAATAGCAGCTCTGAGCAGACCTTAGATGGCTCAGAGAAATGCAGGGGACTCTAGAGTCATAAGACTTGGATTCAGGCCAGATTCCTTCACTCACTAATTGTATGATTGACCTTGGACAACCCCTTGACCTCCTTTGTAAAGTGAAGGGATTGGACCAGATGGCTTTTAAAGCCCCTTTTGATTCTAATATTATATGATCTGAGCTTGGCCCCAAAGAAGAGCTATAAGAAGACAACTCCCCACCCCCCACACCCCAGCACCTTGGCAGGGGAGGGATGGCGATCTAAAAGTGTGGCATATTGCATACATTGTCAAATTATTTCAATGTATTGATGTTTTACTGAATTTTTTTCCTCTCTGAGAGGGGTAGGGGAGAAGTAGAGGAGGAAATTTAGGTCATGTTAAAAACAAAATATATCAGTCAATATGAATTTTTAAAACTATATTAAATGTTCTAAGATCTTCTTCAGCTCCCAATCCTTACATTATATGTCCTGAGGTCCTTCTATCTATAATATTCACTAGTTTCCTTCAAAGCTTGGTTCACAGGACATTTTCTTTATGACACCTTCCCTTCCCTGTCTTCCTAAAAATTACCTTCCATCATTTGTGTATATATGTATGTATGTATGTATATACATATATATATATATATATATTCTGTATAGACTCATAGGTATCTGTTGTCTTTGAGTTCCCCTGAAACATAATTAACTCCCTGAAGAAAGACATTGTGTTACTTTGTCTCACCTGATCACCTCTAGCTAAAATGACTCCCCTCAACTGAAATTATCTTGTATTTATTTTTCATGTACTTATGTGTTAGTGCCTAGAGCATAGACGTGGATCAAGAAGGCATCTCAGCACCATCCAACTCTCCCCAATAATTTTATAAAAAAGGACACTGAGTACCATTGAAGTTAAATGATTGGCCCAAGGTCACGAAGTGGAATGTTAAAAGTGGAATTTGAACCCAGATCCTTTCACTCCAGAGTCATGTCCCATTTCCACTTCCATTACTCATTGTATATATAGCTCTCTCTAGTTCTATTAACCTTCTCTGGTCCAGACTCCCAAGAATCTCTTTCTTCTGGTCCCTTCTAGGGAGTCTGACTGAAAGGAGAAAATCTGGGTGGTGACTGTGGGTATTTTCCTGCACTTGCCTCTGGGCAGGTGTCCCAGGGCCCCAGAGCCCCAGAGGAAGTGGAGAGGAGGTGAGCCATACCCTCCTGATTTGCATGCCCCTTCCCTCCCCTTCAGGCCAAGGCCCCTGGGCTAGACTTCCTTCCAGCTTTCGAATAGAACCATGGATTCCATACTTAAATGTAAAATACAGTTACCAGGTAGAATAATAATGAAAGTCAGCAGAATGCACAGCATTCTCAACCTGGAAAACCAACTGGAAAGATAGAAATGTGGTTCACATCCAGCTCTATTGATCATGCCAGCTAAAGAAAAGGGGAAAGAATTTTATCTTCCTAGGGCAGCAATGGTGTTATGGAGAAAGGCATGACTGCAGTCAAGAAACCTGGGTTCAAATCCTTGCTCTAGGTCTTTAACTTAAATATGTACTTTCCTAAAAAAGAGTGTAAATACTATCAACCAAGCAACTTGTATTGTGTCATGCCCCATACTAACCAAGACAAAAGTCAAAACAGCCCCTGTGCTCAAGGGGCTTACATGGTAATGGGAGAGACAGCGTATGCATGACTATATGTAGAATTCATACATAATTAATAGAAGATAATGGAGAGGGGGTGCTCTTGTAGTTCAGGAAACCAGAAAGAAAATGGTGCTTGAATTGATGTTTGGAAAAAACTAGGGAATCTGGAAGTGAGGTGGGATCACATCTCAGACCTGGAAGACAGCTTAGGGCAAAGACAAGGACCAGGAGATCAAGCATCCTGTGTGACTATGTATAGGAGTGTCCCATGAATATCAACCTCCTCATACACACACACACACACACACACACACACACACACACACACACAAAACTAAGGGATATAGAGGTAGTTGATGATCCAGTCAAAGATCTTGAGAAGTAGACAGGTGGAGAACCAGGAGATAGCATCATTGTGGAGACTAAGAGAATAGTGGTGAGGAAGAGGAGGAAATGATCAAAAGTAAGTTATAAAAAGGTCAGGAAAGATGAGAACTGAGAAAAAGCAATGAATGATCATTGTTAACCTTAAAAAGAGCAATTACAGCAGAGTAACAGGATCAGATACCAGAAACCAAGGCCTTGTGAAGAGAGCAGGCAATGAAGTAGAGGCAGTTAAGGGGGGAGGGGTGGAAATAAAGGACAACAGGTCCTAACTGGTGAGATCATCACATAATCTGCAATATCAGACCTGTCCCAGCCATGCTTGCTTTTACACCCTGATTCCTTTTCAACTTATCCTCCATACTATCTTTTCCCACCTTCTTTTATAATTCTTCTATAGTTGGAACACACTCCAATCAGTGCTGCAGATGTGTTGCCCTTCTTTCTCAAAGAAGACCATGACATCAGGGAGGTGATGCCATGCAAACACATGAATTATATTTTCGTGAGGGCGTCTGTGCTAAGTCACCAGTCTCACTTTCTCCTCCAGAGTTATCTGGGTCCAGTGGCCAGATATGGATCAGGTTGACTAGAGATGACCCCAGATGCCAGGCAATGAGGGTTAAGTGACTTGCCCAAGACCACACAGATAGGAAGTGTTAAATGTCTGAGGTTAATTTGATCTCCAATTTCCTGACTCCAAGGCTGGTCCTCTATCTTTTTTACCACCTAATTTCCCACATCAGCTAATTGAATGGATGGGATCAATCTGTTTTCCTACTTTTCTTACCTTCCCCTCCTACTCCTCTGAGTCATTAGTCCACAATCTGCCCCATTTGACATTGTCTACCCTATTTGAATATTAAACTCCTTGAAGACAGGGAGTTTTCCCTTTAATGTTTGTATCCTTAGCATTTAACACAATAACAAGCCCTTAACAAATGCTTTATCATCTTTTCATTCAGGAATTAGAAGAAAGTGAGAGTAAATAATTTTGATGGGAAAACTAAGTTTGGCACAAAAGGATGGAGATTGATTTAGGTTAGGAGAAAGGAGACTAGACCAAAGGAAGTGAAGGTGATAAGAAAGAGTTTGAGATGTGGATTATAGAGAAGAGCTGTAGTCTAGAGAGTCTTTAGAGGGATGGCCTTGATTTTCTCATTAAAGTGGGAGATGAGGTAAAAAAAAGGAACACTGGGTGTCATCGAGGGCCTTAGAAGAGAAAAGAAAAAATGTGGAATAGTTCATTGTGGGTAATGACAGAAGAGGGAATCAAGGAAGAATAAAAGGATTAGTGGATCTGTGCTTTCAAGCAAGCAAAGAGATCCAAATGAATGAAGAAGAGAATGATCAGAGGAATAAATTGATATATGCATATATTTTTTTTAAATTATAAAATCATAGTACTACAGAATCATAGAATCACAGTCAATAGCTGAGTTACTTTGGGCAAGGAATATAAACTCTCTCAAGACCTAAGTTCAAATCTTGTTCTGATTACCTGCATGGTTTCAGAAAGGTTCTAGGAACAGTCAATATGGTGTTTGCTGCCTGATAACTCAGGAAAAATATCAGGAACAGAACAGAGGTTTGCATACAACATTTGTAGATCTGACCAAGGCCTTTGATACCATCACTCATGAGAATTTATGGAAAATTATGTCAAAATTTGGTTGCCTGGAGAAGTTCATCAGGATTGTACATCAATTCCATGATGGTATGCATGCCAGGTTGTAGATAGTGAACAAAGCTCAAGATTTCCAGTCACTAATGGAGTGAAACAAGGATGTGTCCTTACTCCCAAACTTTTTAGCATGATATTTTTAGCCATGTTATCAAACACCTTCATTGAGGAGAAACATGACCTCAAGGTCAGCTACTGCGTTGATGACAAATTCTTTAACTTGAAAAGGCTACAAGCCATGACCAAAGGAGAGGGAGTGTTGGTGCCGATCTTCTGTTTGCAGATGATTGTACACTCAATGCAGCCTCTGAAGCTAAAATGCAACAAAGTATGATTCAATTATCTGTTGTTTGTGCTCATTTTGGTCTAATAACACCAAGAAAACTCAGGTGCTCCATCAGCCAGCACCACATCCATTTTTATGTGGAACCATCAATTACAGCAAATGGAGAAGCTTTTAGTACTATGCATAAATTCACTTACCTTGGCAGTGTCTTTTCTATTTTATGGAGAACTCACACAGGGTAAGCACTTACAAGGGGGTCAGAAGAAGCCATACCCAGACACCCTGAAGGTCTCATTGCATAACTTTAGAAATGCTTGTACAGTATGGGAGACACTGGCACAGGGTCACCCAACATGGTGTGCCCTTATCAGTGAGGGGACTGCACTCTATGAGGAAGGCAGAATTGAAACAGCTCAAAGGAAACATGATATCCATAAATACACATAAATTAGAGTAAATATCCCAGGTTTTCACATGGACTATTCCAACCTGCTTGTTTATCTGACCAGTCACAGTCAGAAACACTGTAATTTATTTAAAATATAAGTCATGATGGGACAGCTGGATCACAGTGGATAGAATACCAGTCCTGGAGTCAGGAGAACCTGAGTTCAAATTTGATCTCAGACACTTCATACCATATTTTCCCATGTAAAAGACACTCCCATGTATAAGACACACCTTAATCTGGGGACCCAAAATTTGAAAAAAAATATAGAAAGTTACTGAACTTATGTTATTTATCATAAAATTCATACAACTCCTCATCACCATCAAAACTCCCATCCATTTGCTCATCCTCATCTATGTTTGATGACGAATCACTGTCTTAGGAGAGACTGCCTGCTCTCTTGTCTGTCCTCTGGTCTGTGGTTGACCACAAGTACTCTCTGGCAAGTCTGGTGTGTAGACAAATGCTTAGTCCATTCTGTTTCATGAACCTAAAGCACCAATTAATTGTGTCCTCCTATGAAATCAGTAACTTCTTTTTCATCAGCAATTCTTCCAGCCTCATGCTGAACCATCTTGTGGACACAAGAATTCCAATGGCCCTTTGCTCTTCAGTTCACCTCTTCACTTCCCTCTCTAACTTAGGCCATTTGGCTGCCTTGCCTCTTTTGTTCTTCTGCCATGGCATTTTTAGTTGTGTTTCTTCTTCCTGTAGCCAGTCTCAGATTGTTTTCTCAGTTGGAGGAGAACCAAACTTAAGTTCAGCAGCATGATTTCCATTCACTTCTGCAAACCGAATCACTTTTAAGTTGAATTTAGCACTGGACAAAAATTTTTTCTGAGCCATTTCTGGGCAGAATGTGGCAAAATGTAACCTAATATACCGGTAACAAATGTGAAACAAGAGCGAAAAGGTGGGAAATGCAAGTAAAATCTACAACCACTGTATAAGATGTTCCCAGTTTTTTGAAAAAAGGGAAAATATGGTAATTACCTAGTTCTGTGACCTTGGGCAAGTCACTTAAGCTCACTGCCTTGTAAAAAATAAAAACAAAAAAAAAGTAATGTTTTGGTCTTTTCAGATAAGGAAGGACAAGAACCAACCAACCAACCCTCTCAAATTCAGGTGCATATCATGGCAACATCTTCCTAATGTCATGGTCCTCTTTTTCTTCAAAATAATGAAGGACAAACATCATCATCCTCTCTGTGCTTTGGGGTCTCCATCTATAAATGAGCATTAGCAATACCTACAGTACCTGCTTCACAGAGTCATGCTGAGGTTCAAGCTAGATGGAAATTTTCTTTTCTTTTCTTTTTTTTATTAAAGATATTATTTGAGTTTTACAATTTTCCCCCCAATCTTACTTCCCGCCCCCCCGGAAAGCAATCTGTCAGTCTTTACTTGGTTTCCATGTTGTACACTGATCCAAATTGAGTGTGATGAGAGAGAAATCATATCTTTAAGGAAGAGACAAAAAGTCTAAGAGATAACAAAATCAGACATTAAGATATCTGGGTTTTTTCCTAAATTAAAGGGAATAGTCCTTGAACTTTGTTCAAACTCCACAGCTCTTTATCTGGATACAGATGGCACTCTCCTTTGCAGACAGCCCAAAATTGTCCCCGATTGTTGCGCTGATGGAATGAGTGAGTCCTTCAAGGTTGAACATCACCCCCATGTTGCTGTTAGGGTGTACAGTGTTTTTCTGGTTCTGCTCATATCACTCAGCATCAGTTCATGCAAATCCCTCCAGGCTTCCCTGAATTCCTATCCCTCCATTCCCCAATTGAAGGGCATTTACTTGATTTCCACTTCTTTGCCACCACAAACAGGGCTGCTGTGAATATTTTTGTACAAGTGATGTTTTTACCCTTTTTTATCAAGATGGAAATTTAAAGTCAGTTCTTCATACTATCATCATCTACCTTAGAAGGTTGTTTTGAGGAGGCAGTAACATAATTTGTGGAAAGAACACTATTTGGGATCATAAGAACAAGGTTAGAATCTGAGCTCTGCTGTGACCAGGGACAAGATAGATTACTTCCTTCTGGGCCTCTTTGACCTCTCAGATGAGGTCCAGGCCTGCTTCCAGTGCTAAATCTTTGAATCCTATGATCTAAGGAAATGACTACTTTAGAGTGCTGCTCAGTCAGTCAGTTAGCATTGATGAAGTGCCCACTCCACTCCAGGTACTGGAGAAACAAAAAGAAGCAAAAGACAGTCCCTGCCCTCAAGGAGCTTACAACTTAAGGGGGAGACAAGCAAACAAACACATACAGACAAGCTATATACAGGATAAATAGGGAAGAAGTAGGAGAGGGAAGGCACTTGAATGAGGAGGTTTCCTATAGGAGGTAGGATTTTAGTTGGAATTTAAAAGAAGCCAGGGAAAGGAAAAGGGAAAGCATTCCAGCCATGGAGGACAGCCACAGAAAGTGCCCAGAGCTAGGACGTGACATGTCTTGTTCATGGGTCAGCAAAGAAATCAGTGTCATGAATTGAAAAGTACATGGTAGATGATCAGTTAGGATTTATAACAAGTAGGCAGAGATGGTTCAATTTGAGAAAAACTATCAAACTTACTGAACATAACAATAACAAAACCAACAAAAATCATATGATTATCTCAATAGATGCTGAAAAAACCTTTGACAAAATACAACCATTCCTTTTTTAAAATTTTTTTTAAATTTAAGTCAATGGAGTTAAGTGACTTGCCCAAGGTCACATAGCTAGGCAATTATTAAGAGTCTGGGGTCAAATTTAAACTCAGATCCTCCTGACTCCAGGGCCTGTGCTCTATCCACTGCACCACCTAGCTGCCCCTCCACTGTGCCACCTAGCTGCACCAGCCATTCCTATTAAAAAAAAAAGCCACCAGAGATCAAAGGTAGGCTGAGTTAATATGACAATTGACAATATGTCAACTGATGATTCAACCTAAATTAAATTAAATATTCAGTGCCACACAAACTTCCAAAAATTACTTTAGTAAGCTAGAAAAAAATAGTAACTCAATTCATATGAAGGAACCAAAGGTCAATAATATCAAGGGAAATAATGGGGAAAAATGCAGAGGAATGTGGCCTAGCCATACCAGATCTAAAATTATATTAAAAAGCATTAGTCATCAAAACTATTTGGGACTGGCTAAGAAATAGGATAAAGGATAAAGTGGAATAGATTAGGTGCAAAAGAAATAACAATAAATAACTATAGTAATCAACTGCTTGATAAACCCAAACATTCCAGCTTCTGGGATAAGAACTCACTGTTTGATAAAAATGGTTGGGAAAACTAGAAGATAGTATGCCAGAAACTAGGCATAGACATTTCACACCATATACCAAGATAAGATTGAAATAGGTACAGGATTGAGACATAAAAAGGTAATAATATAAGTCAATTAGGAGAACAAGGAATAGTTTACCTGCCAGATCTATGTAAAGGGGACCAGTTGAGGATCAAAGAAGAGATAGAGAAAAACAAACTGAATAATTTTGATTGCATTAAATTAAAAAGGTTTTGCACAAACAAAACCATTGCAACCAAGATTAAAAGGAATATAAGAAGTTGGGAAACAATTTTTACAACTAGTGTTTCTGCAAAAGGACTTATTTCTAAAAATATAGAGAGAGCTGAGTCAAATTTATAAAAAAAAAAAAAGTCATTCCCCAATTGATAAATGGTCAAAGGACATGGAAAGGCAATTCTCAGATGGAGAAATCAAAGCTATGTATAGTCTATATGGAAAATTGCTCTAAACAGTGACTGATTAAAGAAATGCAAATTAAAACATCTCTGAGGTACCTCCTCACACCTCACATCAATATGACTAAAAAAGAAAATAATCAATATTGTAGGGGATGAGGGAAATCTGGGACATGAATGCACTGTTGGAGTTGTGAATGGGTACAACCTTTCTGGAGAGCAATTTGGAATTATGCCCAAAGGGCAATGAAACTATGCATAACCTTTGATTCAGTAATACCACTACTGAGTCTATATCCTGAAGAAATCATGAAAAAGGGTAAAAATTCCACACGTACCAAAAAAAATTCATAGCAACTCCTTTTGTAGTGGCAAAGAACTGGAAATTGAAGCGATGCCCATCAATTGGGGAATGACTGAACAACTTATGGTATATGAATGTTATGGAGTACTATTCTAAAAGACGTCATGAGTGGGCTAGACATGAGAGGCATGGAAAGAATTATATGAATTGATGCTGAGTAAAGGGAGCAGAACGAAGAGAATATTATACAAATTAACAACAGCATTGTGAGATGATCAACTATGATGAATGAGGCTTCTTTTAGGAGTTTAGTGATTAAGTATAACCCTGAGAGACCAGTTAATGAAGAATGCCATCCACATTCAAAGGAAAAAAAACGTGAAATATGAATGCATACTATATTTACTTTTTAAAAACTTCTCCCATGTATTTCCTTCCCATCTCATGACTTTCTTTCTTTCCCCTTAGTTGTAATTTCTCTTACACAAAATGAACGTAAATATGTTAAACACATATACCTGTGCAACTTTTACCAGACTGTTTGCTACCATGGGAGAGAGAAGGGAAGGAAGGGTAGCAGAGAAATGTGGGTTCATAAATTTGCAAATATATGAATGTCAAAAACTACCATAGCATATAATTGGGGAAATAAAATTTTAATTAAAAAAAAGTACATAGTGGAAAGTAAAGAAGACTAGAAAGGTAGGAGGGGACTAGGTTATGAAGGGTTTGAACACCCAAACAGAGGATTTTGTATTTGATTCTAGAGACTACTGAAATTTATTGAATGGGATGACATGATCAAACCTGCACTTTAAGAAGATCATTTTAGTGGATGAATGGAGGCTAGACAGAGGGGAGTGGAGAGAGACTTGAGGAAGCTTGAACCACCAACAGGTTGTTGTCCAGGCATGAGGTGATAAAGGAATGAATCACATGGTGGTAGTATCAGGGATATATATAAGAGATATTGCAAAGATAAAATTGGTAGGCCTTGGCAATGTATTGGAAATGGTAGGATTGTCAGTGGTAAATAGTAAGGATGATACCTAGATTGGATAAGCCTGAGGGACAGATATAACCTATAATAGTTACAGAATCATAACATCTACACAGTGTATAATCATAGTACTGTCAGATTATAGCATTGAGCTGGAAAATACCTGGTAAGGTGGTCAGGTCTAACCCACCACCTCTTCCTCTATGTCCTTTCCACTCTGTAGCAGACTAAAAATACTAAGTCTGACCCTACACTGATTATGTTTTCCTAATGTATTTTTTTTAGGTTTTTGCAAGACAAACAGGGTTAAGTGGCTTGCCCAAGGCCACACAGCTAGGTAATTATTAAGTGTCTGAAGCCCAATTTGAACTCAGGTACTCCTGACTCCAGGGTGGGTGCTTTATCCACTACACTGCCTAGCCACCCCCCCCCAATGTATTTCTATAATCACATTACTGTTTACTCAAAAACCTCCAGGGGTTCCTTAGTGCCTGCAAAATAGATGACAAATGGGGCAGCTAGGTGGCACAGTGGCTAGAGCGCTGGCCCTGTGGTCAGGAGGACAGGAATTCAAATGCACCCTCGGACACTTAATAATTACTTAGTTGTTTGACCTTGGGCAAGTCACTTAATCCCATTGCCTTGCAATAAATAAATAAACAAATTAACAAATAAAGGACAAATTCTTGTTTCTGGCATTCAAGACCTTCCACAACCAAATGATGCATCACCTCTTCAACTTTTATCTTGCTTCTAATTTCGCTCTATGAATTCTGAGTTTCAGCATTCATGCCCTCAGTTTTCTAGCTAAACTCTCCATCCCTGATTCCCAGTATGTCTACTCTCTTCCATGTCTCACTGTTTCCCAGGAATGGAATGAACTCTTCCCTCTCTCCATCTGTCAAAATCATTCCTTTCCTTCAGGGACATGTTGGATACTTGATTTTCCAGTTATCACAGTGAAGGGTGGCGATATGAAGTTGGGGTAGGTTTTGCAATCAGAACTAATCTAGTCAACAAATTTGTATGCCTGCCAAAAGGAGTGAATGACAAGCTCAAGACAATGCAATTTCCACTTGCAGGAAAATGCTATGCTGTCATCATTAGTAACTATGTTCCCACCATGATGAACCCTGATAAGGTCAAAGAAAAATTTTATAAAGACTTGGAGACCCTTATCATCAATGTATCAAAAGAGGACAGGTTTCTAATTCTGAGTGACTTTAATACTAAAGTAGGCATAGACTACCAGACATGGCAGAGAGTCCTTGGGCAGAATGGAGTTGGGAACAGCAACTGAATGGTCACTCTACTGAAGACTTGTGCATCTCATGACCTCATCATCATGAACACTGCCTTCCATTTACCTCAATTCAATCAAACTTCACGGCTGCACTTTTGCAGCAAACATTGGCATCTAATAGATCATGTGATTGTAAGGTGAAGAGATAAACAGGATGTGAAAGTGATGAAAGCAAGGTGCCAGAGTGCTGGGCACAGACTCATCCTCTCCCAGTTAAATAGTCACATTCAACTGAAGTGGTGGCCCCAAGGCAAAATAACTACTAGAAGGACTAATGTTAGGAGATTAGAGAGTCTCTCTGAGTGGGAATAGTTTGTTACTAACTTGGAGGGAAAGTTGAGCCAATACACAATTGGTAACAGTAGCGGAAAAGGAGTGGGTAACTTTCAGAGATTTGGTGTACAGCACATCTGTTCAAAACACTCACAAACATCAAGATTGGTTTAATGAAAATGGTGAAGGAATGCAAAAATTGCTAAATGAAAAAGTGAGAACTCCATAGCATTTACCAGTAGGATAGATCTATTTCTAAGAAGGCAGCATTTAATTCCTTCAAAAGTAAAGTAGTGAAGCTAAGAGAGAGGTGGGAAGCTCAGTAAGAAGGCAGATGGAATTCAGTTTTATGCAGATAGTAACAATCCAAAGTACTTTTATGATGTTCCAATGACTATGGATCAAGACTATATGGTGCAGTTCAATTACTCAGTGCTTATGGAACCACATTGATTAGTGACAAGGACATGATCCTAGAGAGATGGGACAAACACTTCCTTTGAGTCTTTGAGTTCTTTTTTTTAAAGATTTTTGCAAGGCAATGAGGTTAAGTAGCTTGCCCAAGGTCACACAGCTAGGTAATTATTGTCTGAGGCTGGATTTGACTCCAGGGCCAGTGCTCTATCCACTTCACCACCTAGCCTCCCCTTCCTTTGTGTTCTTAACATACCACCATCAAACAATATGGAAACCATTTACCATTTGATGTTAATCCATCCCTAGCTGAAGAAGAGGTTTTGATGAATGCCATTAGGTTCTTTCATGTGGCAAAGCATCTGGTGCTGATTCTATTTCAGTTGAGCTCTACAAGGTAGGGGGTCCATTGCTCATATAAAAACTGATTGCAATTTTCCCTATTATATGGCATGAGGAAGTTATCCCCCAGTACTTCAAGGATGCCTTCCTTGTCCACCTCTCTAAAGGTAACAAAGAAAAAAAAATTGTTCTGTGATAATCACAGAGATGTTTCCTAGTCACTGTTAGCAAGATTCTTGCCAGAGACCTTCTTAATAGACTGGTCCTTCACCTGAAAGATGGTCATCTATCTGAGAACCACGGTGGGTTCAGAAAGGGTTAAGGAACAGTCAATTAGGTGTTTTCTGCCCAACAACTCCAGGAAAAATTCCAGGAGCAGAAAAGAAGTCTGTATGAAATGTTTATAGATCTAACTAAAGTTTTGATACTCGGGGGCAATTAGGTGTCGAAGTGGATAGAGCACCGGCCCTGGAGCCAGAAGGATCTGAGTTGAAGTACTTCTTTAAACAATTAATAATTATCTTCTTGTGTAACCTTGGGCAAGTCATTTAACCCCATTGCCTTTCAAAAAAACCAAAAGGGCTATGTTAAAATTTGGTTGCCCAGAGAAGTTCATCAGTATTGTACATCAATTCCATGATGTTTGCCCGAGTTCTAGGTAGTAGACAGTGCTCTCATGATTTCCTAGTCACCAATGGAGTGAAATGGGCTGTCTTTGTTCCCATGCTTTTAGCATGATGTTTTCAGCCATTTAATCAAAAGCCTTCACTGAGGATGAACTCAAGAATAAAGGTCAGCTACCGTACTAATAAATTCTTCAACTTAAAAAGGCAACTAGCCAAGACCAAAATGGAGAGTGTTGGTACATAATTTTCTGTTTGCAGATGCAGCCTCTGAAGCTGAGATACAACAAAGTATGGATCGATTCTCTGCTGTTTGTGCTCATTTTGGCCTAACAGTCAACATCAAGAAAACACAGGTGCTCCAACAGCCAGCACCACACCATCCAGATATAGAACTATCAATTATACAAATGGAGAAGTTTTGAATACTGTGGATAAGTTCACTTAACTTGGCAGTATACTTTCCAGGGAGGTACACATTGATAATGAGGTTGACCTTCATAATTGTTTCAGAGTTAGTTCAGTATTTGGGAGGCTGGGAAAGAGATTGTGGGAGGTATTAGAATGACTACCAAACTGACGATCTGCAGAGACCTTATGCTGGCCTCATTATGGTATGTCTGTGAAATCTGGACAGTCTACCAATGCCATGCTAGGAAACTGAATCACTTCCATTTAAATTGTTTTAGAAGATTCTGAAGATCACCTGACAGGATAAGATACCAGACACTGAGATCCTTTTTCAAGCTAAACTGCCAAACATTCAAACATTACTACAGAGAACACAACTACAATGGACTGGCCACATTGTTCAAATGCCAGGTGTATGCTTGCCAAAAAGACAATTTTATGGAGAACTTATATAAGGCAAGTGCTCACAAGGAGGTCAGAAAAAAATAATACAAGGTCTCTCTTAAAAACTTTGGAACTGATTGCATAACATGGGAGACACTGGCACAGGACCATCCAACATCCAATGCCTTCATCAGAGAGCGTACTGCACTCTATGAGCAGGGTAGATTGGAAGTGGCTCATGGGAAACTTGAGATGCACAAGTTTAGAGAACCCACCTTAGGTGTTCACATGAACCATTTGTACCCAACCTGTGGTAGAGCATTCCAAGCTCATATTGATCTAATCAGCCAGAGTTGGACACACTGAAACTTGTTTCTAACATAGTCATATCATTTTGGTCTTCTTCAGTAAGGAAGGACAAGAACCAACCACCTTCTTCAAGAAGCCTTCCCTGAATTCCCTAGTTGAAAATTATCTCTTCCTTCTCAAATTTTTTCTAGTACTTTATCTAGTCCCCATCTTTCCTCTTATCATCATTTTATTCACAAACATTTATTAATCACCCATTATTTACCAGACAATGTGAAAGTCTGAGGTTTACAAAGATAAAAGCACAGCAATCCTTGCTCAGAAAACTTATGTTTTCTTGGATCACATTTTATATTGTAGCATTCTTATTTATAAATTTTACCTTTGTCCCCATGTTGAAGGAAGGAATTAGGTCTTTTTATAAGTTTATATACTCAAGACAGAGCACAAGGTCTTGCATCTACTGTGTGTAAATAAACATTTGTTGATTTAAATGTGATCCTACATGTATAAGTTGTGTGACCCTGGGTAAGTCACTTGACTCTCCAAAACTTAATTGGATCATACTCAAAATGAAGACAATAATATTTATACAACATTTCAAGACTTATAAGGACCATATTAATGTTAAGGTTTTATAAATAAAAGAATAATTATCATTATTTGCCCTTTACTCTGCTTAGGCAATCTGAACATAGTTTTTGGATCTGAAAAGACTCTTAGAGACCATCAAGTCCAACCTCATTTCATAGGAGAGAAACTGAGCACCCAAGAAATGACATGACTTGTCCAAAGTAATCTAGTAAACAGTAGAGTCTGGCTTCAAAACCACCAGGCTACATTCCTTTTTTAGACTTCTCTATTATGACCCAACACTGAAGGGCCTGATCACAGACTGAGACACAATGGGACCCATCTTTGTGTAAAGGCATGGGAAGAAACCCCAAATGGCGACAATCCAGGACATACTAGATCTGTTCTTGGCAGGATCCTGGTGGTCTCCAGGGGAACCACAGACCTATCTCCTCCATCCTGTTGGTTCTGCAAGACAGATTGCCCTACTTTCCACCATTTGGATGAAATCCAGGCTACAGATGAGGCAGCTGAAGTCAGACTTGGAAGGGGGGGGAAGGGTGTGGGTGGAAAAAAAAGATTGCAGTTAGTATCACTCTGCTTAAAAGGCTCCCCAGTCCCTGAAGAGAACTTCTACTCACCACAGAAAAATCCCTGTCTCCACACCCCTCTTCTCAATAGGAGCCAGGCATGTTGTAAAACTTATTATAAAGTACTAACTCACCTAGGCAATTGGAGCACTAGACCTTAAGTTCAAATCTAACCTCATAGACTTAATGGCTCTATAACTTTAAAGCAAGTCATCTAATCTCTATCTTTGTTTTCTCATCTGTAAAATGAGATATAATAGAAACTATGTCCTAGGGTTAATGTGAGCGTAAAATGAGATAATATTTTTCAAGCATTTTGCAAGCCTACAGCTTGAGAAATGATAAAGGAAACCAAAAAAGTGATATGGAGTGGATGGGACCTGAGTTTTGACATTGCAGTGAGTCATAGAGCAGTAGTACAAATTCACTGAGAAGGGGGATTTCATAGTTTCAGGGAAAATGTGTTTCTCTGAGCTTCTCTGGCCACTGAAAGTGATGAGGACAGGCTCCAGGAAATTACGGTGTCCACCCCGAGGGCCATTTGGCTTCTAGAAAGGCAAAGCCCAAATAGGGAATTCTAGATTTAGAGCTAGAAAGGACCTGAGAGGTCACAGAGCCCAGCCCTCTGCTTTACAGTTGAAGAAACTGAGGCATTCAGAAACTGGACATGCCTGAGGTAACATAGGTTGTAAGGAGTAAAGCTGGGTCCTCTGACTCTCAATTTCCACTGCATCTTAGGTTCATTTCACCAAAGATTAGAAGTAGCCTTCACAATGGATTGCTGGATATTCTGCAAGCAAACCAAATAGAACAGAGAGAAAGGTCAGGAGAGAGGTTTTAGACTTGGAGAGGTGCCAAACCATAGACATCTCCAGGAGGAGGGATTAGGCTTTTCTCCTTGGAAAGTCCCTTAGAAGTTATCTATTCTAAATCCTTTGTTTAAAAGATAAAACAGAGATGAAGTCACTTATTCAAGTTCAGGAAGGTAATAATTGGCAGAGCTGAAATCAATATAGCACTTTGACATAGTATCTTATTTAATCCTCAGAAGAACCCTGTGAGGGAGATTGTGAAAGGAACAGTCATTTTATAGATGGAGAAACAGAGACACAGAGAGAGGGTGCAACACCCTCAGGGCCATCCAACTATTAAGTTACTGATCTCACACTTGAACCCAGTATTTCCAGGCTAGGGATTTTTTTCACCTAAAAGAAATCAATCCTCTGAGTCTTTGTACATTTCCAGAAATTGGGATTTGTTTGCTTCTAACTGAATTTTTTCTTAAAAGTTTCTATTTTTTTTGTATTTTTTTTCCATTTACATGTAAAAGCTAGTTTTCAAAAAGTTTCCATTTAAAAAAAAATCTCAGCCTTATCTCAGAATTAATGGGAAAGAGACTTAGCTGGGTCAGGATGAAGACAGGGAATTCAAATTTCACTTCAGAGTCATGTATAGTGGTGACAGGGGTAATCCCAACTTTAGGCTCTGGAAAGATGGTAGAAACATAGCAGTTGGGAGAGAAAAATAAAGTGGATGTGGAACCAGAGAACTTGAGTTCTAATTCTGACCCCTGGGTACTTTCCTTACATTGATGTCTCTTTCAGGCCCTCAATTTTCTCATTTAAAAGATGAGCATGGTAAAGTACATGAGCATTAAGGTTCCCTCCAACCATGATCTTTTTTATTAATATATTTTTCCAGGGGCAGCTAGGTGGCACAGTGAATAGAGTACCAGCCTGGAGTCAGGAGGACCTGAGTTCAAATGTGACTTCAGATACTTAATCATTACCTAGCTGTGTGACCTTGGGCAAGTCACTTAACCCCATTGCCTTGCCAAAAATAACAAAAAAGAATATTTTTCAAATTTTATGTAGTTTTCAACATTCATTTTTTTGTTAAATTTTCTCCTTTCCAACCTTTCCTCCTTCCATCATAAGGTAGCAGGTAATCATGTTACACATATTTCTATAGTAGTCATACTACTATAGTCATACTGTAAAGAAGAATCAGAACAAAAAAGAATAAGCCACAATAGAGAAAATACAGAAAAAAAATTTTAAAAAGTGAAAATAGTATGTTTTGATCTGCATTCAGACTCCATAGTTCTTTCTCTGGATATGAATGGCATTTTTCATCACAATTCTTTTAGAATTGTCTTTGATCACTATTGTTGAGAAGAGCTAAATCAATCATAGTGGATCACCACACAATATTACTGTAACTATGTCCAATGTTCTTCTGGTTCTACTCACTTCACCCAGCATGAGTTCATGTATTTCCAGGTTTTTCTGAAATCCTCCTCATCATTTCTTTTTTTTTCTTTTTTGTTTATTTCCTTATTTTTTTATTTTCCAATTTCATGCAAAGATAGTTTTCAACATTCATCATTTTGCAAACTCAGCTTTGTTGAGTTCCTCATTTTCCCCACCACCTTCTCACTGCCCTCCTCATGGCAGCAAACAATCTGATATAGGTTGTACATATAAAAACACACTTAATATATTTCTCTGTGAAAGAAAAACTAGAACTAAGGGGGAAAACATGAGAAGGAAAAACATAAAAGCAGTTTTAAAAAGTGAACATAGTATACTTTGCTCTGCATTCTGAATCCATAGTTTTTTCTCTGGATGTGTGGATAACATTTTCCATAACAGGTCTCACAGAATTGTCCTTGATCACTGAATTACTGTTTTACTCTGCTTAGGCAATCATAGTTGATCATCTCACAATGTTGCTATACAAGCCTCTCCCTGCTTTTCTGAAGTCAGGCCATTCATGATTTTTTTATAGAATAATAGTTCTCCATAACATACATATACCATAAATTGTTTTGCTTATCATTTCTTCGAACAATAATATTCCATCACATTCATATGCCACAACTTGTTCAGCCAGTTCCCAATTGATGGGCATCCCCTCAATTTCCAATATTTTTGTATATGTGGGTCTTTTCCCCTTTTCTGTGTTTTCTTTGAGATATACACTTAAGAATTGCCATTGCTGGATCAAAGATCCAACCATGATTTACAAACCTCTGATCCTTCTTGAGGTTTCCTCATTATTTAATTTCCTCATTATTCAAATCCACCTGTTTGCAAAATTTTTGTTGACACACCCTTTTGTTACATCACCCCCTTCTCTCTCCTCTTAATCACTACTGCCATCACTTAGAATAGTGCCTCCTTACAGCTCATTGGGATTACTAGCATTTCCCCTCCTTTTTTTCTCTCCAATTCAGCCTTCAACCTACTGCCAGAATAATCTTTCTCAAGAATTGATGTGGTTTCGTCACTGCTCAGAAATCATCAGTGGTTTTCCATTACCTCCTGTTCAGAGATCAAGTTTCTCTGCTTGATATTCAAGACCATCAATAAATTAATGCCTCCCTATAAAGATGAGCTGATTTTTGTTGTTTCTGAGTGATTGCATCTCACTAAGGAGAAGGATAAAGGGGAATGTCAGGACAAATAGCCCTAGATTTAACCTTAGGTTTATGTTGAATAGATGTGCACTTAACCAAGGGCAATGCATAGCCCAGGGAAACATAGAGGTATATTCATGAACATCAGGTCTCTGAAATTGCACTCCTCTGCTATAAAGAGGTCTCATCTGCCTCTTTTGTTCTCTTTTGGTCTAAGATAATCAACTCTGGAAAAGCATTATGGTGAGTCAACCTTTACAAAGAGCAGCAAGTGAAGCTGGCTTCACTAACCTTAAAATTGGGGGGGAAGCTGTTAGCCTCCTCATGGCATTGTAGCTGCCTCTTTGTTGCCTCTACACCTCAGTGGCTCTGTCTTCCCTTCTGTGATAACAGCTCATAGGCTTTTAGATCAAGAACTGAAAGGTTTCTTAGAAGCCATCTGTTCTAACTCCCTTGTTTTACAGATAAGGAAACTGAAGCCTAGGAAGTTTAAGTGAGTTGTCCATGTCACACGGCTCATAAGGACTGAGATTTGTAGAATGGTGGGATTCAAACTCAGGTTCTCCAACTCTAGAGTTAGCATTCTTCCATTGTACAACACTGCCTCCCCAGAGGGAGCAAGTTTGTCATTTAGATAAGGATTACTCAGCTGAGGCTATCCTGATACTTTTTCAGTATCTAGTAGACAGAGAAGGCTGTAGTTCAGAGGACTGGGCAATAGGAACCTATCAAGAACCTTCATAGATTGATTTGTCAGAGGTCTCCCACTGGCAGTACTCCACCTGTCCTAAACATTGAGTTCCAGAAAGGCTTGGCCTTGTAAGAAGGGGACTAGCTAGAAAGAACAGGTAACTCATTAAGTTGATAAATACAGAGTAGACCAATGTACTAGGTGGCATGCTAAAACCTGAGCACCAGACATTTGTCTCCAAATTGCTGCATCCTGCCTTTTCGGATCTCTAGTTTTTCCTGGCCAAATTTTAATTGTTTACAAACACCCTGCTCCACTCTACCCAGGATTTGGAAGAAGGTTCTCCTCTTTGTAATTTCTGATTCTTTAATACCCATTCCCATCATGGCTCTAATCTCCCTAGATATAGCCATCCTGCCTTTTGATCTATACTGAGAAGGAATTTGGGCCCTGCCTTGCCATTCCCAGGACTTATGGCTTCATAGAATCTTGGAGCTGAACAGGACTTGAAAGGTCACCTAGTCCAGTCCATCTCTCAGCAGGAATATTTTCTAAAACATCCCTGATAAGTGATAATGTTTTTCTGTGACAAGGAATTAACATTCCAAGACATTCTATTCCACTTTGAGGCAGTTTTAGTTGGGCAAATTTTTCCTTATGTTGCCAAATCTGACAACTTGCATCTTCTGTATATATATATATATATATACATATATATATATATATTCTCCCCCATTCTACCCTATCCTCCAAAAACAAACCTAATTCTGTTTCCATATTGTTTTCAGGCATTTTTGTTGTGATGACTCTTCATGACCCCATCTGGAATATTCTTGGCAAAGACAACTGAGTGGTTTGCCATTTCCTTCTTCAATCCTTCCTTCTTTCATATTATAGCCCTTTAAATGTTTGACAACAGTTATGATGTCCCCCCCACTTCTCAGTTTCTTCAGCACTCTCTGTTTACCTCTTGTTTTCCATAGCACTTGAAAACTTTATGTTTGGGGGGGGGGGGGACCTGAAACATTGAACTGAACCTGGTAGATTGGCAGAAATAATACCCGGGAATGGATTTGGACCTTTCTGCCCCCTCTTCAGTCCCTGCCCTGAAGTGTATGGGCAAGTCACTATATTCCCTTCCTTTCATCATGTCATTAAGTAAAAGTAGTAGGACTAAAGCATCCTAGGGATTAGCTCAAGGTCAGACAGCTAATTGTAGAGCTGGGGTTTGAACTCAGATATTCTGACACCTGGTGCTCTTTCTACTACCTAACACTGCTTCTCAGATGAAAAAAAAAGGCATTTATTAACATTCAGCCAAGTGTAGAAGAAGCATCCCAGACAGTCACACTTAATGAGCCAGAGTACCATCAGACCTTGGAGAGCCAAGAGCAGTCAGCTCAGACACCCCAGCTCTAGGCCAGGGGTGTCCAGATGCTGACTCCAGAGAAAATATCTCTTGCTAAAAAAAGTGAGGCCCTCCCCTTCGAACTGACTGGCATTGGGTCTTGGCCCTTGTATATGATGTGTGGCCTGGTTGCTCAAGGAACACAGGATCTGACCAATCAATGGTTTCCCTAGATCACCCCCCCCCCCAGGGAGCTGCTCATAGACCTTGGCTTTTGAGGATTCCTAGGCTTTAATCCCTATACTGACCCCCCCCTCCCAATTTTTATTGTTTCTAAATATAGATTTGGTAATGTGGGCAGACCCTGGGAAGAAGGACCTGCCCATATACTGCAGAGTAAGGACCAAAAGGAAGGGCAAAAACTCCATTTTTGAGTATTATTTCTGCTTATTTATCAGACTCAGGTCATGAAGGTGACTCAGTGTTTCAGTCTTGAGACTGTCCTACAATTGTTTGGCAGGCCCACGGGATCCAAACTCACAGGCTTGCTCTCTCTCTCTCTCTCTCTCTCTCTCTCTCTCTCCTTCCTCTGATAATTGAATTCTATGAACCTTGCTCAGGGTAAGGGGTTCCAGGCAAGGCTCAGGATAGGGTTATCTGGTCATCTCTGTTTCACTGAAGGTGAGCACTATTGTTCTTAGTGACCTGCCAAAGGTGGCCAGTACAAGTTGATCTTGTACTGATGGGGGATGAGGGTGTGATGTTCCTGCTCTCAGTGTTCATAGCTCAGAAGTTACTGCTGAAGAGGGCATGGTTAATATATTGCGGCCTTAAAATGGGTGATACTTTGGCTAGATGGAGATAAATCATCAGTTGTAGACACTTAAAAATGACTCCAAGGTATTTTCTACTTTTCCCCCCTTCTCCTATAGATTTGGCCCTTCTGTCCTCAGAGTCACTGGAAATCTACTGTATCACTAGTACTCTAGATCTGCCTTCTTGGATATCTTGGAGCTAGATTTGGAGGCATGAAGACCTGTTTTCAATCTAGTCTCATACTTCAGCTCTGTGACTCTGAGATAATATAGGTAAAGCCCTTAGGAAAGTGCTTTTTATATGTTTATTCCCTTATTATTAGAAGAAAAAACTAGCCAAACCAGTCAATATATCTGAGAGGATAATGTAATGCTCTGCATTCATCATTCTGACTACTGCAAAGAAAGGAGTGAATGAGGTACATTTTCTCATTTCTTCTTAGTGAAAGGTTAATCATTATAATTACATAGTCAATAATCCCTTAATTGCTAAATCCATTGGCTCTTTCCCAGTCCTGATCATTCAAGTATCTCTGCAGGATTTGTTGACCCTCCCTTCTTACTAGATATTCTTTCCTTCCTAGATTTTTGAAAGTGTCCTCTCTTGAATGAAGGTTTTTGAACTCCTCTTCATACTTGCCAAATCATTCTTTCTTGGTCTCATTTGTTAGGTCAGTATCAATGGGTCACCCAGGGCTCTCTCATAAGCTCTTGTCTTTTTTTATACATAGTCAGTCTTTTCATGAGGCAGGAAAATGGAAAAATGAAGAGAGTGCTGGGACTGGAGTCAGGAAGACTTGTGTGTCCCATACTAGCTATGTGTCCCTGGGCAAGTCACTTCTCCTCTGACTGACTCAATTTCCTCACATGTAAAATGAGGGTCATTAGAGCAGCCATCTTGTAGAATTATGAGGATCAAATAAGATACTATTTGTTTAACAATCTGCCTTCTATTTTATAGGTTCTTAGAAAATGCTTGTTTCCTCCTTCCTTTCCTGATATTCCTAAGACACAAGAATGATCATATTACTCCTCTGTTCAAGGAGCTTTATTGGCTCCCTAATGTCTCTAGGATAAAAAAATGTGAGTTCCTCTGATTAGCATCTAAAGCCCTCTCAATCTGGCTGCCACACATCTTTTGGGCTGATTTCACATTACTCTCCTTGTATTCTATACCCCATCCAAACTGACCTGAGTTTTGCTTTTTTTGACCTTCATTCTGTATGTACCCCAGAACTTTAAAGACTGTTGAACCCAACTCCCTCATCTTATGGGTAGGGAAACTGAGGCACAGAAAGATTAAGTGACTTGCCCAAGTCACATAGTTCTTAAGTATCTGAGGCAGACTTGAATTTAGGTCTTCTTGGTTCTACTTCTCTACCTCTGATGTTTGACCTTTGGCAAGGCTCCTCCCTGTGGACAGTTTTATATAACATTTTACAAATTATATTATATTTTTATAACATTAAAATTAGTAAATATGACTATATAACTAGTCTTAAATACGCCTCACAGTTCTAACTTTGAACCAAAAAACTCCTGCCCACAGGTTGCATTGATGTAGTGTTACTACAAGTGGGTTCAATAAATCTGGTAGCTTTTCAGGTATAAATTAATTAAATATTTGACCAAATATAGCCCACAAATGATGTTATAAATATTCAAATGGACGTTGGCAGAAAAAAATGTTCACTATCCTTGGTTTAGAATCTTCTGATTAGCCTTCTCATTAGATCATCTATCTTTTGGACATGCTCAAGTTCAGAGGCTCTTAACCTTTTTCTATGTGACTTCTTTGGACACAACATGGTATCCAAAGGGGATATTCTTTGACAATCTCATAATTGTCAAAGAGGTATGGACCTCTTATAAGAATAATCCTTTTCGGGGGCAGCTAAGTAGCACAGTGGATAGAGCAACAGCCCTGGAGTCAGGAGGACCTGAGTTCAAACCCGGCCTCAGACACTTAATAATTACCTAGCTGTGTGGCCTTGGGCAAGCCACTCAACCCCACTGCCTTGCAAAAACCGAAAAAAAAAAAAGAATAATCCTTTTCAATGCATAAAATATGTAGGATTCACAAAGAAAACCAATTATATCAAAATGTAATTTCAAAATATTTTTAAAAAACAAGGCCAATAAAAAAAAAACCCTAAAAAAAACAAACAAACAAGGCCAAGCTAGAAATTTTAAGAAGAAATAGAGAACCAGCAACTGGAAAAAGCTGTTTAGATAAACAGGAATTTCAGGTGATGCCCTAAAAAGATGTGAGGCTTCCTGTATCACCCTTCTTGCTTCTCTACCATTTGTAGAGGGGGCAGTTTCAGTATCCATGGAAGAGTGAGATGGAAATAATATTTACAAAACACCTTCTGTGTTCTAAGCACTGTGAAAAGCATTATATTATTTCATTTGATCTTCACAACAACCCTGGGAAGTAGGTGACATTAGTATCCCTATTTTTCAGATGAAGGAACTGAGGCAATTGCAATTTGCTAAAGTTCACAGAACTAGTAAATGTCTAAGTGTAGATTTGAACTCAGGTCTTCCTGAATCAGGACCCAGCATTTTATCCAGTAGCTGCTTGATGGACAGCAAGCAGATAATATGAGACATGGTAGTAAGAAAGAAATTGAATCTGGTTCTAATTAGGACCTCCCGCATCAGAGATTCTTGACTTGTGGTCCATGGACTTCCATGAGATTCATGTGTAGATTGCAAGAAGCTTGTATCTATTTACTCTGCCATTTCCTATCCCATGGAGCTATTATACAGGTCAAATAAGATGTGTGGTAATAATCATAATTGCTATTTTTACAGTACTTGAAGATTTAGCCAGCATTCCATTCACAACAATCCTGGTTCATTTTGAGGCTCAGAGAGGGACATACAGTAATTTCCTCATCACCAGGTATAAGAAAGATTAATCCTTAGATACAAAACAAATCTCTGATTCCACCTTTGATTCCTGCTTTTCCTCAGAATACCATGCTATTCCCCAATCATTACATCATCAGAGAATTTCAGATTTGGAAGGGAATAGCTAACTAATCCAACCCATTCTCAAAAAAAAAAATTACTATCAAATAAAACCCAATACCAGCCTAACTAGAAGTTGCCGTACAACCTTGCTTGAAGACCTTGCATGATGGGAGAATGCAGAAAACCTTGATTCCATATTAAAAACATTTAGGAAACCTCAGCTGCAGGAAGTTTTTTTTTTTTTACTATAACTGTGATTTTCATTCTGTAGGAAGGTCTCTAGGAGGGGTTCCCTTTGTCAATGCATATCAGTTACTCTGTAATGGCCTGTTGAAGAATTGCCTGGGGGACTGAGAGGTTAAGTGACTTATCCAAAGTCACAGAGTCAGTTTGTGTCAAAGGAGTGTTTTGAACCCAACTCTTTCTTCCTTTAGGACCAGCTCCATTCACTCCTTCTCACTGGATGATAGAGAGTACAAATAAAAAGCTGCCCTACCTTTGAGGAGATTGCATAGGTGGGGTGGAAGAGAGACTGACATCTACACTAGATCACTAAGGAATAGAGACTGGACCCAAGAGTTCATTAGTAGAGGACACTCCAGAGTAAGGAAGCTCCCTTTCAATATAGGTAGGCACCTTTGCTGCAATTTATAGTCTTGAGGAATAACTCTAGAGAACTGAGGGGTTAAGCGACCAGCTGGGTCTTCTTAGTTTCAAGGCCAACTCTCTCTCCATTGTGCCAAGTTAAGGTGAGGGTGGTACAGTGGATAGAGTTCTAGGTGAGGAGTCAGGAAGACTCATCATTCTAAGTTCAAATCTGACCTCAGAAACTTACTAGTTGTGTGACCCTTAAGCAAGTCACTTCACCCTGGTTTGCTTCAGTTTCCTCATCTATAAAGTGACTAGAGAAGGAAATGGTAAATCACTCTACTATCTTTGTTTAAAAAAAAAACAAACCTCAAAATGGGACAACTAGGTGGCTGTCCCTGGAGTCAGGAGGACCTGAGTTCAAATGTAACCTTAGACACTTAATACTTGCTTAGCTGTGTGACCTTGGGCAAGTCACTTAACCCCATTGCCTTGCAAAAATAAAAAAAAAGCCTCAAATGGACTCACAAAGCATTGGACACAATTGAAAAACAATGTGAAAAGCATCAACAAATGAGGGGGAATAGAAAGAGTTTCCATTTATTAGCTATTTGAACTCAGGGAAATCACTTTCCCTTTATAATATCATGATTCCTGTAAACAAAAAAGGAGATTGGGGCAGATAGGTAGTGCAGTGGATAGAGCACTGGCCCTGGAGTCAGGAGTACCTGAGTTCAAATCTGGCCTCAGACACTTAATAAATTAACTAGCTGTGTGGCCTTGGGCAAGCCACTTTACCTTGCAAAAACCTAAAAAATAAAATTTAAAAAAAGGAGATTAAGAAGGGTAATTTCTAAGATCTTTTTTTAGGCTGGTGTTGAATAAGCTTAAGGCTGGAAAAAAATCTTACAACACAGAACAAAGAACAGAACCAAGCAGGATCTTAGGACATAGACTGTCAGAACTTGGCAAGTACCTTAGAACAGATCAACTGAGATATTGAACGTTAAGAACTCAGCCCCATCTGGGGCACATTAGTGGGTGATTGAGAAATGCTTTTTCTCATCCCTTGTTTGCCTCTGCTTCCCCCAGCACAAGCTGGAAGAGACCTTAGAACATATAACAAAGAATCCTGGAGCTTGGAAGAGATTTTAAAACACGGAACATTGATCGGCTCAGTTGAAAAAATCTGTAGAGCATAAAATGTAGAATGTTAGAGCTGGGTGAGACCTCAGAACAAAGAAGGTTAGAGCTTGAGAGATAACTTTGAACCCAGAACATAGAAGAGTTGAAAGGGCTTTTAGAACATAAACTGTCTTGGGCTGGTCAGGATCCTGGGGAGTAGTTGGAAGGGGATCTAGAAACCAAACCTTTCACCTCTCTCAAGGCACACAAACCCATCAACCAAGTGAACCAGAAGCAGGAGAATAGAGGGGCCAAGAAGGCTAACCTTTGAGTCCGTGCAGTTGGATTTTGATTCTGGCCTCGGATATCTAATATCTGTGTGTCTTTGAATAGGTCACAGCCTACCAGAGTCCACATTTCCTCCATCAAATAGGCATAATAATGCTTCCAAGAGGTTGTGAGGCTCAGGTGAAAATCTTATAACCCTTAACAATTGTGATGACTGTTCTGCATCTAAACTCTGGGTGATGTGCCCTTTTCCTGTCATAAAACCTCAGGGACTCCAAAGATTGGGGAGCCATGGTCCTGGAGGGGGCTGCACTTCTTGCCATCATCATTCCCCACATTCTGCAGGAAGGCCCCACCATAAGGACTCTCCTTCTGACTTCTGACCTTCCATTTGTACTGTATATATCTTGTATGGACAGGAGTCTTTTCATATTTGTCTTCCCTCATTAGAATATGACCTCCTTGAGGGGAGGGATTGTTTACCTTTCTTTTATTCCCTGTACAGTGGTTGGGACATAATAAGTGGGTAATAAAGTTTGTTGACCTCCTGTCTGTCTAAGAGACATCCATCAGGATTGGCTTTCAGACTTCTTTGACAAATAAAGTGCTCTGTTGCCAGAGCTGGGAGGGAAATGGAGATGGTGAAGGGTGTATGTGTATAGGGGGTGAAAGAGGAAAAATGGGCAAGGAAAAAAATCCTGGGACCTGTGAACAGGTAAACAAAAGCACATGGCTCTGCTGAGTCTTTTACTTTTTTAAAGTTTTGTAGGAAAAAAACAACTTCCTTTCTCTTTTTCATTTCATGACCTATATTGCAAGTCCCTGTAGAATACCAGGGTCAATAACATGATACCAGGTCTATATGACATGGTCTCATTCCTCAAGGGAACTTCAGAGAAACAATCTAAGAGAGAAATCAGACATTAAAAGCCTCTGTCTCCAATGACATCTGAATGATCTTGGATAACTTACATGCCCCTTTCTGGGCCTCAGTTTCTTCATTTCTTTAATGCTATGAACAATACTGCAGGCTGAAACTGTTTCAATGAAATATAGTCCTTGCCCTCATGAAATTGTAAGGCTATTTTGGATTAAGACATATAAATATATATATTTTTTTTAGTGTGGCAACTTTTTTTAAAATTTTTTTTATTCTCATTTTGTACAAATGTTTTTTTTTACATTAATAAAATATTCTTGTTTACAAGTAAAAAAAATACCCCTCCTCCCTCATGAATATAGATAGACTTGTTTGGGTGAAAAAAGTAAAGGGGAGAAAAAAAAATTAAAATAAAAAATAATAATAGTAATAATTGTAGGTATGGACAGGTGGCACAATGGACGAAGCACCAGCCCTGGAGCCATGAGCACCGGAGTCCACATCCAGCCTCTAAACCCAACAATCACCCAGCTGTGTGACATGCAAGCCACCAGATCCCCACTGCCCTGCAAAAACCAAAAAAAGAAAAAGAAAAAAAAATCCAAAATAAAATAAAATAGTAATAATAGTAGGGGTGGCTGGGTGGCAGACAGAGCATTGGCCCTTGAGCCAGGAGCACCTGGGTCCAAATCCGGCCCCAGACACCCAAAGATCACCCCGCTATGTGGCCCCAGGCAGGCCATCCAGCCCTACTTGCCCTGCACCCTCCCCCAAATAATCATAACAAAAAATGTGCTTGAGTCTTTGTTCCAACTCCAACAACTCTGTCATGGGTGGATCTCATTCTTTATGATAAGTCCATCACAAAAGTTATTTCCATATTTTTCCACCATTGCCATTGCTGATCGCAACTCCCTCCTTTCTTATTTCTCCACTACCATGTACTCTATTTTCTCTCTCCTTTCACTATGACTCTGCTGTAGGGTTGCTGAGTGGCACAGCAGACAGATCCCTGGTCCTGGGGCCAAGAAGCCCTGAGCCCCCATACCACCCCTTAGGCCCAGAATCCACCTGGCCCTGTGGTCCTGGGCAGGCCTTCCATTCCCAGCCCCTTGCAAGAAGTAAGAAAGAAAATGTGTTATATCTGGCCACTCTCCCACCATGGTCCATCCTCTCCTCCTTTATTCACATCCCCACCCCTTCCCCCTGCTCCCCCCTCCTTCTTACTCCAGATGTCTATACCCCATTGAGTATATTTGCTGTTTCCTCTCCTAGCCATCTCTGATGAGAGCAAAGGTTCCCTCATTCCCCCTTGCCTCCCCCCTTCCATATCATTGCAATAGCTCATTGTAATAAAAAAATCTTATGTGAAATATCTTGGACTATTCCCCCTCTCCTTTTCCTTTCTCCCATTCCATTTCCCTTTTTTTTCTATTGACTCCATTTTTACACCATATTTTATCTTTGAATTCAGCTTTCTCCTGTGCTTCAACTATAAAAGCTCTCTCTACCTGCTCTATTAACTGAGAAGGTTCATATGAGTATTATCAGTGTCATTTTTCTATGCAGGAATACATGAAGTTCATCCTCATTAAGTCCCTCATATTTCCCCCCTCTCCTCCAATCTCCATGCTTCACCTGAGTCCTGTATCTGAAGATCAAACCTTCTGTTCAGCTCTGGCCATTCCAAAAGGAACGTTTGAAATTCCCCTGGTTCATTGAAAGTCCATCTTTTTCCCTGGAAGAGGACATTCAGCCTTGCTGGGTAGTTCATTCTTGGCTGCATTCTAAGCTCTTTTGCCTTCCGGTATATTGTATTCCAAGCCCTAGGAGCTTCCAATGTAGCTGCTGCTAAGTCCTGTGCGATCCTGACTGCAGCTCCACGATATTTGAACTGTGTCCTTCTGGCTGCTTGTAATATTTTCTCTTTGACTTGGGAGTTCTGGAACTTGGCTATAATATTCCTAGGGGTTGGTTTTTTGGGATCTCTTTCTCGGGGGGATCGGTGGATTCTCTCAATTTCTATTTTGCTTCTAGGATATCAGGGCAATTTTCCTGTAGTAATTCTTTGAAAATGATGTCAAGGCTCTCTTCCTGATTATGACTTTGAAGTATTCCAATAATTTTTAGATTATCTTTCCTAAATCTGTTTTCCATATCAGTTGTTTTTTCAATAAGATATTTCATGTTTTCTTCCAATTTTTCATTCTTTTGGTTTTGAAGTATTGATTCCTGATTTCTGTTAAATTCATCAATCTCCCTGAATTCTATTCTTTGTCTGAAGGATTTGTTCTCCTCAGAGAGTTTTCTTATCTCTTTTTCCATCTGGCCAATTTTGCTTTTTAAAACATTCTTCTCCTCAATAACTTTTTGAACTGTTCTATCCATTTGACCTAAGCTGGTTTTTAGCATGCTATTTTCTTCAGCATTTTTTTGGATTTCCTTGACTAAGCTGCTGACTTC
Organism: Macrotis lagotis; assembly: GCF_037893015.1. NCBI lineage: Eukaryota > Metazoa > Chordata > Mammalia > Peramelemorphia > Peramelidae > Macrotis > Macrotis lagotis. Next base: position 221,040,499 of record NC_133660.1, read on the forward strand.
ATTTTCATGTTTTTCCTGCATCTCTCTCCTTTCTTTTCCCAGTTTTTCTTCCAACTCCCTCATTTGATTTTCAAAGTCTTTTTTTGAGCTCTATCATAGCCTGAGCCCAATTTCTGTTTTTCTTGGAGTCTTTAGATGCAGGAGCTTGTGCTTCCTCATCTTCAGACTGAGTATTTTGGTCCTTCTTGGGCTCATTTGCAAAATATTTCTCAATAGTCTTCTTTTTGTTTCTCTGCTTGCTCATTTTCCCAGCCTGGGCCTGGTTTGGGGTGTTTCTTGAGCTTTTGGGACACTCCCACAAGGGTCTCAGTGTGTGTGGCTCTGTCCTCCCTCCTGGTCTGTGAATGACCATAAGCGCCCCCCTCTTTCAAGGGGCTGATGTGGGGGGGGCTGCTGTTCTATGGGGGGGGGCCTGGATTGTGGTCAGGATCTGAATGTGGTCAGAGCCCCAGAGTCCTATTTCAGGGGCAGAGGACAGAGCTAGGCAGTCTCTCTTCACTCCCCTCCCTCAGCTCAATGGGCTCATGCCCTGGGGGCTGTTCCCCCACTTTGTGCCCAGTGCTCCTCGGGGTGCAGCTCAGGAGACACCCCCCCCCTGCTGCTGTGAGCTGAGACCCCCAGCACCCTGGGGCTGCCTCTGGGAAGCTGAGGTTCTTTGGCTCTAAGACATATAAATATTTATGATATATATTACCACATGATAAGAGCCTTAGAAATATGCAAAGCAAAATGCTATATGTCCATTGTGAAGGAGAGTTCATTACTAACCAGGGGACCTGGAATGGCTTCATGGTGGAAGTGTCATTTGGACTGAGTTTTAAAGGATGGTTAGGAATTCAACAGATAGAAACAAGGAGGACATTTCAGTGGGAACAGTGGAGGTTTGTAGTGCCTCAATTTGGATTAGTGTCTCTGAATGCTTCTTTTCTTAGCAGTCTCAGAAGCAGAAAATTTTAGCTCATTATTATTCTGCTCCTTCTCTACCTTTCTCCCTCTTTAACCCCCAAACAGTTTCATCTCCCTTCTTTTTCTAGCTTTTAATCCCACCATCCCCACCAAACCCTTCTTACATCTGCCACTCTCCTCTCCAATAATACAAATTCTATCTGTCCCTCAATGTTTAGATCAATCTGTACCTTCTCCTTGAAGTCTCCTATGACCCCTCAGGCACATGTTGATCTCCATATATCTGAAGGGTGTTCACAAGAAAGAGAGATTAGTACTCTTGTCTCAGTCTGTATAGCCAGCAGACTGGTTGTGAGCTAAGTTTCAGGGAGATCAATTTTAGCTCAAAATAAGGAAGAACTTCTTAACCAAGACTGTCTCACAACAGGAATGGTCTTCAAGAGATAGTGGGATTGTCATCACCAGAGGTATTCAAGTTGACATCTGAGTGAACCTCAAGAGTACTGTTCGTGGAGTAGAGGGGTCAGACTACTTCCCCAGACCTTCTAAGGGCTCTTCCAGCTCTTTGATTCTATGATTTCACTCTCTTCCCAGTCTTCATGAAGCTCCCTTTTCTTTGCTTATCTGAGTTCTTCTCAGCTTCCAAAGGGCAACTGATGGTCCAACTCCTCCAGGAAGCTCTCCTTGACCATTTTTGCACTCTAGATATAGATGTCTATAGCCACTATAGGCATCAATGTCCTATACTTCTCAATTTCTGGAGCATCCAGTTTATAACCCCCTTCCCCCTATTTCTGCTCTTCCTTGGGTAGTTTCATAGGTGTACATCGCACCTTTTCTATAGATTGGGAGCTCCCTGGGAATGGGGTGGTGGTGGTGGTGGTTGTGAGGGAGGGGAAAACACCGTGTATACTGCTTCACTTGTCTCTCTTACACAAGTCTCAGAATATAGCAGGCACCTTATAAGACCTTATTCACTTGAACTCAACATATGGGCAATTTGTGACCTGTGAGTTCAAAAAGACTTGGGGCATCTCAACAGTTAATTAAGGAATGACTCAACTTCCACCTAGGGTTCAGTCCATGGGAACTGTGAACTCTAAGGGTCTTCTCCCTGTTTCCTTTCCCATACAAGCTATGAGGCTTCCAAAATCATAAAGAATAGATATATTAACAATAGGAATAAGATACATAAAAAGGAGGGAAAACCCAGTTTTACAGTGAGCTCACTTACCCTTGAAATTCTGTCCCATTTGGATTTGATATTACCTCTTCCTGGGCCCATCAGACCAGAAAGAAGGTAAGCCCTGAACCTTGCGAACCTCCAGAGGCAGTTTTGCTTTGCCTCTAATCAATCACACAGAGAGGAAGCATATCTGTCTGGCTATTATAGAGGGAGATACACCCACAGCTATATTCCTCTCATAATTTTCAGTCTGGCAAAGATTACACCCATCTTTGGGTATCAATGGTCATATAGTCCCTACTGCATATGGTTATATGGAAAGGATACATGGATGGTGAATGAAGTAGAAGATTTAGATTTAAACTCTTGTACAGAATCTGGGTTGATTGGGTAAAAAAAAAAACTTCCTGTTTCTGTGCTGCAGATTTCTCATCTCAAAAATGATAGAGTTAGATTCAATAACCTCTAAGGTCCCTACTAGCTAAGGTTCCTTCTAGTTCTGACATTCTTTGTTCTTTAAATTAGCTTAATGTCAATTTAATCTACACAAGCTCTAGGCCAGATCTGTTCCTATCAAAGAGTTCCCTGCAGTAGAGATAGCTAAGTGTTGCAGTAAATAGAGCTCTGCTCTTGGAGTCTGGAGTATGGGAGTTTGAATCCAGCCTCAGGCACTTCACACTTTCTGTGTGACTTGGGCATGTCACTTCACCCTGATTGCCTCACATCCAGGACCATCTCCAGTCATTCTGATTCATATCTGGTCACTGGATCCAGATGGTTCTGGAGGAGAAAGTGAGACTGCTGACCTAGCACAGTATTCCTGCCCCCCACGCACACACACACACTCAAATTCAATTAATGTACTTGTCATGACTTCCCTTGATGTCATGGTCTTCTTTGAGAATGAAGAACAAATATCATCATCCCTGCAGTACTTGGGCCCTGCCCCCTGACTTAAAATGGCCTCATGCCCTGAATGAGGGAACTGGCTTCTGTAATAGCTGGCTAGAGATCGCAGACCATTCCAGACCAGAACTAAATCAGGAGCTGAACCCCAAAGAGGGTCAGTCAGGGATGACTAGATGAGTGGGCACTTGTAACAGTGACTGAAAAAAGAAGGATAACAATACAGGCCCTGTCTGCTTTACACAGAGTTGATGAATTGATAAAATGAGAATGTTGAATCACAGCCTCTTGGAGTTGGAAAGAAAAGATCTTTGAGGTTATAGAAGTCCAAGAAAGTTATCTAAGGAGACAGTGTAGTCCAGTGGAATGTATACCAAAACTGGAATATAAGCATCTGGGTTTGAATCCTATCTCTGCTGCTTCCTCCTTGAATGAACAATCACTTAATGTTTCTGACCCTATAAAATGGATGGATTGGACTAGATGGACTTCCATCCTGGGATCCTGCCAGTTCAGAATCTATGATCCTAGCTCTTTAGCCTGAAACATGAATCCCCCCCACAATATCCTTGCTTGAACATCTTAAGCAATGGGGAACTCACTACCTCCCCAAATAGTCCTTTTACTTTTAGAAAGCTCTAATTTAAAACATCAGAATCTATAACTTCCATCCACTGATCTTAAATGGAGATTATGAGGAACCATAGCAAATTTTAGAAAAGTACTCTAAACACTTTTAGAACCAAGTTCAGTACTCTAGGCAAGAGAAATAGGAGCATCATTAGGTCAGGAAAAAGTTTTTTGAGAATGACCCACCAGATTCCTATTAACTCTGGAGCTAGAAGGGTCATTCTTTTCAATTTCCTCAGTATTACCAAACAGAGGATTCAGGAGAGGAGGGGACTTGCCCAAGGTCGTCATTGAAGTGGTTATATTCAACTGGATACCTTATCATCTACTCTCCTGCCTTGTTGTCTGTTCCACATTGGTGACTTACTAATTTCTTGGCACTAGACTGAGCTCCAGGAGGGCAGGACCTGGATCTATGCCTCTGCTGCAGAACTAAGTCCATGAGTGATGTTAGAAAGGTTGGGTGGATTTGAACCACTCTCTGCTTCTCCAGGCCAAGCTTTAGCTACCAGCAGATGTCACTAAATTCAACAACACGAATAAGCAGGGATCTCCAAAAGGAGGAGGAGTTGTAAAGTCCAGGCCCTGCAGGAAATGACAGAGTGGGATTTCCTATGTACAAAGATAATGTTACTGACATGTGGAGTTGATCTGCCTCCTCTTTCTGGGCGCTTTATCCTTCTTCTACACCCTTCAACTTTGCCCAGTTCAACTTTCTGGGTCCAAGCAGAACAAATCTAATCTCTCTTATACAGGGCTACCTTTCAAATATTTGAAGAGTCACATCCAGTCCTTCAAATTCTTCTTTAGTTTAAACAACCCCAGCTCCTTCAACTGGTTGCGTTGGTTCAGGGATCCCCACTTCCTTTAGCATTCTAGTTGCCCTCACACTCTGGTTAGTCAGTTTCCTTCCTGTGATACCCAACACAAACAGGACACACCAGATGCAGTGTGACCAGGGTGAAGGACACATTTCCCTTGTCCTGGCTATCTCCAATCAAAAATCCTGCTTGTGACTGCTAGATCATAGTCTCAGTCTGTGTGACCCTTCTTCCTGTGGGTGGAATTGTACTTTTTGACAGGTTGTGGTGGAGAGAAAATTAAACTGGAAGCCAGGTTCTTTCGAGTTTGGACCCTTCGACTTATTGGCCAAGTGACCTTTGGCAAGTCATTTCCTGCCCCTCTGGACTGCTTCTCCATTAGTAAGATATGTCATATGGACTAGATGATCTCTTAAGTCTCTTCCAGTTATACCATTTACATACTGTGTACTTAAAGCAAGATTAAATCTGTTTTGGTGAACAGGAATGACTTGGATGATTGAAATTCAGAGCTAATCCCTTAATGCCCTTAAAAAAATCATTTCAGAATAGATCTCTTCCCTTTTCTCCAACTAGAGAGCCACCTCTTTTGACACAGGAAAAAAAAAGGGAGGGGGAACAAAATCAACCAACACATTGCCTCTGTTTAACAGAATATACAACATTCCGTTCTCATAATACCCATCCTCTGAAATGGAAAGAACTCTTCTTCAGGACTGAACTTAGTCACAATCATTATAGAGTATTATTGTCCTTTCTGATTACATGGCCCAGAAATCAATTTTCTTACATCATTAGTTGAAACCTCTGCATTCCATCCACATCTAGAAACATTACTAGAGACTCTCCTATGTCTTTAAGGGAGGAAGTTGAATAACTTTCTTCAGTAAGCAGAGCCAAACTCAAATCCTGCCTCATCTACTCATTACCTGGGTGTCTTGTGCCCTTCGGTTTCCCTCTCCTTAACCTCTTTCCCCTCCTTTAAAATGAAAGGTGTGGACTGGGTGGTTCCTAAAGTCCCTTCCAATTGTTATATCCTGTGAGCCTCTGGAATCCAGACCACTCCCTTGAAGCTGTGAAGCCTAGAAATATTCTGTTCTAAAACTTTCAGACTTTTGGTCTTTTGGAGCTGTCTACCCCTACTAAAGATTGCCCTAAGGACATTCCTTTCCCTTTCCCAGATAAAACAGAGTGGTGATTGTTTCATGCTTCAGGGATCAGTGATGAGAGTGAGCAATAAGTTAATATAAGCCATAATAAATAAACAAATAAATAAATAAATAAATAGATAGATAGATAGATAGATAGATGAATAAATAAATAAATAAATAAATCTTGTATAATTTAAATGACCTTTTTTCACTATTTAGTCACTTCTTTTTAGTATAGTAATGTAACCAATAGAACTTAGGGCCTGTTATCAGAAAGTTCTGAGTTCAAATGTGATCTCAGACATTTTCTGGGTGACCCTGAAGAAGTCACTTAATTTCTCATATGTAAAATGAGGATAATAATAGAATCCACCTTCTAGGGTTGTTGTGAGGATGGCAGAAGATAATTATAAGTGCTTAGATAGTATGAAAACAATAAATATGAACTTGGACAGACATCCTTTGGAAGTTTTGATTAGAGTTCTTAAATCTTTCAAAATTGTCTCTATACAATGTTTTAGGGATGGAGACCACTCAGAAGATGGCAACTAAGATGATAAAGGGCTTTGGGATCATGATAGATTGAAGGAATTGATAAGGTTGAAGCTGGAGAAGAGAAGCCTCTATGTTTATGTGTGTGTGTAGTGATAGAAAAGTTGTTCTGGAATACTTTTTTTTTTAGATTTTTGCAAGGCAAATGGGGTTAAGTGGCTTGCCCAAGGCCACACAGCTAGATAATTATTAAGTGTCTGAGACCGGATTTGAACCCAGGTACTCCTGACTCCAAGGCCGGTGCTTTATCCACTATGCCACCTAGCTGCCCCATGTTCTCGAATACTTGAAGAGAGATAAGATTGGTTCTATTTGATCCCAGAGAGTAGGATTAGAAGCAATGAGTGGCTATCATAGACATAAATTTAGGCTTTATACCTTTCTAATAATTATAGTCATGCCAAGAAGAATGGGCCTCTCCCTCACCAGTGGTCTTAGAGCAAAATTGCTGATATCAGAGGTCTCTTCCAAACCTGAGATTCTATAAATGAATGAGATCTCTGAGGAAGAGAATATATGAAGAGAGGATATAGGGATAGAGAGGAAAGAGTTGGATAGCACTAGAGTTAAGGGGGCAGAAGGAGCCATAGAAACCTGGAAATAAAAAGTAAAAAGAAGAGGGGGAGAGCTAGAAAGGTTCACTTTCTGGGAGGTTCAATCCTAGGAAGGAAAAAGTTTTGAAAGAGATGCAGAAAGGTGATCAATAGTGTCAAATATCAATATTACTATTTCTCCTACTCCTCCTCCTTACCTGCTTGCCTAACAATTATATAGTGCTTCCAAAGGATTGATTATAAAGCAGATTATCTCCAGAAAGAGATATAATGAATTCAAGAAGCAGAATGAGACATATACTTTTGGACATGGAAATATGGGAATTTGTTTTGCTTGAATATGTTTATTACAAGGGTTTTTTTCATCCCTCAATGGGGTAGATAAGATGGGCAAGAAAATAAGCGTTAGCTAATAAAAATAAAAACCACATTACCTAGAATGAAACATACTAATCTAGATGAATTCTGGTCACAGTAGAAAACTATAGGACTATCATCTCCCTATTCCTAGATAATATGTAGTCAGTCCATTACTATATTAGTTTTTTGTTTGCCATTTGACAATAGATACTGACCACAGAATTAAAATATTTATAGGCCTAAGGGAAAGCTCTTAGGAATGATTGGGTCCAATCTCATTGGAAGGAAAGTTATGGTAAATCTGGACAGCAAACTAAAAAGCAGGAATATCACCTTGCCGACAAAGGTTCATATAGTCAAAGTTATGGTTTTTCCACTAGCGATGTATGGCAGTAAGAACTGAATTATAATGAAAATTGAGTGTCACAGAATTGAGATTTTTGAATTGTGATTTTGGAGAAGACTTTTGAGAGTCTCTTGGAAAGCAAGGAGATCAAACCAGACAATTTTAAAATAAATTCATGCTATTTACTAGAAGATCAAATACTGATGCTGAAGCTTAAATACTTTGGCCACATAATGAGAAGTGACTCATTGGCAAAGACTGTGATGCTGGGAAGGATTGAAGACAAAAAGAAAAAGGGATGGCAGAGTATGAAATGGATAGATAGTTTCATGGAAATAATGAATATGAACTTAGATTTTGAAAGATAATAGAAGATATAAGGGCTTGGTGTCACAAAGAGTCAGATGACTAAATGACTGAATGACAACAAACAAGTCCAGTCCCTTTATTTTACAAATGAAGAACCAAGTCTAGAGAAGTAGTCACTTGCCCAAGGTCAAGAAAGTGATAAGTTGCAGATCTGTGACTTCAACCCCATGTCCTTTTTTCCTAGAACCAGTAACCTCTCCCTTCTATCACATTGCCTCCATGATTAGCTCTGTGAGAGTAGCCCACAAACCCACATATCTAAGCATTGGTCATGAATTCAGTATTTCCAATTGCCTATGGCACCTCTCAGTTGGAATCACCTCAAGCTCAGCATGTCCCGATCAGAAAAAATCATTTCTCTCAACATAGATGGCTTTCCCAAGTCTCAGTGTTTTGGTCAATGAAATTTTCCTTCTGATGCACTGGAAAGTGTTGGATGAAAAAAAAGTGTAGTCAAGTAAGACTTAGGTTCAAGTCTTATCTCTTATAGGTTCTAATTGAGTAGTGATTTGACAAGTTATTTAATCTCAGATTCTGCACTAATAAAACTGTAATTATAACTCTTCCCTTAGAAGGTGGTTGTGGAGTCAAGTGAGATCTTGTAAAGTGATTTGCAAACCTTAAAGTACTTGAGAATGTTCAGTATTTGCTATTAGTTTTGCTATTATTGCCTTTGAATTTTCCCTATCTTTCATATTGCCTACTCTGTCAATGTCTTGCCATTCCTCTCCTTTGATATCTCAAGGATGACTTCAGAAGGTATCTTGCCCAATCTGTATCCAAGAAGGGATCCCCTCCATGACATTCCTGACAACTGGTCAACTAGCCTTTCCTTGAAGACCTCTTGTGGTGGAAAACTCACTGTCTCTCAAGGCAGTCATTGCACTTCTGGAGATCCATTCCACTTCTAATTATCTGGAGGTGAAACCTAGAATCTGGGTTCTGTCCTCTTGAATTTGGCTTCTGCAAGGGGAACAAGTCTAGTCCATTTTCACATAACAGCTTTCCCAATATGTTGGGCAAGTCTTCTTCAGTTTCTTTCATTGCAAAATGGAGATTGTAAACCCTTCCCTACCTGCTGGCCTCTTAGGGATCTTCAGAGGAACAAATGAGATAATGGATGAGAAAAGATTTCTGGAAACTGTAGAGCATTACACAGACGTAAGTGATTATCACTACTCACTCAGGGGAATGACACAGATTTGGGCCAGAGTTGTTGTGAGGAAAACTTTTCAACCATTTAAGGTCATATCTCCCCCCTCCCCTCAAATGTTTAAAAATGGTCAAAGTGTGGAGCCTTTAATAAAAAGCCCAATGTCTCATTTACCAAATAGGGACATCTGGCAGGGGTTGAAAAGGGAAAAGGGGCTGATATGGTGCCATTCTGTACTTCCTCTTTGAAAATTCCTTTAGAGCCAACTGAAGAGAGAAATCAGGGGGAAAGAATCAGGAGGGTCTTGAGAAAGAGGAGGGACCAATCCATCCTCCGGAAAAGCAGGACAGAGATCCAGGGTAGCCAGAAGGGGGGGAAGAGACATTCATTACTGGAGGGAAAATGTGGATCAAAAATCAGGACCAAAAGGACAGTGTCCTTTTAGAAATGGGGCATCTTAGAATTCTAGAATCCCAGAATTCAGAGGGAGAAAGATCTCAGAAGGTATCTATTGCAAGCTGTAACTGATTAGGAACCCTTGGATGACAGAAGAGGCAACATGGAGAGTATGCTGGGTGAGAATCAGAAGAACTGGAGGGAATCCAGGCTTTGGGACTATTCCTTGTAGGACCTTGGTGCTCTCTTGGTCTCTTCTGTAAAATGAGTGAACTGGAATTGGTGATCTCTGAGATCCCTTATGATTTTTACATCCTAGGCATCTGGTCTGCACTTGGTGATGTTCAGGGATGGGAAACTTCCTATTTCCATAAACCTTTGTACAATTATTTTTTAAAATACACTTACTAAGCACTTACTGCATGTAGAGGGCAGTGTTCAGTGCTGGAAGACACAAAGTTTATTTTTATTTATTTATTTTGCAATGCAGTGAGGTTAAGGAATTTTCTCAAGGTCACATGGCTAAGTAATTATTAATCAGGGCTGGTACTCTATCCACTGTGCCATCTAGCTGCCCAGACACAAAGTTAGATGAGACAGGACTGGTGCTCTTATGAAGCTTAAAGTCTAAGAGAGATATGGAATGCAAATAGAGACAGTTACAATACTCATTGTTACATGATGAAAGCATTAGAAAGGCATAAATGAAAGTGCTATGAGGGGCTCAATAAGGAAGTTATTATTGACTTGAGGGAGCAGAGGCAGAGTTCTCACCCCTTTTGGTCGGTTCTAACCTTTAGGAAGTTCTTTCTCATATAGAGCTGAAATCTATAATGAAGAAAGAATGTGGACAACTCATATAATGCCTTCACCTATAAAAAAAAGGTTAAGCAGCACTAAAACTCAGAACAAACATTGTGAACAACATGGTACTAGTATTTATTTAATAAAGTTAAAGTTAAAGCACATCTTCCTTTCTTTGAACACCTGATGGCACTCACTTGTGATCCCTGTTAATGGGCTGAGGCTGGTGGGATCTCTTGAGTTCCAGAGTAGTGTCCATATGAAGTCTGGCACCAACATGGTGAACCATGTTGATCAAGGAAGGTGAACCAGACTGCCCAAGGAAGAGGGAACCAGTCCAGATCAGAGATGAAATATCTCAGAGCATTTATGGGGATTAGCAATGGGATTGTACTGTGACTATGACCCTTCTAGTTTGAGCTAGAGCTAGAGAAATCTAATCTGGGGTGGGAGTGGGGAAACCCAAGTAAATTGGCATAAGATCAAAAGCACAATAACTAGTACTTGTTTAGAGGTTGTATTTTGTGGGGAGAGATCTAATTGCATGTTGGGGTATGTATGATGTATCAAAACTATGGAACTAAGGGGCAGCTAGGTGGTGTAGTGGATAGAGCACTGGCCCTGGAGTCAGGAGTACCTGAGTTCAAATCCGACCTCAGACACTTAATAACTACCTAGCTGTGTGGCCTTGGGCAAGCCACTTAACCCCATTGCCTTGCAAAAAACCTAAAAAAAAACAAAAAACAAAATAAATATGGAACTAAATTCTGCCTTAGCCACTTCCCCTCCTTCTACCCTTCAATGTTAAGCAAAACAAGTCTAATTCCTCCTTTAAAAAAGTTTATCACTAGTCTTTCCCAATATCCTGTGCTGCCCCACCCCAACGTACCATTTTGTCAAATAAATACAGTAAAATAAAATGGAAACAATAAATTTACTGTGATTGACAGTGTCTGCCTTCTTTTTTGGTGGCAGCTTAGTGTGGATGGAGCATTAGAATTCAGGTCAGGAAGATCTAAATTCAAATCTGGACTCAGAACTTGGACAAATCACCTAACCTCTATCTACCTCAGACTCCTCATCTGTGAAATGGGAATTATAATAGGACCTATCTCCCAGGGAGTGCTGTGAGGCTAAAATGAGTTATTTTTTGTAAAGTCCTTTATAAACCTTAATCTCTATATAAATGCTATTATTACTCCTATTATTATTATGCCAGTCTTCTATGTCTCTACCAAGAGGAGGGAGGTATGTGCCATCATGTCTTTTTTGCAGTTAAAGATCATCATTGAATATATTTTTTTCATTTTTGTATTGTTTCCTTTACATTACTATCATTATTTATATTGCTTTCTTGGTTCTGCTCTGTATCAGATTTTAGAAATTGTGCTGAATTTCTCATATGGGATGTTGCTTTTGGTAGAATAATATTACATTACATTCATATGCCACAGTTTTTAAGACCATCTCTCAAATGATAGGGATCTTCTTTGTTTTTAGGAGGTGTTTTTTTTCCATCACAAAAATTGCAGCTATAAACATTTGGGCATCCATGAAATCTCTTCTTTCTGCCTTTGGCCTCCATGGGCTACAGGTCCAGTGGTGTTTGTCACTGGGCTAGAGGGTAGGTATGAATAATTTAGTCTCTTTCTAGCATGGCTCCAAATTATTTTCCAGAAAAACTGGACCAAACCACAATTTCATCGACGGTGCTTTGGTGTATCTTCATTCTTCTCCTTCAAGATAATCCTTTACAAAATTTGAAGGCAGGGATTAGGGACCCTCTCCCAACACACAAAATCTTCTGTTCTTCAAACTGTACCTTGCCAGTGTCTACATCTTACTTTCTTTGGCCTATTTCTATCTCTTGATCTTTCACCATCCTGGTATTTCCCATCTGAACTCATTTCAGCTCATCAATGTTCCTTCCCAAAAATGGAGCTCAGAATCAAATATAGTGGTCCAGAGGTAGGCTGAACTTTTTGTTCTAGTTATTATACTTCAGAGTTTCAAACTAGAAAATAAATTTTATTAGTTTCAATTTCTTATTTTTTTCCCTTAAAGAAAAAAGAGTATTAAGGGGAACAATCCTGTTCTTGGTTCTCCTTGTTTGAAACCTGGAATTGTAAACTATTAGAGTTGGATCTTAGAGACTCGCTACTCTAAGCCCCTTAATTTATAGAAGAAATTGAGGTCCAGAGAAGTTATTAGAATATTAAATATCAGAACTGAGAGGGGCCTTAGGGAAGTTCATCCAATTAGAAAATGGTAGTCAGATTCCTTGATTCAAATTTGACAAACTTCTTTGACACACTAAGTCTTTTATTCTTTGTTTTAAAAATGTGGTGGAGATTGATGTCTGGAATCGTCTCTACCCATCCTTCTTCCTCCTCCTCATCACCCTTGATCTTCTATTTCTCCAGGACTTGTTGCAACTTGATTTTAGCCAGTTAACACACATTTGTTAAGAGTCTACTGGTTGGGGGGGCAGGGGCAGTTAAGGTGGTGCAGAGGATAGAGTACTAGCCCTGGACTCAGGAGGACCCAAGTTCAAATTTGACCTCAGACACTTAATAATTACCTAGCTGTATGACCTTGGGCAAGTCACTTAACCCCATTGCCTTGCAAAAAACAACAAAAAAAAGGAGCCTACTGTGTGCTAGGCTGAAGTGCAAGCTACATAAAGAGTGCAGTTCTATAAACATTATATTCTGGGGAATGATTGCCCCCACCTCTGGCACTGTAAACTATAGTCTTAACTCTTGGTTTATAGGAGAGAGCAAAATGGACAAGAAGGACAAGAAGCTCTGGACTTGTATATCAAATGACCTATAGCTGCATCAAGGAAGGAAAGAAGAAATAAGCATTTATTAAGTACCTAAGTACCTAAGTTACAGGGACTGTATTAAGCACTTAATAATAGCTAACATTTAAATAATGGTTACTATATAAAGCACATACAAAGTTGCAGGGACTGTCCTTAGCACTTTACAAATATCTCATTTGATCCTCACAACAACCCTGAGAGGCAGGTGGAATTATTTTCATTTTACAGGTGAGGAAACTGAGAAAGATAGAGATTAAGTGAAAGTGACTTGACCAGGTTCACACAGCTGGTAGATATCTGAGGTCATAGTTGAATTCAGGTCTTCTTGACTCCAGTCCCAGTATTCTAACTATTGTTCCTGCTAGCTGCAAAGGGGTGCACTAGTATTAACTTTGTGTGTCCCAGATGAAGTCACTTACCCCCCCACACCCATGTTTACTCATCAGCAAAATTATAACAATAACTTTATTTACTTCATCAAGCTGTTTCGAGGAGCATTTTGTGAACTATACCTCAAACCATCATGATAGTATAAAAATTGGAACTACAAGAAGTTACTTGGTGTTGCAAGCAGAAGGAACTCAGCCAATGTGGGTGTTTTGTGTATCCAAGTAGATGTTGCTTCCTGAAGTCTTGGAGATCTGCCTTTAGAAACTTCAGAGAACTCTGACCTCACTCAGTACCACTGTTAATGGTTCTTAAGTACTATGATAAAACAACTGTGAAACAGTGGGAAAAGCCCTACTCTGAAAGACAGTACACTTTGCTTGTACCACTTACTAGTAAAAATCACCTTGGGTAAGTCATTTCTCTCTGGGTCTCTGAAAAGGAATGGGTTGGATTGGATTGTTTTTGGTTTCTTCATGTTTTCCTATTTTTGTTCCATGTTCCCTTCTTACTCTGCCAGTTTTTATTCTAATGACCCCTCTTTTTATTCAGTTTAACACTTGCTGCATCTAGTTGCAATTCATTAAAGTTTGTCACCTACCTATGGGAAAGGAGTCACTTGTCAGATCTTCCTCATGGCATAGCCTAGCACACGTTAGGGCAGGAGATGTGCAGGAAACATTGACTAGATTAATTTCAAACCCCTGTCAACCTGAATTTCCTGCAGTTACCTGTCTTATCCGTTAGGTTTTTTTAATCCTCTATTAATTATACATCAGTGAACCCCAGCAGGCATCTAAAACTGCTTAAGAATATTAGTAGTAGACTAACTTTGTCTTAAGTTTCTCAGCCTATTCTTGGAATGGACCTTGAAAAACCAGATTATTAAAATTGTGAAGGACCTTATGATACAGGACATCAGAGCTAGAAAGGACCTCAGCAATCATAGGATCATAGATTTGGGGATGGAAGGACATCTAGTTCAGCTTCTCATTTTACAGATGAGGAAAAGTAGGGCACTGAGAAGTAAGAGATGCCAAGGGCTACCTACACACCTACTAAGTGTCCTAGACAGGATTTGAACTCATCTTTCTGAATCCAAGTTAAATGCTCTCTTTGTCTTACATTGTCTCACCTAGTCCAATTCCTTTTATAGAAAGGGGAAATGAAACTTGAACAAAGTCACACTGCTGATAAGTGGAGGCAGGATTTGAACCTGGGCCTTCTTGATTCAAAAGTTCTGTGACCTTTTCTACTTCTTTGTGTTGTCTCTAACCTATTTGTCCCATCCATCATTGGTATATGGGGTGGGGCTTGTGAGGTGGAGGGCAGACTGACCTGTGATACTTTGGCTACAGGCATCAAGCCTGTCAGTACCATTAGGAACCTAAAAGTTTAAAAAATGTTGACTCTGGGCTATTCCAAATGAAAACAACCAGGGAATTATACTAACAGTTCATTTAAATCCTTTTAAATGAGTTTAAGCTTCTTATGGTATGTAGTGCATAGAGGTATGGAAGGAGCATTGGATCTGAAGGCCTGAATTGGGATCCCAATTCTAGCATTCTGTGTATCCTTGGGGCCTCACTTTCCCTTCTGTAAATGGGGCATGTCTTTATCAGGATCAAGCAGAAGGCAGCAGTAGAAAAAGTGTTGAATTTGGAGTCATGGTCATGAATTCAAATTCTGACCTATGTGGCCTTGAGCAGTCACTTTCCATCTTTGGGTATCCATTTTTTTAATCTGAAAAATTAAAGGCTTACCTTAAGATTGCCCAACTCTTCCAGCTCTAATTCTAGGGTGCTATGATCCGGTCAATGAGTAGTGACCAGAGAATTGGCCTTAAAGTTGGGACAAATTCTGCCTCTGACACATACTGGGTGTTAGCCTCCCAAGACCCTCAAAGAATTCTTTAAAACAACATATGGCAGAACAGGTTCTACAAATGAAGTTTCCTTGAAGGGAACTCCCTCCCTCCATGCTCATGATTATCATAGCATATTTTCTACCATCTAAAATTCTCTAGCTGTTTAATTGTTTCATCTCTTTCTAACTCTCTATTACTTCACTGGGTATTTTTCTTGACAAAGATGCTAGAGTGGTTTGCCGTTTCTTCTCCAGCTCATTTTACAGATTAGGAAAGAAACAAACAAGATTAAGTGACTTGTCCAGGATTACACAGCTAGAAAGTGTCTGAGGCTGGATTTGAACTCAGGAAGTTGTCTTCCTGATTCCTGGTGTTCTATCCACTGAGTCATCTAGAAAATTCTCTAGTGGCTCACCATTAAGCTAGATAAAATACCAAGGATGGCAAGGCAGGGTTCTGCTAAGAGGGAACAGCTGAACAGCTCTGAATTCTTCCAATTAAAAAACAAAACAAAACAACAGACCATTAAATTATACTAAATATGAGGTTTCATGAATCATATAGGATAAAAAAAGTCAACCATTTCTAAGCTAAAAAGAATAAGTAAGTGTTGTGTTGCTTTTAATTAGCAGAAAGGAAACTGGTGGATGAGTGTCTGAAGACAGATTTCCTGTGAGCATTCAGCTCTTGTTTGCAATTAGGAGGACTGTTACCCCTCCAAAGGAATGGGGGTAAAGATAAATACTGGATTCAAAGTCAGGAAGATCTGAGTTCAAACACAACTTAAGACACTTAAGTATGGGACTCTGGGCTAATGATCTAACTTTCTGCCTGCCTCACTTTCCTCATCTATAAAATAGGGATAATAGTACCTACCTCCCAGGATCCCATGAGCCATCATGAGGATCAAATGAAATAATATATGTATATGCTTATATATAATGCTCTTTGCAAACCTTAAAACACTATTAGTCCAGAATCTGGCACATATTAGGCTTCCAATGTTTATTGACTATCATTCTTATAAGGGCAGGACAAAGCAGGATGTTCACATGTGCAAAATAACACCAAACCCTGTATTCTTAATAGAACTCCAAGAATGTTTTTATCCTTTGTAACAAAATGTGTTGCTGTATGTCCTTTACCAAAAACCCTAATGATTTCTCTTTATGGTTTGGTGTTGACTTAGTCTCTCAAGGCCATTGCCAGGGGAATGTGTAAGGTCTCCCAAGACAGAACGGTTTGGGGCCAGAGGAAGGGGTTAAGCCTATTACCTGGGGGGCCCCCAACCCTGAAAAGGCTCATCACCAGAACACCAGCTCCTAGGGGAGGAATTACTTTGGTCACAGTCTCATGAATACCATCTGCATAATGATTAGTGTAGTGGAAGGGAATATGCACACACAAATACATATGAATCTAAACTACTTTTCCAGGTTTATTTCACATAGTTACCCTTAATGCATTTGTTCTACACTTCAAACCAGATTACTGGCAGTTCCCTGAACTCAATATACTATCTCTTTCCTCCTTGCAAACACTCATGCAAGCAATCCCTTGTATTCTTCAGCAATATCTTTCTGAAATTATGTGTTTTCAAGGGGCAGCTCCTGATGCCTTGAGCTGAAAGTCAAGTCTTCCTCTTTAAATTCTCATAAAGCACATTGCTAGATCTTGTTTTTGCTCCTAATTTCATTTTCTGTTCTTGTGTATTGTTTCTGGTCTCTACAGTAAAATGCAAGCTTCTTGAGGGGATGACATGCTGTGCCATTTAAAAAACTTTGTATCCTCGTATGTAATATTTGTTGAATAACTAGTTTTATGTACATACATGTAAAATAAAATGCAAGCATTTTTAATTCTTGCATAATGTATAAAAAAAGAAAAATATTTTCATTACTGGATGGAGAAACCAAGTTTTCTTTTATCCCCCTGGTTTCCATTGGTTGGGGGTAGTGATGGCAAAGAGCAATGTCTAAACCCCTAATTAAAAGGTAGAATGTTAGCATTGGGTGGGTCTTTTGAACATGAAATTTTAGACTAAAAATTATAAAGTTTTGGAGCTGGAGGGTGGGGAAAAGGTTCTCCAAACTTACAATGCAAAGGCTGAAAGAGATCTTTGAAATATAGAACAATATCACAGCTAGAAGGGATCTCAAGACATAGAGGATCAAAAGCAGGAGTCTTAAGACCATTCAGACCTTTCACATATAAGGAAACTAGGTCCCTGGCAAAGAACTGGCTTGCCTAACATCCCAGACAATAAGCAGCTGAGGTCAGGCCTCAATTCTGTTCTCCAAATTCCTGGCCTCAAACTCTTTGTCCTACACAATCTCTGTAGAGGCATTGCCATCATTACACCTGAAGGATCAGGCCAAAACAATAGCTTAGTGGAAATCCAGGGGGAATCCTACGGGGGGTACTGATTTTTGTCATTCATTGGAAGATGGACTATGAACTGCTGAACATCATACAGTGGGGAAACAAAAAGCACCAGGAAGAAAGGCCAAGTCTTCTTGGCTATCTCCTCTACTGTTTCTCTAAAGGACTGAGAGTCAGCTGGAGACAGGTCCTTTCACTGCAGACCCCGGCCTCACTCCCAGGCCACTCCACCCCCTACTGCCTTGTGTTACATCCAGAGGGCACATTGCCCTTGGGAACACAGGCATTTTCCATGTTGCTCTGGAGCTGGTCCCTCCCAAATGACTCATTAATTGGCTCTTGCCTCTTCTGAGGCTTTTTTTTCTGGCTGTTAGGAGAGGTTAATGGGGAAAGAGGGAGTGGAAGACAGTCCAATATAATCTGTTTGCTTGGGAAAATGACATGGAAATCACGACCTCATCAGTGGGCTTTGGAAATAGGGCTTCTAGGAAAGGCAGTAGAGTCAGGAGGAAATAACTTTTACATTTTGCTTTTAAAAATTACATTAGAGCCACCCTTGCAAAGGCAACACACAGCATAGACAGTGAATGGCAGAATTTCCAAGTTAAGAAGGATCCTACCGATCATTTAATCCAACCCAGAAATTGGGCTGAGTCGTGAATCTTTGTCTAACATCTCAATTAAATACCTCTAATCATGGGGCATTCATTGCCTTTTAAGGTAGTCTAATTCACTGTGGGTCAGAAAGTTCTTTCTTCTACTAAAACAGAATCAATTAATAAGCATTCACTGTATGCCACCTCTAGGGGATACAAAGACAAAAATGAAATCATCTCAATCCTCCAGTAACTTACAGTATGAGGGAGAGATATGGACATCTATAGGAATAGATAAAATGATTGCAAGATGATTTGAGAGGAAGAAGAAGGCTCTACTAGTAGCTGGGAGGATTAGGAAAGGTGATTAAGGAAATTCTTCCTTAGATTAAGCAGAAACCTGCTTCTTGGCAGTTCCACTTGGAGCAGTCAGAGTCTACCTTGATAAAAGACCATTAGAGCTACCCAATAACAGAATGGGATGTTTTGTAAGGCAATGGGCTTTTCATCAGTAATGGAGTTCAGTGGTAATACAGATGGGGGTCGTACTTTAGAACTGGACTAGATGGGTGGATGACCTCTAAGGTACTATTACTGAAATTCTGTAATTGAACATCATTTTTTCAGATTCTTGGGAGCATTGATAGGGAGCAAGAGAAAAATGAAAGCTCCTATTCCTATGTAATATGGAACAAAATAGATTTCACAACTTGGACTAAGAGCCCATTTCTAATAGGACTAGTCAATCCGGTGTAATCTGGAATTTTTCTAGTTCTGCTTTATTAATTACCATTAGAGTCCCTCTTAATTAAGAGTTTAGCATTAGCACAGGGGGAATATCAATGGACATAAATGTTCCATGCCAAGTTAATTGTCCCCAGAGAAAAAAAGAAAATCTGCTGCAATGCGAACTTCTTATGTCTTGGCTTAGAATTTCCTCCCTTTCTTGGCACTAAGTTCCCATTTGTTTTTAATCAACCCACAACTGGAACAAAAGGGTCAATGTCTCATGAATTGCATAAGAACAAGTCTTTTGGTTAGCTTGCTGCCAATGAACACATGCCCACGAGTCTAGGGTGGAAGGTGGGCTCAAATCTGGGACTTTGTGCAATGGAGAGCAGCTTCTTAATGACACTTTGCAAAGGTGGCAATTCAGAGTTGGAAGAGCAGGAGAACATTTTGCATGTAGATTCAGAGAGAAGAAATCTTAAGTGCTAAATGAAATCCTTTCCCAGGACTGAAAATCTCCTAACATCTCTCTTCCAAGAATCCATTCCCTTGCTCATTCCTTGTAGGGATCTGCCACCTCTCTTCACTCGCTGCTCCTCATGATTGGCAGGTGGGAAGGAGAGGGCTTGTTTTCAACAATATTCTCTCTTCATTTCGCTGCTTGTGAATGTATTCCTGGCCAGCAGGGAAAGGGAGGAGTGGAGTCTGTGTGAGGTCACTGTGAAATGTTTCTTGCTTGAAACACAAATGAGTTTAACACAATTTTACTTAATACAATTTAAAACAATTGTTAATAATAATAGCTAGCATTTATACAGCTCCAGACACTGTGCTAAGTACTTTACAATTATTATGATATTTGATCCTCACAACAACCCTGGGAGGTAGGTGCTATTATTATTCCCATTTTACAGATGAGGAAACTGAGGCAAACTGATTAAGTGACTTGCCCAAGGTCATATAGCTAATAAGAGTCTGAGACTGGATTTGAACTCCAGGTCCCACAGTCTGCCCATTATACCTTAAAGTCATGAGCTCTGTTAGTCTATTGCTAAGCCTTTTCAAGCTGACTTGGCCACTCTGAGACACAGTGTCCTGTGTCCTGAGTCACAAAAATATCTCTGACCATGTCCACAGTGACCTTTTCCAATATTGTCATTGGTCTCTTCAGTTTGTCCACCAGGGAAGAAGTCCTTTAAGAACTTCTTGGTAAATGGGATTGAGGGTGTGCTCATTTATGAATATTGCATTTACTCTTGGGGAAGGGAAGAGAATCAATGGAAGAGAGGTGGAGAGTGCAACAAGTCCACCTGTCTCTAGGAGGAACATATAGCAGAGCTATAACATAGGTTCAGAATAACATGCAGGAGAGATGAAATCAAGGACCCAGGTGAGGAGGGCAGCAATTCATGGAAATCAAGACCACCTTTCCAAGTCTTTTCTTCCTCCTTGTGTCTCCAGTTCAATTATTGCACCAAACTGTAGGCCAGGCAGGTGTCACCTGGGCCCTGAATAGCCATAGGGATGCTGAAGATGAAGGCTTTTGTGCCCAGGCAGGACATGGGTGTGATAGTGCTCAACTAGGCTTCCGATGCTCACAAACAAAAGCTCTCCCTCTAGGTAAAATCTGGAGTCCTAGGATAAGAACATAAAAACAATGTTCAACTCTGAGATCTCAAAACATTCTCTTGCTCTCCATTTCTTGGCCCACATAACCATTCACAAGATTATCCCTCCTATTTACCCAAAGGCCTTGGAGGAAATATTAATTTAGGGCTGGGATAGAAAGTTCTTTTAAAAAACAATTTACCAATGGGTGAAGCATTGCTTGTTCCTGGGAGACTTGAGGCATGAATATGGTTGGAAGAGAACAAAGGAGAGGATAAGATGAAATAAAAGGCTGGAAACAGGAAAGAAGGAAAGTAATGTCAAAAGGAGGAGTAGAAGAAAGGAAATGGAATAGGAATGGGAGAACAAGCCTCCTCGCCTGGAATCTCTATTGGGTCAAAAGAAAAGAAAAGAGGAAGGAGGAGGAAAGGGGAAAGAAGAAAAAAAAAGGGAGAGGAAGAGAAGATTGATAGCAGCAGAGAATTCAATATACTTTCCTCCAATTCTAAAAGCTATCTCAGTCTTCCCTAAGGTCTTCCAAAGACTTCCTTCCTTAGTTGTAGTGGGAACCCAGACATCAAGATTTTTTATTCTGGCTTGATAGCCAAGTGATTTAGGGGAGACTAGTGCTCCCTTCTGCTTCAGCTTCCTTAAGCTCTCAAATGGGGAGGGATTCCAAGGGCACTATTGGATCTATATGGACATAGAGGATATGAGATGAGACATCACGTGAGCCAACTCAGTAAGGAGAGAACCACAAGTGATTTCTCAGATCTCCACTCCCTGCATAAGCAGAACAATAACTCTTGCTTAAAGCTTGAAATCTCAAGGCTTATGAACAACATCTCTCACCTTTTCAAAGATCCGATAGTTTCTCACTTTGTTAAAGTCTTCATCCCACACAACTAAAACCTGAGTTTAAGAGGGGAAAAAACAGACAATCAAAAAGTTAAATCATGTAAATACTACAGAGACCAATTTATCCACTGGGGTTGAGGGTTTATAGGAGGAATAGATTAGAAAAAAATAAAAGCAGAAGAAATATTAGAGAAAATGGGTGCTCTGATGACATCAGTGGGAAGCATCATCAGAGAGGAAGGAATACTTAGATCTAGGTTCTAGTCCTGTCTGCTATTTTCCTTACTTTGTGTGATATTGGATAGAGCTACTAACAATTCATAATTGAAGCGTACTTGTAAAGTGTCTTCCTTTAAAAAACAGTTTACCAATGGGTGAAGCATTGCCTATTACCCCTTGAGTTAGTGCCAGAATTATCTTGAATTTTAAAAATAAGGGCACTAAGTTTCTAGGAAACTAAATGTCCTATCACTTGAGTAGCAAATGCTAGTAAGCACAATTAAAACTCAGGTATCTGGGTTTCAGTCTTTTTTATTTTTCAAGGGAAGGGTTAAGTTTGGGTTATCCATATGGTCACAGCTCTGAGATTCTCTGTTCTATCCTTTAAGGCTGGCAGAGAGAAGAGGCAAAGACTGAGGATCTTTGCCCCCTGCCCCAGCATAGTCTGACAGCTTTGTTCCTCATTTTTCTTTTTACCACCTAAAGTCTAGATAGCTGGTTCACTGGAAATGAATCTACAGAAAACTGTTTTTGTTCCTAGAAGATAAGGGGAAAAAACTCATTTCCTTAAGATGAATAATATCTTAATATCAATAATACTATCAATGTTATCTTTTCTATTAGATTAACTTCTATGAATCTCAGTTTCCTAACTGTAAAATGTGGACTCACATACAATCTGCTTTCATAGGGGTATTGTCAGAAAGCACTTTGCAAACCTTAAAGCAATATATAAATAGTGGCAACTAAAATGATTAGACTATCTGGAGGAAGGCAATTTGCCTTTGCATCTCCCCCAATGTCTAGGCAAGGCACTCTGAACATAGGGTGTCGTTATTAAGTGCTTACTGAATGAAGGAATATATTGAGTTGATATTTGTAACATGTTACCTTTCCTGTCTTTGAAGAATTCCTAATACAGTAGAGTCCATCTTGTGGCTGTCCCCTAGGATCAGTGGCTTTAAACAAGCTAAAACAGAAGATAACCAGTGTAAGAACTTCATCAAACAGTTGCAAATGTAGTCTCTTTGCCCTGAATTACTAAAGCTGAGGAGCCAAATGATCAGTTCACTCTTCTGAACACCACCAGAACATTATCCAAAGTACGATAGTTGGTATTAATATCTTTCCCTTTTTCTGTTTTGAACCAATCATATTTGGAACTTAACAGGACTGTGCTACACAATCTCAAATATTTTTTTTGAAGTTCAGTTGCTTTCCATGATAATGGCATCATCATATTTCCTAACCTCAGCTATAAAATTGCTTTCCACCTGAGTTTCCTGTGGAAACAAAGGAATTTATGGAACTGTCATCTGTTTTTTTTTTCAAAAAGAATAATGACAGCACCCCAGAATTGGAAGGGATCTTAGGGATCACCTAATGCAAACTCTACCTGCATATTCATGAATCCCTTCTATTCCAGGTGACCAAACACAGCAGAAAGAGTGATGGATTTCAAGTCATGGGACCTGGGTTCAAATTGTATTCTACCACCTACTACTTGAATGACCTTCTGAGCCTCAGTCCTCTCAACTATAAAATGAGGTCAGCCTAAAAGGCCTCAAACTTCTCTTTCATATCCATAGCATTCCATGATCCAACTATATCTAACCAGTGGTTACTCAGAGTCTACTTAAAGACCCCCAGTAATGGGGAACTAACCCAACAATGCAATCTAATCTACTTTCAGACAACTTTAATTGTTTAGAAATTTTTTCATATATTGTCTCTAAATTAACTTCCTTATAACCTCTAGCTATTCTTCCTATTTCTTCCCAAAAGACAAGAATCCCACATCAAAATTCTTTAAATATGATAATTGGAATTAAGCATACTTTTCCACTTCATAGGATTCAGTGGTGTTGACAAAGATGGAATTAGGCAGTGGCACCTGGAAGAAAAAAAGAAAGCAATGTAAACAGTGCTTTGAAGACATTCACATTGTTGAGAAGCACCTCCCCATTGGTCCTCATGAAACTTCACCCAAGCCCAAAACACTTGCCCATTTAGTAGCAAATGCTTTCTTGTGGCTGCTCCTCCCTATATCATCAATTCATTGGAGTACCTTCTTTTTTTAATTTTTTTTTTGATATTTTTATTTGTTATTTTTAAAGATTTTATTTCAGTTTTACAATTTTTCTCCCAATCTTACTTTCCCCCCATGGAAAGCAATCTGTCAGTCTTTATTTTGTTTCCATGTTGTACATTGATCCAAATTGAGTGTGATGAGAGAGAAATCACATCATTGGAGTACCTTATTAATGAATCATTTCCACACTGTCCAAACTGTATCTCTCCCTTCCTTGAATTTTCATACCATCTTTTTAGACAATAATGTTCTATTTTATATTATTATTATGTCTTGGTTTTATTTTCCTTACTAGCTTGTAAATTCCATTAGTAATGTGTCTGATTCATTTTTATATTTTTATATTTTATATTTTATATATATTATATTATATATTTTTATATATTTATATTTATATATATTTATATTTTTTATATATATTTATATATTATATTTTTATATATGTATATATATTATATTTTATATATTTTTATATTTTATATTTTTATATCTCCTTCAATGCTTAGCTCAGTACCGGCACAAAATAGATACTCAAATGTTTGCTGAGATTTTCTGTGCTGTTCAATTCATTATATGAGCAGAGATGGTAAAATTTCCTTTTGGATAAGAGGATAGGCAAGGCAGAATAATCTCTTAATACACAGCTCTGATTATGTTATTATTCTGCTCAATAACTTTCAATGTCTCCTGTCTAAAGAATAAAGTTTAAATTCTTTAGGCTGGCATTCAAGAGTCTCCCTTATCTGGGACAACTTTACTTTTCCAGCCTAATCTCACATTAATTCTTTATCACATTAATCTGTGAAACTTGCTAAACTTGACTACCCATCATCTTCAGTGTCATTCTCTCCATCCCAGGTACCATCTCCAGTTCAACCTCCTTGCTAGAAGTGCTATTCCTTTCTTTTCATAAATAAACTGTACCTTTTCATAGTCTTCATCTGAATCTTCCAAGCTGGTATCACACTTAGCTGAGAGTGAAGGTTTCTCAAAGGAAAAGCTTCTGAAACTCTGCCCATCTGGCGGGGATCTCCTGGAAAGAACAACCTAAACTGTGAACACTGCTGATTATCAAAACTAGCCCTCTCCCCAACAAGCCAGAACTGAAAGGGTCTTGAGAGATGATCTAGTGCAAGTTTCCTCTCATTTGGAAATCTGGCCATGACCATAAAGCAATGTCATAGCAGACTGGGGGCTAGAACCCAGGCTCCCAGTCTCCTCCATAATGCCTTTCAGAGCATTTCCTCTGCTCCATAATGCCTCTCAGAGCAAGAATCTTCACTGAGTTCTGAGGTGGCACATTATGTCCCTGGGATTTGTGCCATTAACTATGTGCTAGAATTCAATCTAATGTAAAAACTGTTGGGAGGGGGGCAGCTAGGTGGTGCAGTGGATAGAGCACCAGCCCTGGAGTCAGGAGGACCTGAATTCAAATCCGGTCTCAGACACATAATAATTACCTAGATGTGTGACCTTAGGCAAATCACTTAACCTCACTGCCTTGCAAAAACTAAAAAACAAAAACAAAAAAACCCCACAAAACTGTTGGAAGTTAGATTTCTTCCCTGGGAGTCCCAATTCAAATGCTAACCACTGTGTGCCTGAGTTTTTCCATTGGTACAAATGAGGGAGATGAAAAAAGAGGTTTTTAAGGTCCTTTACTACTCTTATTCTCAATGATCTTGAGTTCCATCCACAGTCTGCTTACTAGTTATGTAATCTTAGGTTAGTCACTTTAAGTTCCTGAAACTCAGTTCCCTCATCTGTAAAATGAAGATTACTCGGATATCCTCCATAGTACTGTGAATCATAAAACCTCCCTCATACTTCAAAGATCTGTGGTTTTTTGACAGAGTAGATCCACTCAGACAGATCATAACCTTACTATAACATCAGGACAATTTTTCTGAATTACTCTGGCAAAAACAACTTCTCTCTGGTAGCTATGGAGAGACTCTCTGAACTTAGCCAGGATGGTCCCAGGAAGGCAGGTATTCTCCTGGATCCTGATGTCTTTTTAGCTTCTTGGGATCTGTCAGAACTTGTACTCTGCCCAGAAATCTGTAAACCATAATGCCCTTATGCAAACACGTCTTCATTATCCTAAGTTCAGGGAAGCTATGACAGCACCATCTAACCATGGTGATATGGGAGAAATAGCTAAACTATGATTGTGGTGGGGAATAATTATGTTTTTAGAAGACTACTAACTAACTAAAGCAGGAGAGTCCTAAAACTCTGTTAATGGTAGATAAAAAGTTACTGTTTTTGTTAGGCTGTAATACACTAATGATCAATACTTAGTCTGGTTTTTTCCAGCACAGATTTGTGATTTCATTAATGTGGAGAATGCCCAATATTGAAGTCCCTTCTGCCACTGTAGATTGGATCAGTGACTTTTGTCTGAAATTTAGAGCCTTAGAATTGCCTGGGGTACTGAGGTCTTAAGTGATTTGACCAGGGCCACATAGTCATGTCAGAAGTAACTTTCAGTGTACCACATCACAATGTCTACATATAAGCAAAAGGCATTATTATTGTTCATAATCATTTTTAGTAGCTGAACCATTAATTTAAAATTATTCAAATAAATTAATATTATTCTCAATAAATAAAAATATCCAAGACATAAGAAGTATACTCTGAAAAGTGTTTCTACTGGGTTTCCTGATACCCAATATTATCATTTTTCAAATTTTTCTGACTTAATTCTTGAAATATTCAATTATATCCATAAATGCTAAGGATGCTTAAAATTCAGGCTAATAAGGTACCCCCCTCCCTGCCTTCCTCCAACCCCATTGCAGTATTATAAGAGAATTAATGATGGTCAGAAAAAAATTTCATATTGAATCTACCAGACCACGTGTCTGAGAAGATTCCATCTCTTCAGTTTGGGCTGAAAGGTGACAATTTCCAGCCTTTCATTCATTCAGAGCTGCTCAGACTTACTGTAGTTGGGGAAGTGAAGGTTTTTCAGTTCTGGGCTTCAGTTCAGGGACGGGCTGTTTAGTTGCCAAGGCTGGTGGTTTGGGTTTCACAGGGGGAACAAAGAGTCCAGGTTTGATAGTTTCTCTTATGGGCTGTAACTCTCCCATCTTTAGCAGTTTGGGTTTACTGACTGGGATTGGAGGGGGCTCAGTCAGAGGGGATCCTTGAAGTGATCCTCGAGGAGACAGATGCATGGATTTCAACTTGTCGCAGCTTTTGGAGGTATTCAGAAGGTGACTGACAGACCCAACCTCTGGAGAAGCTGGTTTTCTGAAGGTGGGCATAGCAGGGAGATTTCCCAGGGGCGGATCACTCTGTCTCCTACTGGGAGAGGGCACTTTCAGATGAGGCTCTGGCCTCCAAGAAGAGGTCACTTCTCTTTTCAGGTCTTCAGGATTGATTTCTGGCAGGCCTCTTTTGGGAGGTGGGGGAGGATGGAGAGGTGTAGAGCATTTGCTGGAAAAAGAGTGTGACCGCTGTGTTTCTGAGTAGGTTGGTTTTCTTGGCGTGGGGATAGGAGGTGGGGGATAAGTTGGTGGGTGTATCATGATATCTGCAAAGTAAGAAGCAAATTCTCTTTCAAAGAATGAACTGACTAGTTTACCCAAGATGCTATAATAAAAGGGGGCATTGGACCAGGAGTTGGAAGACTTGGTTTGATTTGCAACCTACGTGACCTACAAGGAAAGTCCTTTTCACAACTAAATTTATCATACTATGAATTCAATAAATTTAAACCCCTCTTAAGGGAGATGAAAAGTTTACACAGGATAGAGTCTATTCTCATGGGACTTAAAGTATAGTTCAGTGGATGAAACATATGAATAAGTATGCAATGCAAGAACATATAAATGCATTAATGGTGGTGCAAAGAGATCTGCAGACAATAGCAGTTTACTAGTCATGTTACCATAATCTCTCATTTTGTAGATGAGGAAATCAAGTTCCAAGATCAGTGGGATTTCCTCAAAGGCAGAAAGGGGCTAAAGGCCTGAACTTTGAATCCAATATATTTTCTACTATACCATACCATCCTAATGCTCTCATATGCCCTGCCCTTCTCTAACACTTTACAGAACCCCCACTACAAGGTTCTCAGGAGCAATGGTCAATTAAGATATTTAAGAAAATGCCAGGTTAATACCTACCTTCAACTTTTACTGAATCTGGAGTATCTGGCTCCATATAAGAGTCATCGTCATCATCGTGTTCGTAGTCTGTTTATATAAGGATGAAGGGAAGAAAAATTTTTTAAAAGTATTCATGGAAGATGTAAAGAAAAAACAGACACAATTCCTGTTATTAAGAATCTCAAAGGTCTAGTAAAACAGCATGGATACAAATGAACAGAATACAAATTAGGATATGGTAAGTGGATATAAGAGAAGTATAAAGTGCTATGACATCAGATGGAGAAGAACTCACTTTCTGAAGCCCTAAGGCTCAGAGAACGCTTCCTGGAGGATGCATTTCAGCTGAGCCCTAAAAAACAAGGAGGATTTTACTAGGTGATGGTAGACAGGTGAGAAAAGGTTATTCTAGGAAAAAAAAACAGACTTAAGCAGAAGTAGGCAGTCTTCATTTCTCTGAAGCACAGAATAAGCTTTTTCTAAGAGCAAACATTCATAAAGTAGTTTAATATCAAACCAATTTCTAGTAGACCTGAAGGGCTTAAAGGAAGGTTTTAGAGGGGAGTTCAGAGGGGAGTTTTGAAAATGCAAGCTAACTAAAATTGTGTGCACACACACAGAGTAGAAAAAGGAGGTATGCATAGAAATTGGCCATTCCTTCTTTTTCCTCTATTTCCAGAAGACACAAGATCACTTTCTTTCATCAGGATACATATGCTTCCGGGGAAGGGCATGAGAACCCAGAACCATGAGCTTAGGAGGATTTCAAGGTATTCAGGAGACAGCATGTACAGGTAAGAAAGGGGGAGGGGATAGGATATGCCCAAAATGGAGAAGGCAGTGAGACTCACCTTCATTGTCAGTGGGATATGGGGATAAACTGATATCGATGGGACGTTCCACAGAGCCATAGAAGCTATCTGTGTCAGAACTGGAGTCACTAAATAACGCAGAAAAGAAAGAGAAAGGATTTAACATACACCCATAAGCCAGTTTCCATCCTAAAGGAGTTTACAGGCTCAGACAAGGGAAGTTTTGGACTACAATATTTCAGACACCTTGCATGATAGTTAGTGGAAAGAACCTTGAATTAGAAGTCAGAAGATCTGGGTCTGAATATTGACCCTGATGCTAACTAGCTTTATGTGATTTTAAGCAGGTTAATTCATGCAACCACGATCTTCCCTATCCATAAATTGAAAGGGTTGAATTAAAGGATCTTTAACTCTAAATTCCATGATTCTGTGAATTAATTTACTAGCTGATAATTTTCATGTCACTGCTGTATTATATTCTTTTGCTTTGTTTTGTATTTTGTATATATATATATTAGTTTTTGCAAGGCAATGGGGTTAAGTGGCTTGCCCAAGGTCACACAGCTAGGTAATTATTAAGTGTCTGAGGCTGGATTTGAACTCAGGTACTCCTGACTCCAGGGCCAGTGCTCTATCCACTGCACCACCTAGCTGCCCCTGTATTATATTCTTAATATATCACCCTATCCATGCTGTTACTCTTTTGCTCAAAAGTCTTTGATGGCTCCTGATGCTTTAGACAATAAAATCCAAACTAAATCAATTCAAAATTTGATTCTGATTTCTGTAGTCGACAGTCCACCCTTGCACTATTTCTCTATCTTAGCCAAATGAGATCACTTAATTTTGTATGATCACATCCCATGCTTTGTACCTTCTCCATATTAAGTTGTTGAGATCTCTCGTTGTTAAGGACCTAGTTTAAATGCCACCTCTCCTACAAAGACTCCTGGATCTCTCCAAGATGGAAACGATCTTTCTTCTCCTCAAATCTCTGAAGATGTTACTTGTACTCCCATCTCTGCTCCATGTTATACTCCATTTTTATGATAATTATTTGCGACTCTGTCTCATTTTCCCCTCCTAAACTAGAAGTCCTCTGCTTTTGTATCTCTCATTCCTCTGTTTCCCATTCAAGAGCCCAGAACAGAATCTCACAAGTGCTACTTTAATTCAACTCCACAAATATTTTTTAAACACTTGCAACAAACATTTGGCTTTGAGCATGGGCTACAAAGTTGTCCTGGGAGAGTTTAGTATCTACTACAGAGAATGTGATATATGTGTGAATAAGTATGATTTGTTTTGCAGAATATATAGAAAAAAGGTTATTATTATTGAAATGGATATCTCTCTCCAGAGAACGTATAATAGGGGCAAAAGGAGAAATTCAAAAAAGCATTTTCAGAAGGTCTGAGGAAGAAAAGGCCACTTTAAGCTAGAAAGGACAGAGGAAGTTTCCTGCAGAAAATAAATTCAGCTGTATTCCTTGAAGGGAGAGAAGGATCTCCACAAGTGAAGATGAGGAAGGAAATTTCAGGGAAGTGAATATGCACAGGATTATAGATTTGGAGCTAGGAGGGACCTTAAAGACTATCAAAGGTCCAACAACCTCATTTTACAGATAAGGAAACTGAGGTTAAAAGAAGTTAAGTGACCTGTTCGGACTCACAAAGCTAATCTGAATCTAGCTGGTCTGGAATATGGGGTGTTTGAAAGGAAATAATGTCAGATGAGGCTGAAAAAGCAGGCTATAGTCACACTGTGAGGCCACTACCTGCCAGGAAGAGAAGTCTAGATTTTTCTTCTATAGGCAATGGGGAGCCTCTGAATGTGTGCTAAATCAACAAACATAAAGGAAAGCAAAATGTGATGTCACATAGGAGCACTTCAACTCGCTCCATTTTGGAAAGAATGTGACTGAGCACCCCATCCGCACCCCAAAATAGTCACAGAACAGCCACATACCTGATATCTAATGATGGTTCTTTCTTCTCATGGTAGTGGCCTATTTCCTTCCTTAGCAGGGCCATCCAACTCTGAAAGAAGGGAGGGGGGAAAAAACCACACTTGACCTTCTTGCTATAAATTTGGATTAAATACTAATATAGCCTGTAGGAGGAGACTGGAAATAGATTGTGCAGAGATGACCACTAAGTTGATTTTACCTTTGTAGGCTCATAAGATATGGCTCTCAAAAGAATGTTAGAGCTTATCCAGCTTAACTGTCTCCTATAGATTATAAGCTGTATTTTGGCAATGGAGACATTCTTATCTGAGCTACTACTTGAAAATCACCTTTCTTTCATCTTCAGAGGAAGCTGAAAAGAACCAGGTTCGATGCTTCTTGCTGATATGAACGATCTTGAAGGGAAAGACGTTGTTTGATGTTGTTTCTTCAGCTGCTCGCATTACTCTAGGAGACAAGTAGACCAATATGAAGAAAGTGTAGCAACATGATGGAGTGGAAAGAGCCTTGATCTGGATAGCAAGAGACCTTGGTTCCAGTTACAGCTCTGCTTTGTGGCTTTTGGTAAATTGTTTCATCTCTCTGAGTCATGCGTGGTCCGGATCTCTTTCTATTATGTTCCTACAACAAAACTTTCCCAGACCCCTCTGGCCAGTAACAATTTCACCCCTCAGACCAGAATCTCGGAAGTAGGAAGGACCTCAGAAGTCATCTATTCCAACCTAAACTTGAACAGAAACTCTTTCTATAATATGCCCTCCAAAGGATCACCTAACTCTTGTTTGCAGATCTCTGGTGGAAGATAATCAATACTTTGTAAGCCCATTATGAAATAGTTTCTTTTTATATCAAGACATTTTGTCTCTGTAACTTCAGTGCAGTTCTGCATCCTTCCAAAATCATCCTTATTCTACACAACAGCCTTTTCACATATGCTGTCTCCCAATATTATAATTATCAATAACCAATACCCCCCCCAACCAGGCTGAACTCCATGAAGACAGTGTCTTATTTAAACTTTGTAATTTTCCCAGGTCCCAGCACTCTGAACACAGCTACCCTTAATGTTTGTCAAAAGGAATGAATACATGAACACTCCCTGTTGCCACATGAAGCTCAGTGATATTTAAAGATCTGCTGGTTGCACAAATTTCTTCAATTTTTGCTAACAGCTAGGCAGTCTACCTCTCTGCTACTAGTTTTTGCAAAGTCTCTGAAGGGAGAGGGTCAGTGTGGTCTCCCTCACTGAGCTCAGCTACCTGGAGATAAGGCTAAGCACTTCTCAAGTTCAAATGACTCAATGTGCTTTCTCAGACGAACTTGTCAACCATCCAGGATGTGGCGTTATTTAGAAGAAATGAGAAAGTCAAACAAGGAGTGACTTCGACTATGACTTTGAGAGCTATAAATGCCAAGAGCCCTTTCATAAACCAATTAAAGGGCTACTGCCTGCTTCCTCTTATTTCTATATTTATCATGTCCTGCTCTCTTCTTTAGGAACCCTTTCTATGACTTGTCTGTATCTTCTTCCTTACACCTTTAAGTGTCTCCAGAGTGGAGAATTTCTGTTCATCATTCTACCCCCTTCATGTTCTACAGTGCTCCATTTATGCTTGCTGAATGAATGTTCCATAGCAAGGCTCTGACATTGACAAATAGTGCAACCCTGGGCGAGTCACTTAAGTTCATTGAATTCCAATAAAATAGCAAAAATTATAATAATAATTGCTGACTTTGGATAGCATGTTAATGTTTGCAAAACACTTTAGTGCAAGAGTGCATTCTGGGACACTGATGACTGTCAGTTCTAGCCTTGGCTGGGCTATCAGTTCCTTCCTGAGTATTGGCAATTCTTCTGTCTGTAACCCAGGGATAATAATCCTTTTCCCAAACCCACTTGCACTGGTCTGATGGGTTGAGGGGCAGGGAGGGAGGGGGTACTGATTTTCAAGAAGGTGTTACATAGACCAAGACAAGTGATAAAAGTAATTGGCTGAGAACCCATGGGAACTCAGTGGGAGATGGTGGTGGATAATTTAGTTAGATTTTATAGAAAATGGGGGTGAGGCCAAGAATGTCTTCCTATCCGAGGTACCAAGTCAACTTACCGATTGTAGCCACTCAGGGAGAAGGCCCCCTGGGGAGATGCTGATGTGCTGCTCTTAAAATAATAAATACATCTCTTGTGGATAATTACAAATCTCAATGGCCCTAGAGACAGAGAAAAAGAAAGATTATTTTAATGTTTTGCTGATTAAAATATACATATAATTTTCCATTTGTCCTGTCTCCACCTGACATTTCTATACTGCTTTAGGCTGCAAAATATTTTGCTCCTCAAAACTACTCTTCAAGGATGTGTTAATGTTATTATTTCCTCCCATTTTACAGCTGAGGAAAGTGAGCTTCAGAGAGATTATCTTGCTTGTTCATATTTAGTAGTTAGAAGCCAGTCTTATCTGATTCCTTGTCTAAAACAAAGGGTCATGAGTCAATTGACATCTATAAACTAAGTGTTATCTACAGAGTCCCACAAAACAAAGACTCTATTGGCACATACATGTCTGTATGAAGGCTATTCAAAACAATTCCAAAATAGAAAGTAAAGTCTCTCTAATTCTATTGTATTCTGTAATGTTAATAGAATTAGAAAGATTCACAGCCTGAATGGGGCACTAGAAATCATTTAGGGCTCATTTTACAGAGAAGGAAACTGACGCTCAGAGAGTTGTAATAAGGAGCAGAGTCAGAATTCAAATCCAGGGCTCTTCCCAGCCTTAGAGGGCAGCTCACTGAGAGGAAAACAATAGAGGATTCAGATACTCTGATTAATTATTTCTGTTCATTCTTTTCAACATTGCATAATCAAGGGTATAAACTATTTGCCCTTTCCACTAGTACAGTGGAAGGGCATTGAATTTACACATAGAGCTAAGTTTGAGCTAGCTCTAATACTGGGCAAATCTCTATAGGGATCTATAGAACTCTGAGTCACAATTTCCTCATCTGTAAAATGAGATTAGACTAAATTACTTTGAAGATTTTGTCTAGCTCTAGATCTATGATCTGTCACATGGAAAAAAAAGAATTATAGTTGCTCTACCTGGCCCTAGAGGGAAGACCTAGGAATGAAAATTAAAGAAGAATTACAGATATTTCGGCTTACTATCCAAAAAACCACTCCCTCTCCCAACTTCCTAACAAATAGAATGAGATATTCAAGTAGAGGAGAAAGACCACTAGTGAACTAGATGGCTTCTGAACTTTTTTCCCCCCTACTTCCTCAACATGTACTATTCTTAGCCAAGTCTCTGCAGTGGATGATGATGATGATAATAATAACAACAACAACAATAATAATAATAGCAGCTAGCATTTACAAAGCTCCTGAGAGGGAGGGACTGACGTTATCCTCTTTTTTAAAAAATCATCCTCATTTTTGCAAATGCAGAAATCGATGCGGAGTTTGTGACTTGTCCAAGACATATGCAGCTCATAAGAGGTCTTCCTGAGCCCAAGTGCAACACTCTCCAGCTCAAAGATGCAGAAACCCCTGTTAGGAGACTCTGTACTTGACTAGACAGGCCCTCAAATGCCAGATACAAGCCAGCACTGGATTATAATCCATGCTGTCTAATTGGCATAACCTCTGAGAATGAAACATTTCTTCTGCACCAATGTGGAGCATTAATGGAAGGACATGAGCTGGGTTCAAATGCCATCTCTCTGGGCTTTGATCCCTCTTCTATAAAATAAGGGACCTGAAATACACCTCTCAGTTTCCTTCAAGTTCTAAATATATCAATTGTAAAAGCAAAAATCTCAATGCTTTTCTTTTTGGAAATATGAAGAAAGTATTTTAAAAGTATCCTGGCCTGCAGCCTTCTTGACTACTCTGAAATCTGTCACTTGGGAAACAATGACTTGCTCCACTCTCTCTGATTAGCCCAGGAAGAACTCTTGTAACATGATTTAGGAAGGTAATAGGACAAGGACTGATTCACATAAGAGAAGAAGCCTCTTTCCCAAGACTGTGAAGGAGATAATGATCTGTCTATGAAAGGAAGAAGTCTCTTCCTTTGAAGTGACTTCAAGTCAAACTGTGGGCAGACTGGAGTGTGTAGTGGGGGAAAAGGCCCTTGAGAAGAGTGACCACAGAAGGGCTGGAAGGTTTTAAGAAAATGACTCTCCAAGAAGTACTCTCAAAGATGAATTATTGTTCTGTATTATGGCCTGACTGTTCAACTGTTTTATCATAATGAGAAATGTCCCCTGTTCCAAATTCCTATAAATGTTACTTCAAAAATGTATGGTGCTGATGAAATGTCTGAAAACAAGAAGGGACTCTGCCAGTTTGGACATTTCTCCCCCTAAGCTAGAAAAATGCTTGGATAAGAATAATAGTAAATTAACTAAAATGTTTTTTGGCAATTTTGTGCCTGCAATGCAGAGTCTAGTATTAATGTTTTTTTTCCTTCAATACAATAGACACTTTATGTTTTATATTAAGCACTTATGACTTTTCAAAGTACTTTTACAAACATACTCTCATTGACCTTAAGGTAGAGAGAATAGGCATTAGCACCAATGTTTCAAGACAAGGGATTTGGGATAGAGAAGAGAGAACTACCTAAAATTCTACAGTTTGACAATAGTAGTTGGCCAAGCTATAATTCAAAGTCTCCCAACTCTCAGTCCTGTACTTTCTTGGCAATATCATGTTAGTTCACTGAATACCTAGATATTGGGCTGGTACTGAGGCCCATTGTGGGAAAGGGTGGGTGGTTGGGTGGACAAAAGCTTCAGGGGGACACAAAGGGATTATGGGTGATAGGACTTACATTTCAGCAACTGCAGCTGGGTACCACCTTTTTTGTGAAGGTATCCAGACTTGACCACTCCCCCGGGCATTGTCAAAAGGTTCTGAGCTCCAATGGCCTTCATTGGCACAGGCCAATGCTGCTCCTCCGAAGCCATCAGGCTGAAAATAAAGGAAAAGAATAAGCTAGGTTTGGGAGTTAGACAATTAGTTGAAGGAAAAAACAAGGAAAGGGGGAAAAATGGAATGTACTTTTGGAAACAACATATAAGGTACAGCAGTGTCTCAAAGATTTCAGGAAGTTAGTAACATGACAGCTTTGCAGAAAATCCCCAGGGATTTTTTTTAAAAGATTGTTTGGGGGGTGTCTAGGTGGCGCAGTGGATAGAGCACCAGCCCTGGAGTCAGGAGTACCTGAGCTCAAATTCAGCCTCAGACATTTAATAATTACCTAGCTGTGTGGCCTTGGGCAAGCCACTTAACCCTATTGCCTTACAAAAACTAAAAAAAAAATAAAAAATAAAAAAAAGGATTGTTTGGTTTTGGACTTCTGAACAGGGACAGGATGAAAGGAGAGAGAGAATGGAATAGAATGGAGGAAAATACAGCTAGTGATAGCAACTGTGGAGAAAATATTGAAGCAACTTCTCTGGTGGCTGTGATGAGGAAGGCAACTCATCCCAGAGGTAGAGCCATTGGAGTCTTCTCTCTCATTATTCTTGAGGTTTCTCATCTTTTTATGGGGGGGGGGGGGGGAAGAGGGGGTTTATGATTACTCTCACAACAAGATTATTGTAATAATATAAAATAAATAAACAAAAAAAAAAGAAAGAAAAGACCCTAAGATAGGCTGCAAAGTGAATAATGAATAAAAGCAAATGAATAAAAGCAAAAAAAAAGGTTTTTTTTGGAATGACTTTGTTGAGATTCAGATATTTATACCCTTAAGTAAGTAAGCATTAGAACAACATGATCAGTCTAAAGTTTAATGGCACCAACATTAAAACATCTCTATTTCTTCCATCTTCGACATCCATTCCAATTCAACAAAATATGAAAGGATCAACTTTTTTACATCACCCCTTGGTTTGCCTACTGCATCAGAATCTGTTTAATTTCAGTGATTAAGAGGAAACACTTATGACCACTTCAGCTACCCATCTCAAAAAAGAGAGGCAGTATGGAAGGAATAAGAAAGATTTGTCAAGTGACCTGCTACAAACTCCAACTGCCTGGGTACCTTGGACAAATCACTTCTCTCTTGGTTGACTTTTTTTGGGGAGAGGGGAGGTCAGACTAGTGATTTTATTGATACAGGGAACCTTCCTTAACCAATGCAGGCATCTGTTTGAGAACCACTGGGGACACCAAGAGATTAAATCACTTGCTTAGATTCTTCAGTCAAGAACTAAGCTATTTTTAAGTCTCTTTCAGTTCTAAATCCTATGATCCTATATTAGCATACATATAATGCTTTACAAAGCACTTTCCTTATAACAACACTGGGAGGTCAGTGAGAAGCAAGGCATATTGGAAATGATGGTGGATTTGGAATCAGAAGACTTGGCATTCAAATTCCAACTCTGACATTTATTACCTATGTGAAGTTGGATAATGAATCAATCAACAAGCATTTAGTGCCTATGTGCCAAGCACCTGGCAAAGAGATGGTGATAAAAAGAAACAAAAACAGGTCCTGTGATCCCAAGGAATTTCCATTCTAATGAAAAGAAAAGCAATAGTGGTTTCTGAAACTTTGATGAAGACTTTTCAAATAATTTCACCTCTGGATCTCAATTTCTTTATTTTTAATAACCTAAAGGGTTGGATGAAATGACCCATCTAGCTCTAAATCTATGATAATGTAATCCTTTTTACAGATTTGGAAACTGAGGCTTAGAGGTAAAGGCACATGCTTAAGTTTACACAGATTTTTAATGGTAACCCCTCAATTCCAAGTCAAATCTTTTGACTCCAAATCTAATGTTCCTTTAAATCACTTCATTTCCCAAATCACCACATATCAAGACCTCCTTTGTGCTAGCCCCTATAGAGATGCAGTTTAGGTATATACTAAGATTCTGTCTGCATCATATCTAGCAGGGTGGTGAGCCACACTGACAAATACATAACATTACATGATAAATGCATTAGAACAGTACAAATGGGGCACCTAGGTGGCGCAGTGGATAGAGCACCAGAGTCAGGAGGACTTGAGTTCAAATTTGACCTCAGACACTTAATAATTGCCTGTGTGGTCTTGGGCAAGCCACTTAAGCCCATTGCCTAGCAAAAAAAAAAAAAAAAGAACAGCACAAATGAAGTACTATATAAGGTCTAAGGGAGGAAAGCTTGCTGCATGCAGGCAGAAAAGTAGGGGAAACAGAAAGCTTTTGCTTTATGAAAAGATAATCCAACTATAACCCTGCTAATACCCCAGGAGATATGTTGGGAAGAAATCAGATTTTACACAAAGTAAAGTATTTCTTGCCAATTTAGAAAAGTAGTGGGAGAATGCTGGCTGTTCTCTCTAGGAAGAATACCTGCAAGAACTATATGTAAGATAACTCCTTTCCCCCCTCCCCCTTCTCTCTTCTCTGCTCCCCACTCTCCACTCCCCTCCCACCCTCCTCCCCCTTCTCTCTTCTCTGCTCCCTACTCTTCACTATAGACATCTATGTTGGTTACTGCTGTCTGAGGATCATGGAGCCATCCTTTGATCTTGGATCAACTTCAGGGTGCAGAAGAGCATGGCTCTTTCCCTGGGAACCCCTTTTTTGTCTGCCTGAGGCAGCACAAAAGGCCCCTTTTCTTTCTATGGCAGTTAGAACTAGGATTACTTAGCAGGCTGAGAAAAGGGTGGGCAGGATGCAAGGTGGGGGGCATGTGGAAGAATTAATCAGCACCTGTCTTACTATCAGCCACAGTCCTGTGGCAGAGAACTGACCCCAAAATGCCACCTTTCTCATGTGAAAGATAACCCCCAGAGGCCAAAGGGATCCAGACTGACCAAAACATCCTAATAAATCATTCTGGCAATGACAATTCAAATTTTCCACAGCATTTTAAAGTTGTAGTATTTTCCTTACCAAAGGAAAAAAAAACCCAACCCAACAGGAGAAAGGTCAGTGAAAGCATTATTTTCTTATTTGACAGGACAATGATGAGCCTCACAGGGGATAAATGATTTGTGTCCATGGTCACACAGATAGTATTTGTTGGGAATCCAGGACTGAACCAAGATCTTGCTTGTTCTCGTTTGCTCTTCTTCCCACTAACAAACGATTCACAATGGAGAGACTGGGGGGCAATGAAGTTGTATCTCATTGGAGTATAGCCTCCCCACCCTTCCAAAACAAAAACAAAGAGATTCCGGACACACACACAAAGGGTAAATGTGCATTGAGTTAGGTTTGGGAGAGACAGACTGAAACAAGAAAATGAAGCACCCCTTCCTCCTTCCCCCCAATCCACAATGTAGGAAAAGGTAAGCCATTCATTCAATCCTCACTTCCAGTTCCCCAGCTAAAAACCATGAGCCTGACATAGATGAGTACTGACTCACATGGATAAGGAAAAGGAAAGGAGGGACCGCCTGCTTTGACTAGATAAAGTCCTTACAGCACACGTGGCGGTACAATGGAAAGAGGCTGAGTCTTTATCCGAGAGCTGATTTTATTAAAAAAAAAAAAACCCACAAATCAAAGAATTGTGTCCCTCTCACTCCCCAAATTGATTACCCTACCCTGACCCATCCATCACCTCCCCCAGGTTTGGAAGCTTGATAATCCTCCAGACAGTTATGTTCTACTCTTTCTCTCTCTCTCATACACACACACACACACACACACACACACACACACACACACACACACACAAACACACACACAAACAGGCAGAGCATTTGCTCCCTTTGTTTAGGAGAGGAAACCAGGAGGTGTGACCTGCATGATAAGTAACTTACTGCTCTCGGGCACTGTCTTTTCTATCCTGGCCATGAAGGCAACCTGCACAGCCCTCGGTCTGCTTCTTGGAGGAGCCGCCTGGACCAGCTCGCAGCCTCTCCTTACACCTGCAGCCTTCCAGGTCTCCTTCGAAGCTCGCTCCCAGCCCTGACAGTCTCTTCAGTGCCTCCACGGCTTTCTGACTCTTAAGGGTCCAGCTTTCCATTTCTCCACCTGCTTCTCTTTTCCTCTGCTGAAATGTTCCAATGTTTTCTCTGTCCCAGAACAAATCCTCTGTTCAGCAGGCTCTTCCCAAATCACCTCTCACTGGAGACTTCCTTCCTCTATTTCCTGGCATCCACAGCTTCTTTTCTCAAGGAAGCATTGCTTGCTCACTCACCTCCCTCCTCTCCTCTTCCATTCTTGCCAATGCTGCCCCCCAAAGTGCAGGACCACATCTGCTCTCTTATTTCCCTAAGGAATGCAGGGTTTTTCTGCAGAAGCTGGCTCATCAGGGGTCGGACTTCAGTGGGATTGTTTTTCTCCATCCCCCATCTCCAGCCCAGCTCTCCCGCCTCCCAGATTGGAGATGAAGAAATAGCGAATCCTTTGGGTGCTAAGTGACAGGTTGAGGGGAGATGGCAGCAAAGAAAGGATAAAGAAAGCATGAAACAAACCAGGGAAGAGGTGGCTGCCTGCCAACCAACCTGGTGAGGAAGAAATGGAGACAGGGAAGACCTGATTTATGAACCAAGGTATCATTTGGCTCCTGAGACACAGTGACAGACTTCAGCCATGGTGCTACAGCTAGAAGCCAAAGGAACATGTATTCACATGTACTCAATTTTGTCATTTATTGATTCTTTGAGACACACCCTCATCATTTCAATAGGAGAGATAACACTGTTCACATACAGGGAAGTATCAATACATGCACACATCCATTCTAACAAATATTAAGTGTCTAATATTTGCCATGCCAGGAACTGAAGAAAACAAAAAGATGAAATAAGGAGATTTAAAAAAAAAAAAATTCAGAACTACTGATTGTTAAGTATAGGAGGGAGTTTAGAAGTCATTTGGCCCAGTCTCCTCCTTTTGTAGATATGGAGGCTCAGAATTAAGCGTAAGGTCACACAGCCAGTCATCTGGTGAACTCAGTTTCCTGGACTTCCAGGCTCAGTTCAAGCCCTGTCTCCCTCCAGGAAGCCTTCTCTGATACCTCCTGGCTCACTACCATGAGCTTTCCTTTCTCTAAAGCTCTGACTATTCATTTAGACCATTTGACACAAGAAAAATATATCCTGCAATTTCTAAAACATTTATACAACTTTGCATCTCTAACTAGGCTAATGAGCCCCTTAATAGTAAAAGACTAGATCTTATAATTCTTTATCCCATTATTGCAAATGCGGCAGGGTCATATATATATATATATATATATATATATATATATATATATATATATACACACACACACACACACACATATATATATATATAAAATGCTTCATAAATAAATATCTAAGGAATAAATCTGGCAAGGAGATATACAAGAAATCTAACCCACAATACAGAGGCTATTCTCAAACAGCTGGAAATTAAATTCTAACTCTCAGTCAATTTTCTCTTGAAAAAGCAAGTGACAGGGCTCCAATTCTCTTTTGAAAAAGCTGAAGTGACAGGGCTCCAGGGTGGGGTAGCTCCACACCCCTTAACCACCAAAGGCAAGGTGGCCTTCTGTCATTATGAGACTGCCTTCTTCCTTCAAGTCACCTGATATGTAGTAATGGTATGAATTATATTTAGCAATGAGTAAAAATGGAATTTTTGGAGCTGAAAGGAGTCATATCCTCTCATTTTGTAGATAGTAAAACTGAGGCTTAGAGAGGAAATTATATTTCCATTGTTATAGAACTAACTGAAGTAGCACCAAAACAGTTTTTCTTTGACTCACAAGCTCAACTATAGTTTCCACTACAGCACAAAGCCTCTCATAATATTTCTGAATGATTTAATTCCCATAAAATTCCTATTTAGGAATCCCTAATTAGACTATGAATTTCTTGAGGACAGGCACTGTTTTTGATTTTTTTTTTTTTGGTGGCTTCAATGCTTAGGACAGTTCAGGCACTGTGTAAGGCAAAAGCTGTAGAGTGGAGAGAGAGATCCTAATGATTATCTAGACTAGGGGTCTAGTGAAGTCTGGAGATATATCAAGAATAATGTTTATTACCTACATTCATAATTGGTTGTTGTTGTTCAGTCTTGTCTATATCTTCAAGGCAGATAGGTTGCACAGTGGATAAGCACTGGCCTTAGATTCAGGATGGGAGTTCAAATCTGGCCTCAGACACTTGCTACTTACTAGCTGTGTGACTTTGACTTAAATAACTTAAGTCTTGTATCCAGGGCCATCTCCAGTTGTCCTGATTCATATCTGGCCACTGGAACCAGATGGCTCTGGAGGACCCCTCCTCCTCAAATCCAATTCATGTGCTAATCATGATATCACCTCCCTGAAGTCATGTGGATTTCTTTGAAAATGAAGGACAAAACATATCTTCATGACCCCAGGTAAGGTTTGCTTAGCAAAGATGCTGGAGTGATTTGTCATTTTCTTCTTTAGCTCATTTTAATTTTACAGATGAGGAAACTGGTGCAAACAGTGTTAAGTGACTTGCTCAGGATCACACATCTAGTAAGTACCAGATTTGAAATTACTCTTAGCTGCCCTGTTCATAACTGAAGGAAATGCTAAATTTCAGTAAAGAAGGGGAAGGGTAATGTAATTTCTCCCTTCTTGTGAGTTTATAGTCTCCCTGAAATCTCTCTATGGACTCCAGGTTGAGAATCTCTATTCTACTATGCCTAAAGAGCAATTACAATTGTGCATACCCCTTGATTCCAGCAATATCACTACTAGGTCTATATCACAAAGAGATCATAAATAACAGCTCTTTTTGTAGTCGCAAAGAACTGGAACTTGAGGAGATGCCTATCAGTTGGGGAATGGTTGAATAAATTGTGCTATATTTATGTTATGGAGAACATTCTGTAAGAAATCATGAGCTGCCCAACTTCAGAAAAGCCTGGAAGACTTGCATGAACTGATGATGAGTGAAGTGAGCAGAATCAGGAGAACCAACAACATGATGAGATGATCAACTATGATGGACTCTGCTCATCAGTTCAATGATCAAGGACAATTCTGAGAGACCTGCTATGGATAATGCATCCACATCCAGAGAAAAAATTATGGATATAAATGCAGAGCAAAGCACACAATGTTCACTTTTTACAATTTCTTTTATGGTTTTTTCCTCCTTAGTTCTGATTCTTTTTTCACAATAAGACTAATATAGAAATATGTTAAACACGATGGCACATGTACAACCTATATCAGATTACTTGTTGCCATGGGGAGGGGGAGGGAAGGGAGGGTAGTAGAAAAATGTGGAACTCAAAAAACCTTGCAAAAGGATGGATATTGAAAACTAACTCTACAAGTAGTTGGAGGGAAAATATTTGAAGTCATTAAAAAATAAATTTAAAATAAGCTAAAAAAAAAGAATTCCTGGTTCTAGACTAACTCCATTTTACAGATAAGGACACTGAGACCCAGAGAGATTGTCCAAGCTTACACAGGTAGCATGCGACAGCTAGGATTCCAATCCAGGTTTTCAACAGTTGATCCCCCACTGTCTCTCATTTTGACAGAGCCTGAGACTTAGTAAGTTCTTACTTAATTAAAGCCTGTTGACTGTCTGACTAGACTAAGTTCAAGGCACATCTTTATGACTTAATAGCTCTGTGACCCTGAGCATTTTAATATCACTGAGATTTATTTCCTATATCTGTAAAATGAGAAAAATAAGAGCCTACTTATTTACCTCACAAAGTGCTCTATAAAATACTTTAAAAACCTTAAAGTGCCCTAGAAATGTGAACATGTATTCTACATGTACTGTGTTTTACAGTTTAGCCAATTAGGTGGTCCAGTGGGTAGAGTGCTGGACTTGGATTCAGGAAGAACCAAGTTCAAATCCTATCGTGCTTATTTTGAAGCTATTGACGTAGATGACCTCTTTTACCCAGTTTCCTTATCTGTAAAATAGAGATAATAATCCTACCTACTTCCTGGTTCTTATGAGGTTCCAAGGAGACAACTGATTTAAAGTTCTTTGCAAATCTCAAAATACTATTATTACTACATAATCTCACTGTTCTTCGCATCCCTCAGAGGTAAGCACAACAGGTGATATTATTGCCCTTTAACAAACAAGAAAATTAGGGCTCTGAGAAGCAGCAGAATGACTCTTGCAAGGAAATACAATTTGTAAACAGGAGAGCTAAGATTGGAGAGCCCAAAAAGACTCAGGCTATGTCCACAAGATATTTATATTCTTGTAACCCAACGAGACAGGCACATATTCTCCAAAAAAAAAATAATAACTCCCAAAGCACACTCAAGCGTAGACCTACACACACACAGTAGCCTAGAAACAGAGTGGTCAGGAAAGGGAAAAGAACAGGAGGGAATGAATTAGGCTCAGGAGAGATGTGTCTTCATACAAATCCCTGTATTTCGTTAGACTATGAACTCTTTGAAAGCAAAGATTGTCTATTGTATTCTGCCTGTGCTTAGCTCAGTTTGGGTCCATAATAGGCACCTAAGAAATGTTTATTGACTGACTGATGGTTCACAGAAGAAGGGGGATATAGGATATCAGCCCACTGAGAAAACCAATGATAGAATTTTTCAA
The DNA here is from genome assembly GCF_037893015.1 of Macrotis lagotis. Lineage (NCBI taxonomy): Eukaryota > Metazoa > Chordata > Mammalia > Peramelemorphia > Peramelidae > Macrotis > Macrotis lagotis. The sequence continues at coordinate 221,084,632 of NC_133660.1, forward strand.
AGTCAGGGCTCAAATTTCTCCTCCTCTTTATTCCATTGATGTCTTCTCCTCTGAACTTCTATAGTGTTCATGGGTCACACAAATCTTGTAGCAAATATTATTCTACTAATAAATTATTATTATTATTACCAGTTTCTAGTAACATCCCAGGATACTGAACTTTTCATGCATTTGTGTTGTTTCTGCCAAGTAAATCAGAAGCTCCTTGAGGGCCATGACTATGTCCTGTTTCACATTGAAAAGTGTACCAAAAAAGATGTATTACCAACAACAAATGTTAAAGAAACATTTGTTGAATGAATAATAATAATTCATATTTCTATAACCCTTTAAGATTCAACAAAGCACTCTGCTCAAAACACTCCTGTGGTACATGTAATGTTATATCCCATTAAAGATGGGGAAAATGAGGTTCAGAGATGAAGTAACTTGTCTAAGGTCATACAGCAAGGAAGTAGTAAAGAGAAGCTCTTTCAATTCTTTGGTTTAAAATCCACTTTTTACTTCATGTCACCTGTAATGATTAAAATAATTTCAAGAGATAGTTTTTCTCAGGTTAAGCATTTTATTAATAAGACCAGTACATTATTCATTAAAGGATGCTCTCTCTTAGATCAAAGAGAGGGCTGGGCTATGGTCTCAGCTCAGAGCTCATATGTTCTTTTGGAAGAGGAGTGGCAATGAACTCTGATTGGTTAAGACAATAGAAGATAAGAGATTGAGAGTGACATCAAACCACCCTAGAATAGAGGAACTATTTCTATACTCATACCACCCAAGTTTGATTGAATGGAATTCACAACCATGTAGTGCTGAGGGAGGCGGGGAGAAGGAGGGAAGGGTTCAGAGATTGAGGTCTTCAAAATAAAAAAGAAAGGAATCTCTGAATCTCCCAAAGTCATTAGTTGTTAATAATTATTTCTCTCACACCTCAACTCATAACACACTATAATCATCATCATCATCATCCTGGGCTAAAGCACTTTACAACTATCTCCTTTGATTTTCACATAACCCTGAGAAATAGGTACTATTATTATCTGTATTTTACAATTGAGGAAATTAAGACAAACAAGTGACTTGCACAAAGAACTGCCTGACTTTATTCACTATTCTTCCCACTAAGTCACTTAGCTGTGTTTTACTTTCCAAATTACTTGCATAGTATTCTCTTCTCTGAAGAAGATAAAGTTGAAACTTCCCATCTTCACTAAACAACTCTGATGGTTAGAAAACAGCATTTGGAAAATGTAGTTTAATTCAGACTTTCCCAAAATTCCACTGTCTCCAACTGGCCATCAAAGAGCACCAGGATGTAGTATGAGAAGCTGTTGCTAAAAAATTAGAGCCAATCATCAGATTACATAAAGCCTTGGCTAGTTGAAGTTCTGACTGTAAGGCTTTGCCTTCACCAGATTAAGGGAGCTGAATGTGACTGTGTTTGGAGGCTATAACATAAATGTATATAATATAAAATAAAAATGTCATATATAGTCCACCAAGCCATAGCTGCTCTTCCTTCCTAGGCAGTGAGCCCAATTCTAGAACAGTCTTCGATGGGGTCTTGGGACCTTGGTATATTCACATCTGGTAATAACTCAGTCCAAGTTTCATGTGGCAGCCAATGCTGCAGCTGTTATTCCTAAACTGATTCTCAGAAGAGGCAACCTCTTTCTGTAAAGAGCCAGGATCTGTCACAGCACAAGTGATCATTAGATCCAATTCAACTCAATAGGAAACTTGTAAAGCAACTGTCATTGTCCAAGGCCTGCATTTCACTTGGGGATATATGATATTGGAGTTTATTATTTGCAGAGGGAATGCCTAGTACAAAAGATGACTTAAGGTAGTATGATCATTGGGACAAAGGAATGATCCAGACAAAATTCTCTAGGAAAATTTGGGGAGGGAGAGAAATGGGGAACATTTTATGGAAGAGTAAGGAATCTGAACTGGACCTCAAAAGACAAAATGATGAAACAAAGATGAAAAAAGAATTGATTCTAAGCACAGGGAATGGACTGTGCAAATGAATGAAGGTCAGAGAAGAAATGCCAAGATTAGAAAACAGTAAGTAGTCTAATTTGGCTCTATCACAGCATATATATAAAAGAATAAGGAAACTGGGCTAGAAAAAGAATGAAACCAGATTATGGGGAGACCTTAAAAATCATGATTAGGGGTTCATATGAAAACCACAGAAGGTCTGATCAGGGGAGTTACATGGGCAGACACTTGTTTTGGGAGGATAATTTTGGCAGCCATGTAAAAAGGAGAAGGGGTACGGTAAGGAGAGAAAAGGCCCATCATCTCCCAAAGGAAAACCGTTTATTGAGCATGCCCTTGTGCAAGAGTCAGAATGTTAGAGATGTAACTGTAGATGTCACTTCCTAAAATTTTCTTATTGCATTGGTCTGATGGGGAGAAAAAAGAGGGAAGTGACATGAGCTACAGCCCCAAACATTCAGTATTTCAAAGAAGGATGGAAATTGAATTGTTTTTGCACAACAACTTCATCATCTTGAATTTGCAAGCAAAGTGAGTGGAACTTTCCGAGTAAAGTCTCAGAGTTTCTTCACAGTAGGAAACTTGGATGACCAATGATGTAAAGACAATAGTGGTAGCAGCATAGAAGTAATAACTAACATCTATATAGATTTATCGATTATTTTGGTAATCATGTAAATGAGAGACTGAAGGAGGGATACTCCCTTTGATGAAAGACCATCACCACCAAGGTGAAATGTATCCTTCAACCCTGCACCAATACAAAATATATCCATCTACCCCAAATAAGATCTTCATCTCATGTGATTCTCCCAATATTATTCCTCCTAATTATAAGAACTATTATTCTTATTTGACCTATAAGGAAACTGAGGATGAGAGGGCCACATGAATTAAGTGTTTGAAGCAGAATCTAAACTCAAAGTCTTGCTGACTCTAGAGTATTCCAAGTCACCTTGTCTTGGAAGGAAGTTGGGGAAACTCCAGTTCTATTGAGGGTAGAGAAGAAGAGAATCACTATCACTTTCTAAAGTTGAACCACTGGATGCTATTTCCTCCTGCCTTTGTTACATCCATTTTTAGAGCTAGAAGAAATCTTAAAGATGCATAGTCTAAGGACATCTCTAAATTGGTGAACAGAAAAAGATACTATATGAGCAGGCACCAAGTTTTCTAAGAGGACTTTAATATAAAATTAATATAATAACATTATCATTATATTATAATTATAATATAATTAATTTAATATAAAATTCACAACTGCTATGTCTGATTCTAGAACAGTTCTTCAGACCCTGGTATATTCACCTCTGGTGATAATTTATCACACAATAGTAGGAACTCTGAGGAGAGGGGAAGGGTGGAAAAAGTAAGGACAAGAGTATTCAGGGAAGGCTTTTAATCTCATGAATATTATTTATTTATTTGTTAGGGGCTTATTATTTTCTAGATGCTAGAGAAGTCATAGCACTCCTAAAACTTGCTACCTGGTAAGGAGAAAAGAAACTATTCCAAGGGATGAACACATCAAAGAGGATCAAAATGCCAGGGTGTCATAGCAAAGTGCTCTCAGCTTTGCCAAGGAGAGAAGACAGGCACCCATACAACAATGGTGTAAAATTATGATAGGTATATAGGGAAGGGCATAATTGAGCTGAATATAATAAAATAAAGGCTACTGAGTTGCTACAGCAAGCTTTGCCTTGAATTGGCTATGGGGTTTGAGTCCCATTTTCCTTAATTGTAAAATAGAGTTCAAAAGATCACAGCCTTAGAGTGGAAAGAGATCTTTGAAGTTTTAGAATCCATCCCCCAACCACTATTTTAAAGATGAGGAAATTGAAACCCAGAAGTTCATCTGCTCTATCTACTTCATCATGCTGTTGTAAGGGTAAAATGGGGGTAATAATGCACAGGAAAGGGCTTCATTATTTCTGTAGTGTAGCATTCAGTATAAGGACTGATTCTTTTTCTTTTTTAAATCTCCAAAATGAGTTAGTAGATGGATTTCTAGGATAGGAAAGTTTAGCTGAAAAGTAAATTAGTTATCAATATTAAGCTATTCCTGGACCCAAGAATTCATGAAATTCAGGAAGGAAGATGTCACATATCTCAAGGGGAAGGTCAGAGTTAACAGAAACTTTGTGAAATATGGCACCAGTTCCTTGTCTGTATGTCTACACGCGTGCATGAACAAACATGCACAGGCAACTGTGGGGAGGGCTTAGGAGGACTATGTGGGTCAGCTAGGTAAAAGTTTTTTGTAACTCTGTGGGAAATGCTGTCCCATAGATGACCACAGGACATCCGACTCAGTCTCACCATGAGAAGGTAGGAGAAGATATCCTCTGGCCTTCTTTGAAGGGGAAGCCACAGGACAAGCCCCTCCCCTTTGCAAACTGCAACTGGAGTGAGGAACCCAGCCTAACCTGAGTGAGAAATTGGAGAAGCTCTGGTTCCACTGAAGGTTGAGAAGGAGAGAATTACTATTACATTCTTAAGAGTTTTGTTTCTGGTTTCATAGCATCCCTGCCTTTGTCAAATCCATTTTTAAAAGCTAGAGGAAATCTTAGAGTTGCATAGAGATTATGGACACTAGCAAAACTACAGGATACTCTCCCTTCACTTTGGGAGGAGTGGAAATATTATAGTATAATATAAAGAGTATTGGACTTGAAGACCCAGTTATAGAGCCTGAGTCAAACAATTTCTTTCTCTAGACCCTGGCATTCTCAGCTATGAGGAGCAGGGATCAGATGCCCTATAAGTCTGCTCCCCCCACCCCAATTTCTAAATCCTTAAATCCAAATACATCAAATGAAAGATGAGTCACACAGGAGAAGTCAGGTGGAATGACCATTCTACACAAACCATTGGTAATTCCAGTCCTTGCTTTTCTGACTCCCAGATTCCATTCCGTATTATTCATTTTGATACTCAAGCCCATTCAGATGAACAATTTTGTCCTCTGTAAGTTTTCCCTGATGCTTCTTCATGAAGAAATAACTTTTCCTTCCTTCAAAGATCTAGAGTATTCTTCCCTTTCTTGTCAAACTTGTCACATTTTGCCTTGTATTATAATTATCTGAATCTATACTCTTTGCAAACTTTCTGAGGACAGAGACCAGGTGTTATTGAATCTTACCTATTTCTATCCATTGGTTAAAAAATGTTTGTTCAATTGAATTTTATGTCATCCACAACACCTTAGAAAAAAGGCTCAAAATTTTTAATTTAAAAATTTTCTTCCAATTAGACACAAAGATAGTTTTCAACATTCATCACTCAGCCAGCTTTATTTTTTTCTCACCCTCCCTTTTTTGCTCCCTCCTAATGGCAGCAAGCAATCTGATACAGGTTATACATGTGCAGTCATGTGTAACATTTCCGTATTAGTTGGTAAAAGACTTTTTTTAAAAAAAAAGGAAATAAATTTACTACCATATATTACAGTAAAAGGTCTTGAATTATTTTCTAATTGACTGATGGAGGTCTTTTTTTCCCCCAGATATGAAAGGCAGAGTCAAAAGTTATCTTCTTTGGGCTTTACCACTTTTGACACTTAAAGGAAAAAAATGTCACATCAAGAAGAGACATCCCAGAGTTTCTACCTCATACCTAACTGATTAACAAAAAGATAAGAAAAAAAGGAAAGTGACAAATGTTGACGGAGCTATACATTGATATTCTGTTGGTAGAGCTATGATTTGGTTCAACTGCTCCATAAACCAACTTGAAGTACGTCCTCAAAGTAACAAAACTTCATTATCTTCTGACACCAGTGGCATTACTTTTAAGAAAGAGGAGATGGACTTACATATAAAAAAAAAATTTGTAGTATCTCTTTTTTGTACTGATAAAGAACTGGAGATTAAAAGTATTCATTAATTGAGAAATACATAGAGAAGGAAAGACAGCAGGAAATCCAGATAGGATAGCTTAGAAAATAGCATATTGAAAGTGCTTATTTTAATTGGTATTTAAGATCAGAATAAAAAGAGAAAATAAAATTAAGGGGGGGAACCTTTAAGCCATATCAAGTTAAAGTGGGCTTTGAGATTTTAGGAAGAGAGGATATTGAGAAATATTTGTATACTAATTTTCCCAGACAAACCAACAATTCCAAATGTGGCTTCCTCCCTTTCCACCACCACCTATTCCCTCCCAAAAGGAAGGTTGTATGATAGCACTTTGGACATGAGAGGAGACTTTGGTTTGAATCCCTTTCAGATATTTCCAGTTTTGAGAATCATGTGTAAAATGGGAATAAAACACTTACCTCCCTCACAGGACTGTGCTGTGAAAAGCACTTTGTGAACCTGAAACTACTATGTAAACTGAGCTAATATTTTGTGATTTTTCTCATTTGGAAAGCTTCTGGGATCTGATGGTATCCAGACCAACCCAAACACTTCCTAAAATCTCAAAGCCCATTTTAACTTGATATGGCTTAGAGGGTGCATCAAGACTTGCATACTTGACTCCAAATCTAGCTCTAAAACACTAAAACTGATGTGCTTCAATCCCTTGTTGGAGTAGTCAGGGAAAATACTGCTCATGAGAACCCCACAAACATGGAGGCAGCACATTAGGATGCAAGATATGGTGGGCAATGATAGATTTGGAGTCAGAAAACATAGTTCAGAACCTCAGTTTTTCATCCTAAAAAATGGGAATAGAGTTTACACTAGCTATCTGATTTCACAATTGAAGAGAAAGCATTCTGTAAACTTGAGACCTTTATAAAAATGAGAGCTGTCATGACTATGGAGACTTGCCCTCTTATTCACAGTTGACTTGAGTTATGGTGGATAGGTTGGCTGAAGGAGGAAAAACTCTACAGTTCCATAAAATTTCTGTTAACCTAGAAAGGGCTTGGTTTTAGCTGCCAACAATCCAGGGGGGATTTTCTATAGAATCCAGATGTGAAATCATAGTAATTTCTACCATATTCCTAAATGGTGAGAGGTTCATACTGTGAACTTTAGGCGGGGAGAAACCAATATACTTTGGTTGTTATGTGATATTTGATTCTCAATCCAGTAGTCTGTCCACAGCTCAACTTGCTTCTGATTTCCAGCATACCAACTCCTCTTCTAGAAATTATAATAAAAGGTACTTTTCAAGGAAGGAGGTAGTGTAGACAGCCAAAAGAAAGTTCAAAAAGGGGTTAGAGTTTGTAAAGGAGTTAGATGTGTGTGTGTGTGTGTGTGTGTGTGTGTATTTATATCTCCTCTTCCCTTCCTTTCTCAATACATTTTTATTGAAATACCATTAAATTATATGCTCTTTGAGAACAGAAAAAAATCTTTTGCTTTTCTTCTTATTTCCAGTGCTCAGTACAATGGCTAGTAATAGTAGATGCTTAATAAGTCCTTATTGACTAACCTTTTGAAAGGTTATCATACTCCCTAGGGTAATACTAGGTCTCATTTTCCTCATTAATAAAATGGAGTGGGAGGAATTGGATCAGATGAGCTCTATGGCTATAAACTCATGAGTTGACAAGCCACATAGCCATAACCAAAAGGTGTTTCCTACCCCTAAGATTTATAGACCAAACCTCTCTCTTTCCTCCAGATCTCTGGTCAGGTAGGAAAAGTGGAAAGGACTACACTTTAAGATGTGGAATCTCCAGAAAACTCGCTTGGATTGTTGGAAGCTAAAACCAAAAGCCCTCTTGGTTAGCAGGAACACTAGAAGGCTATGAAGTTTCCTCCTTCAGCTTTCACAGTCCTCATAATAAAAATCACTTGTGCAAAAGAAGGTGGGTCTATAAAAATAAAAGTTCCATTGCCTCTCTATGTCTTAGTTTCCTCATCTATAAAATGAAGGGGTTGGAGTGAATGATTTCAAAGATATCAGCTGTTATGTACCATTTTAACTCTGAAATTACATGTTCTAAAGTTCCATTCCATGTTCCCTTCTAGCTCTGACAATTCTATGTTATAAGGTGCCTTCCAGCTGTTAGGAGGTTTGTTTCATATCATATATGAGGAAAGATTAGGAGATTTTAGAACTGTGCCTGTCTTCTCTCCGCCATCTTGGCCAGAAGGCCCCAAAGACACCTTGACTAATATGAATGTTTAGTATTTATCAAGCTTGAGTCTTCTATAGTAAGAAATGCACACGCACAATTCATTAAATGGTTCTTTAACACTTATTATGAACATCAATACATTCCAAAAGGAGACCTTAGAGGCTTTTTTTTTGGGGGGGGGATTGTATCTATTTCCAGTTATGTAGCACTTTACTACTAAAAAGCATTTTACTAATTCATGTGTTAGTATACCTTTATGAATTAAGTAGTATGAGCAGTATTTTTCCCATTTTATAGAAAGAGGCTCAGAAATGAACTGACTTTCCTGAAACTTGAACTTGAGGCTCCTGATTTTATACCTTTGCATCCTCAGTGCCAAATACAATCTATTGACCAATCTAAGTTTTAAATAAATGTTGAATTAAATTTGGACTTCACTACAATGTCTGTAACTTATCTAAATCTAAATCCTTATTTTTAGACAGTATATCTAGGTCTCAATTTAGTTTGAAAAATGAATCCCCATGAAGTAGTCTCATTATTTTAATTGGAACTGGATATTTCTACTGGGTTTGAACAAAATGCTACATTTTAATATAATTATACTTGTCATGTTTTATATATAATTATATTTCACACATTCAGAATATAATTATATGTAAAACATGGTAATTGGTTTCATCCCAATGGAACTATAAAGTGCAAATTCAAATAATGGCAGCTCTTCATGGGATTAATTTTTCACAGAAATTGGGACATAGTTATATTCCAGAAGAACTTTGTGCAAGTTTTCTCCTCTCTTTAGGTCTCAGTTTCCTTATTTGGGAAATAGATGGTTGGATGAAAACATTGCTAAGGTTTCTTACCTTTCAAATATTCTTTAATCTCCCTAATTCCTAACAATCAATTCTCTCTCTATTTCAAGTAGTAAATTCTTCCAACACTTGAAATCTTCAATTCAAGTGGATAGTATCTATTGGAAATGCCACTCAAGAAAGTTGCCTTAGATTAACTTTGAAGTCCCTTTTAGCCCCAAGACAGACTTTAGTCCTCTACTAACCATCAGAGCATGGGAGTTAGTTACCTCAACTCTTTGAACCTTAGTTGTGTGACCTATAAAATGGTGATGGCAATATACCACTCACCTCACAAGGGTTACTGAGAAGAAAGTACTTGACCATTTTAAAATTCACCATTTTAAGATCTAACTAAGGTGGGACAAGAGCCCTGGATTCCTGATTTTCCACCTCAATTGTGCTCTCCCATCACACAGTTACATAAGACAGCATGCTACTAGAGAGAGTACTTGGTAGAAGGCAAGATAGAATTCTGGCTCTGCTTCTTTCTTCTAATGAGAACCTGAGCAAGTCAATCTCCCTGGGTTCTGATTTCTTGATCTTTAAAGTGAGAAGGTAGGATAAGGCGATCTCAAGAATTCCTTCCAAATCGAAATCCTATGAGTCCTTTGACAAAAAATACATCTTAAAATGCTCATACAAAGAGTAGGACAGAAGTGGGGGGGAAAAAAGCAGAAAAGGGCACTAACCTGAAAGTATTTATTCTACACATGACTTTCCTGTTGTAGGCTGCACCAAATGAATATTTTCTTTGGACTGATGAATCCATCAATTTCTCAGAGTCTGGGAGAAGAGACCGGCAACCTCATCCTGGCTTCTCTTGTGGACTTGAAGGACCCACATGCCACACAGGCTCTGCTCTGCTTCCCCTCAGGGACAGCCCCCCAGCTAGGTTTTGGTCAAGTTAGGCTGTTGAACAGTGACTAGCTTCCTTTGCTTTCTGTCTGACTTCCTGTCGCTCAGGAGATATAAGGCAAAAGAGGCGGGGAGGGCCACTGGACAACCTCAAGAAAGCCCCTCATTTCCTGACTTTCCTCAGACAGCATGAGGAATCTGAAACTTGAGAAAGAGCTGGAAGCCAAAGCCTAGTTCATTTCTACTTTTGTGGGGGGCGGGGTGGAAATCACCGCCAAAATCCAAACCGTTTTTGATACTTATTTCATTAATGGAGAAAAGGTTGAGGAAAGAGATCATATATAACTTTTTAATGAAATGATAATGGAAATCCTAGTTAGTATTCAAAGCCAAATGCTTACCATTCTCATGTTGTTTAAATATCAACCAACTAGCCGTACTATATATATATATATATATATATATATATATATATATATATATATATATATATATTTGGTTTTTGCAAGGCAATGAGGTTAAGTGGCTTGCCCAGGGCCACACAGCTAGGTAATTATTAAGTGTCTGAGGCTGGATGCTGTATCTACTGCACCAGCCTAGCCTAGCTGCCCCCACTGATTTATTTTTCATAAAATAAATGTGTGTCCATTAATGCTGAGATGGACAGTCACTTCCAGCAAAGTTTTAAGTGAGTTTTTTCTCCCAACCAAACAACCAAATTAAAGTCTTTAAGGAGGTAAAAAAAATGTGCTTATCCATTTATCTATCTTATTATATTACTTTCCTTCAGCAATTTCATAAGTTAAAGGCAATAAAAATTCTTCATGCTCCATCACCTTCCTATCTTTCCAGTCTTCTTAAACCATCCACTTCCCTCATAACCTCTGCAATCTGGTGACACTGGCATCTTTGTGGTTTCTCAAACAAGTTGTTTTCCTGTGTCTGTAATTCTCTCTTTCCTTTATCCCCATCATTTAGCTTCCCTAGCTTCTTTCAAGTCCCAGAAAAGATCTTATCATCTACAAGGAATCTTTCCCAGTTTTACTTAGAGATATCCTTCCCTTCCAGTAATTACTTCCAATTTTCCAAGAATATGTCTTGTTTGTACATAGTTGTTTCCGGGGCCACTCTCCTATCAGATTATAAGCTCCCTGAAGGTAGGAACTATTTTTAACTTTTGTAGTATTTGGCAGAGTACCTGCATAAAAAAAACTGCCTAATAAATGTTTACTGAAGTTACAAATTTTATAGAGTACTGTTGTCTATAAGAAACCATGAATGGTCAGATTGTAGAGAAGCATGGAAAGAATTATATGAACTGATGCTGACTGAAGGGAGCAGAACCAAGAAGAGAACATTGTGCATATTAACAACAACATTGTGAGTTGATCAATAATGGATGCAGCTTGTTCAGAGATCTAGGATAATCCTGGGAGACATGTTATGGATGACGCCATCCATATCTAGAGGGGGAAAAAAAACCCTCAAAAATCTCCTCCAAAAGCAAAAAATCCCACCACAGAATCTGAATAGATACCATGTTCACTTTTTAAAAACTGTTCTTATGTTTTTCTTTACTATCCCATGATTTTCTTTTTTTACCCTTAGTCTTAATTTCTCATATACAAAATGATTAATATGTAAACATAAATACAAATGGACATGTACAATTTTTACCATACTGTTTGCTGCTAAGGGGAAAGGTGTGGGAAGGGAAGGTGGAAGAAAAATGTGTAACTTATAAATATGCAAGTAGATGAACGTTGAAAAATTTTCATAATATGTAATTGGAAAAACAAAATAAAATATCAGTCAAAAAATGCTTGTAATACTTCCAATAAAAGAAATTTAAAAAAAATTCTACTAGTGGCAGCTAGGTGGTGCAGTGGATAGAGCACTGGCCCTGGAGTCAGGAGGACCTCAGTTCAAATCCAGCCTCAGACACTTAATAATTGCCTAGCTGTGTGACCTTGGGCAAGTTACTTAACCACATTGCCCCTTAAATAAAATTCTAAAAAAAAAATTCTACTAGAGTCTCTGTTCAAGAGAACCAACTTGATTAGGAAAAAATCATGGAAACAGACAGGCCCTTTGGGAAGAAAGTACAAGAATCTCTATAGCATCTCTGACAGGTGCTGTTTGAACACCTTTAATAAGGTCAGTCTCTAACAGGGCAGCTAGCTTCTCTGCCACTATTACCAATGTCCTATAAATATGAGCCAAAAATCTTCTTTCCTATAAATTACACTCATTGATCCTGAGAAACAACCACTCACTCTTCTTTTCTTTCCTTTCTTTCTATTTTTTTTGTTAAGTAACTTGTCCAGGGACACACAGCTACTAAGGACTTGAAGATGGATTTGAACTCAGGTCCCCCTGATTCCAGGGTCAATGTTCTATCCACAATGCCATCTAGGTTCTCTTCATTCACATTTCTATAGCTCTCAAAGTACATTTTCTTTATTCCAAATCTGTGATTTCGAAAGTGCAAGTACTGACGTTCTCATTTTACAGAAGACACTAAGGCTTAGAGAGATTAAATGACTTGCCCCATGTCACTTGGATAACAAGCATTGGATTTGGGATATAAATACAACTTTTCCCACATTAAGTGCAGGGGTCTCTATCTTCAGGAACCTTATAATCTGATAGGAGAATGGAAATGTAAACATCTATGTACAAACAAGCCATGTTCTTGGAAAATTGGAAGTAATCAATAGAAGGGAAGGTATCACTAAATAAAACTGGGAAAGATTCCTTATAGAAGATAAGATTTTATCTGGGACTTGAAAGAAGCTAGGGAAGCTAAGCAATGGGGATGAGGAAAAAGAGAATTCCAGACACAGGAAGACAACTTGTTTGAGAAACCACAAAGATGCCAGTGTCACCAGATTGCAAAGGTTATGAGGGAGGTGGATGGTTTAAGAAGACTGAAAAGATAGGAAGGTGAGAGAATATGAAAACCTTCCTACTTCCACATAATAGTTGAGGTGGATGTTTGAAGAAAGTTATCTTGTCCTTTCTTATACCTTTGTCATACCCATGTTTATCTTGTTCTCTCTTATCCTTTGTTAACCAATGATTCAATCTTTACTCAATCCTGTGCTTATAAATATTACATTATTCACTTAGTTAAATATTTACCAGAAACTTCTTTATAGGCTTTGGGAAGAGCTCTGGAGTGAGAGATTGAAAGAAAAAAAAAGATAATCTCCATTCTAGAAGCTCAGAGCCTAGTAAAAAAGGCAAGATGTGCACATCTAAAACAGATAATAATAAGAAGGCAGCCACTCAATTTGACTTGGGAACTACATGGTACTATGTCACTGGAATCTTGGAGACAGTATTGGCCTTGATATGGTATGTTGCTCCCTTCTACCCCATTTCACATCAAATAATATGGAACTTTCCTTTTCCTTTTTTTAAAATTTATATTTTATTTTTCCAAAAACATGTTATAAAAGTTTTTTAATATTCATCCATATGCACATGTATATTTTTAAGTTATAAAAATTTCCTTCCAGGTTCCCTCAGTGAACAGACAGGTTAATAATGTATATACATAGTTATGTTAAACTACAGATTAGTCATTTTCAGTATGAGGAATTAGGATTAAGGGAAAGAAGTACATAAGAGAAATTTTTTAAAAAGTGAAAGTAGTGTTCATCAGATTCTGAAGGGGTTTTTTTGTGTTTTGTTTTGTTTTTCTTCCTCTGGATGTGGATAGCATTGTGCATAGCCAATCTAATAGGGTTGTCCCAGCTCTCTGAAATGCTGAGAGGAGCTGCAAGATATGGCATTCTTTCCACAACACTACTTCTTGACTCCTGATGACATGAACTTGGTGAATTCAGAAACAAAACTCAAAGACAAATTCATCTAGCAGACAGGTAGTAATGAGAATGAGACCTTCCTTGATGGAAGACTGTCCCAATCCCTACCTAATCCCCCTCCCATCTTTCAACCCTCCTGAAAATTCATAAAGATTTTACACTTTTTCCATGAACTTGCTTTCCAAAGAAACAGAACACATCTTGCAGGACCTCTGTAAGAGCAGTTCCATTCCTAAGACAGATCACAGACTCCCAGCAGGCAAAGCAACTCCAGCTCACAGTCAGGTACTCTTAATCTCACAGCCATGGACAGAAAAATGAGTAGTAAATGAAAATAAAACAAAAACAAACAAAAAATCTAACAACCTATAAATAAACAAAGAACTACAGGGCAAAAAGATTCTAATGCAGGAAGGGGTTCTTAATCTTTGTGTCATTGACTCCTTTGACAACTCTGAAAAAAGTATATAAATGCCTTTTCAGAAGAAAATTTTTAAATGCATTAGAATTACAAAGGAAACAAATAATACTGAAATATAATTATTGAAAAATTCAAAAACAAATTCACAAGACCAGGATAAGAACCCCTACAGGATAAAGATTCCTCCAGCAATCCAGGTTGAGGTATCAATGGACAGGATAGAAGTCTTAATGGAAGAATAATAAATCTACACAGTTTAAAAACCAACAAGATGAAATAAAACAATTGAAAAATGCCAAAGGTATAAAAATAGCTGTGGAAGTAACAAATAAAAGAAATTTAAAAAAAAAATCAAAGAGTAATTCATAATAAAAAAATAAAACTGAAGAATAAAATCAGGAAAAACAGACACCTCCTAAAACAACTAATGAATACTTGAGGGAAGAAATACCAGAAATATTAGTTTCTAAAAAAAGAAAAAAATGATGTATTTAATAAACTAAAAGGAGAAAAATTTTCAAAGTAGATTAGATCAGGAAATATCAATGTGGTGGAAAGCACGTTGAATCTGGATTTAGAGGGCCTGAGTTCGTTTTATTCCCTCTGTCACATAGGATAGTCATAATCTCTTTAAGATCTAGATTCTTCAACTATAAAATGACAGGGATTTTAGTCTTAAGAACCTCTAAGCCTCCTTTCAATGATAAATCTATGATCCTAGGTAAACAGAACAAAAAGGATCCTTGGCAAGGTGACAGTGATACTAGCTTTGATTCATCAAGACAGTTGTAAAACTAAAACATTATAAAGGCAAAGGAAAAATGATCTAATTGTTAAGAAAGCAAAAGTCTCTTTTAGGCCAAACACTGTACTAAAACTTGCACATATGAAAAAGAAAAAAAAACCTAACTCATATAACATATAACTCATCAATATACTTAGGAGTTAACAAAAGCAATAATATGTTTTAGTCCTATTATTTTTAGTTAAAATTTAATGCAGGAAAAAAGGGTAAAAACATCACTTGCACAAAATATTCATAGCAGCCCTATTTGTGGTGGCAAAGAATCAGAAATTAAGTGAATGTCCTTCAATTGGGGAATGGCTGAACAAACTGTGGCATATGTATGTCATGGAACACTATTATTCTATTAGAAACCAGGAGGGATGGAAATTCAGGGAAGCCTGGAGGGATCTGCATGAACTGATGCTGACTGAGGTGAGCAGAACCAGAAAACCCAGAACCCTAACAGCAATATGGGGGGTGATCTACCTTGATGGACTTGCTCATTCCATCAGTGCAACAATCAGGGACAATTTTGGGCTATCTGCAATGGAAAATACCAACTGTATCCAGAGAAAGAATTGTGGAGTTTGAAGAAAGACCAAAGACTATTACCTTCAATTTAGAAAAAAAAACCCCACTATCTTATTATGTAATTTTTCTATCTCTTATGCTTTATTTTTCTTCCTTAAGGATACAATTTCTCTCTCATCATATTCAACTTAGATCAATGTATATCATGTAAACAATGTAAAGACTAACAGAATGCCTTCTGGGCGGGGGGGGAAGGAAGCAAAAATAGGAGAAAATATTGTAAAACTTGGGGGGTGGGGGGGAAGGAAGCAAAAATAGGGGAAAATATTGTAAAACTCAAAATAAATAAAATCTTTCTGAAAAAAATTTAATGTGGGCAGCTAGGTGGTGCAGTGGATAGAGCAATGGTCCTGGAGTCAGGAGTACCTAAGTTCAAATCTGACCTCAGACACATAATAATTACCTGGCTGTGTGGCCTTGGGCAAGCCACTTAAACCCATTGCCTTGCAAAAAAAACTAAAAAAATTTTAATGCAGGGATATATAAGAAGGTTATATAATATTGGAAGAAAACTAAATTAGAATGTTATTAAAATCAACACTAAAGGATAAAGAACACTAAAAATCTTTATTTGTAATTTTAAAAGGTACTTCCCTTTTAAATAGATAATGAATGAAATAGGGTGGGAAGGAGAAAGGAATTCACATAGGCAAAGGCAAAACTTCTCTAAACAAAAATGGGTTAATCTTTAGTGGAGCAATTTAAAAAATAAAAATGCTTATTCACATTGTCCATTATTCACATATTTAAATTCATAAAGTACTGTTCCAATGGCTCATTGTGGTATGGAGGTGACCCTCAAGTCTGAAAGATTGTGAAGTGGAACAAAACCTTGGACTGGCAGGCATTATTATTCCTTAAAAGCTAGCAGTATTATACCATTAAGCAGATGGCATTAGCTTTCTCTGAACTGGCTAAGTGTAAAAAAGAAAAAAAAAGCTCAACACCTGTAGGTTGGCCACAGCAAGCAATGAAAAAAAAGTACTAAGTGAACCCAGACCTGTAGAACTAACTTCCACTTCAGCAATAACTGCAGCTGTGGTAGTAAAAGGGAATAAGAGGCTCAGAATCTCATAGTTTTAGGACATGTTTTATAAACACTAGTTTCTAAATGTGAAAACTCTGTTCAGTAACCAACATGGTGACATAATGGGGTGGGAAATTAAATCCTACTGATATGAATGTTTTTGCCATAAAGAAAGAAAACCAGAAAACAAAAGGAAGATTCAGCTAAAAGGAAGAATGGCTTGAGAGTTCTCCTTAGGGGCAGCTAGGTGGCATAAGGCCCTGGAGTCAGGAGGACCTGAATTCAAATCCTGCCTCTTGACACTTAATAATTGCCTAGTTGTAAAAATGAGCATACCCTTTGATCCATCAATACCACTACTGGGTCTATACCCTGAAGAGATGATGAAAAAGGGTAAAAACATCACTTGTACAAAAATATTCATAGCAGCCCTGTTTGTGGTGGCAAAGAATTGGAAATTAAGTGAATGTCCTTCAATTGGGGAATGATTTAGCAAACTGTGGTATATGTATGTCATGGAACACTATTGTTCTATTAGAAATCAGGAGGGATGGGAATTCAGGGAAGCCTGGAAGGATGTGCATGAACTGATGCTGAGTGAGATGAGCAGAACCAGAAAAACATTGTACATCCTAAAAGCAACATGGGGGAGATGATCAATTTTGATGGATTTGCTCGTTCCATCAGTGCAACAATCAGGGACAATTTTGGTCTGTCTGCAATGGAGAATATCATCTGTATCCAAATAAAGAGCTGTGGAGTTTGAACAAAATTCAAGAACTATTCCCTTTAATTTAGGGAAAAAAAACCAGATATCTTACTGTCTGATCTTGTTATCTCTTATACTTTTTGTTTCTTCCTTAAGGATATGATTTCTCTCTCATCACACTCAATTTGGATGAATGTACAACATGGAAACAAAGTGAAGACTGACAGATTGCTTTCTGAGGGGGGGGATAGGGGGAGGGAAGTAAGACTGGGGGAAAAATTGTAAAATTCAAATAAAATCTTTAATAAAAGAAAAAAAAATAAAAATAAAAAAATAATTGCCTAGTTGTGTGAGCTTGGGTAAGTCACTTAACCCCATTACCTTAAATAAATAAAAATAAAAAGTTCTCCTTAGGGAGACAATAACGGAGTAGATAAAATAGATTTTCTTGTGGTCCGAATGTGAAGGCAGCAATGTAAAAAATCAAGTATTGATTTCAATACCCAAAAAAGACATTTTGAAGAAGACCAGGAAGAAAATCCTCATAGCTCTAATAATAATAAAAATAGATTGCATTTATATAATGTTTTTTAAGGTTTGCAAAGCTCTTTTCAAATGTTATCTCATTATACTCATTTTATTCTCACCACAAGTGGGAGGTAAGTGCTGTTTTAGAGGCATCTGATAGAATGCTGGTAAGTGGAATATTCCCCAGTAAAACTTTCTTAGGGTTAATATTCCTAGTGAAGTCTTCTCAGGGTTAAGAAATATTAAAGAAAGAACAAACTACTATTCTTAAATTATTTCTAGAAGAAAGCCCTTTGTATTCCAAACAGGTGGCTGACTCTCCTAACTTTTGATAAGACTACTTGTACTGACTACTGGAAGGATAGTAGACCTTTTTCCCATGAGAAAAACCTTGCATTCCAAAGAAGTTCATAAGTCTCTTGTTTGATGATAAGACTATTTTTTACTGACTAGGAGGCTAGCAGAAGACCTTGCATACTAAGACATTATTTCATTTAGACAGACGTAGAAAGTCATTAAAAGTCTTTTTGATGTTCTCACCAAATGGATGGTGAGGGAATATTTTATGAAAACCTTTGATTCTTTTCTTTGTTGCTGGGGCAGATTTTCACAAGTAGAATGTAACTCTGAAGATTAATCAATGAGTTGCCAGAGAGATACGATGGGAGGAGGGGATCGTGTTAGGCCTTATAATCTTGCTTGACTGCCAATTCAGGGCAGCTCCTTGATCTTCACTACTTTTGTGAAACTTGGAGTGTGCCCTTCTCTCGAGAAAAGCAAATAAAAAAAACTTTCTTTTGCTTAGACCAGTCCCTGAAGATTTTGTTTAGTGTATTTTTATCCCATACAGTTTGGCACATTGGCTACGAATTAACCTTCTCCTTAAGACTCTCCTGGACACAGTTACAAGCGGGCACCATGCTGGATAATGTCAGCAGCTTGTGATTGTATGCCCAGGTATATCCCTTGAGGAGCAAAGGAAGAATACCGAAGAGAGACTTAATTTGAGCAAAATGAAAGCCAGAAGACTTCTGGAGGCAGCACTACAAGGGAGACACCCCAACACAGGAGAAGACCCAGAGACAGTGCCACAGGGTCGTAAGTTTGTGTACAGAAGCCTAGGTGTAAGCTTGCCTACACCCATGCAGCTCAAATCTGCCAGAATGCTTTATTCTCCTCTCCCTTCACCTCCTTCCTGCTTCTTTTCTCTAGGGCACTTGCCTGTTTTTTTTTCCTTGTTTTGTTTTGTTTTTTGGCTTGTTATCTCTCAACTTTGGGAGGGAAATGGGAGCAAAAAGGGAATTTATTAAGAAAAAAAGGACTAAATAATAGAGAATTGTTTCATGAAGACTTTGTAAAATAAGTGATAAAAAGGGACCTTAATTTAAGTTAAAAAGGAAAGAGATAGTGAATATTACCAAATATGTTAAATTAAAGAAATCATAGAAAGAAATGCTATTCTAATTTGAGAAAATTTTGGGAAAGTAAATTCCAGAAAGACAAGAGAGACAGATTAATTCTAAAGTATATAATTTGGTGACAAAGAAATACCAGAAAAAATAAACTAAATAGGTAATATTTTATTGGAATGATATGGTAACATAACTTCAGGAGTTCATTAGTATAGATTCTGGTAATGTTAGTTATTACAGAGGTAATTAGAACAAGTGGGGGCCTTAGAAAAGAAGAGCCCCCAGGAACGATTTTAGACCTTACTCCTTATGAGAAGTTGTGTGGTTTATTCTTTCTGAAGAGTGGAGCAGGGGATATTCCAATTAGGTTGCAAGATTTTTTTTTTAAGTGTCTGCTTGCCTTCTCAAAAGTTATACCAGTTAAAATCAAGAAGTGTTAAATATTAAAACTTTTGAATGCAAAATGTATTATTAAAAGTGGAATCATGTATGTGGTTTTTTATAGTTGTAAAGTAAAGGTTTTGTTTTGTTTTGCTTTTTGTTTAGGATTTTGCAAGGCAATGGGGTTAAGTGGCTTGCACAAGACCACACATAAAATAAAGTTTTAAATAAGCTATGGGGATCGAGTTCAGAATAGTATGAACTAAAGTCAAAAAGGAGTTAATGAAAAAGAATAATGAAACAGTATATTAAGTATATTAAGGGAAAATGTAAGTAGTATAGTCTGAGTAATGTGTTCTGAAAGAATTGGAAAGAGAATCAAGGCATAGAGACAGTTGGAGGTTATTTTTTTTAAGATTTTATTTATTTTGAATTTTACAATTTTTCCCCTAATCTTACTTCCCTCCCCCTACCTTCCACAGAAGGCAATTTGTCAGTCTTTACATTATTTTCATGGTATACATTGATCCAAATTAAATGTGATGAGAGAGAAATCATATCCTTAAGGGAGAAACATAAAGTCTAAGAGATAGCAAGATCAGACAATAAGATATCAGTATTTATTTTCAAAATTAAAGACCAAAAATCGATCTTTGTTCAAACTCCACAGTTTTTTCTCTGGATACAGATGGTATTCTCCATTGCAGAGAGCCCCAAATTGTCCCTCATTGTTGCACTGATGGAATGAATGAGTCCATCAAGGTTGAGCATTACCCCCATGTTGCTGTTAGGATGTACAGTGTTTTTCTGGTTCTGCTCATCTCGCTCAGCATCAGTTCATGCAAATCCCTCCAGGTTTCCCTGAATTCCCATCCCTCCTGATTTCTAATAGAACAATAGTGTTCCATGACATACATATACCACAGTTTGCTAAATCATTCCCCAATTGAAGGATATTTACTTGATTTCTAATTCTTTGCCACCACAAACAGGGCTGCTATGAATATTTTTGTACAAGTGATGTTTTTACCCCTTTTCATCATCTCTTCAGGGTACAGTGCCAGTAGTGGTATTGCTGGATCAAAGGGCACGCACATTTTTGTTGCCCTTTGGGAGTAGTTCCAAATTTCTCTCCAGAAGGGTTGGATGAGTTCACAGATCCACCAACAATATAATAGTGTCCCAGATTTCCCACAACCCTTCCAACAATGATCATTATCCTTTCTGGTCATATTGGCCAGTCTGAGAGGTGTGAGGTGGTACCTCAGAGAAGCTTTAATTTGTATTTCTCTAATAAGTAATGATTTAGAGGAATTTTTCATATGATTATGGATTGCTATGATCTCCTTGTCTGTAAATTGCCTTTGCATATCCTTTGACCATTTGTCAATTGGGAAATGGCTCTTTTTAAAAAAAAAATTGACTCAGTTCTCTGTATATTTTAGAAATGAGTCTTTTGTCAGAAACATTAGTTGTAAAGATTGTTTCCCAGTTTACTGCATTTCTTTTGATCTTGGTAACAGTGGATTTGTCTGTGCAAAAGCTTTTTTAATTTAATGTAATCAAAATCATCTAGTTTGTTTTTAGTGTTCTCCATCTCTTCCTTAGTCATAAACTGCTTCCCTTTCCATAGATCTGACAGGTAAACTACTCTTTGATCTTTTAATTTGCTTATAGTATTGTTTTTTATGTCTAAATCCTATATCCATTTGGATCTTATCTTGGTAAAGGGTGTGAAGTGTTGGTCTAATCTAAGTTTCTTCCATACTAACTTCCAATTTTCTCAGCAGTTTTTATCAAAGAGAGTTTTTATCCCAATAGCTGGACTCTTCGGGTTTATCAAACAGCAGATTACTATAATCATTTCCTGCTGTGGCACCTAGTCTATTCCACTGGTCCACCATTCTATTTCTTAGCCAATACCAGACAGTTTTGATGACTGATGCTTTATAATATAATTTTAGATCAGGTAGGGCTAAGCCCCCTTCTTTTGCACTTCTTTTCATTAAATCCCTGGAAATTCTTGACTTTTCATTTCTCCATATGAATTTACTTACAACTTTTTCTAACTCATTAAAGTAATTTTTTTGGAATTTTGATTGGTAGGGCATTAAACAGGTATTTTAGTTTTGTCTAATGGTCATTTTTATTATATTAGCTCTACCTATCCATGAGCAGTTGATGTTTGCCCAGTTATTTAAATCTGATTTAATTTGTGTGAGAAGTGCTTTATAATTGTTTTCCAAAAAGTTTCTGAGTCTGCCTTGGCAAATAGATTCCCAGGTATTTTACATTGTCTGAGGGTACTTTGAATGGGATTTCTCTTTCTAGCTCTTCCTGCTGTATCTTGCTAGTCATATATAGAAATGTTGAGGATTTATAAGGGTTTATTTTATATCCTGCTATTTTGCTAAAATTGCTAATTGTTTCCAGTAGTTGTTTTGGATGATTTCTTGGGATTCTCTAGGTATACCATCATGTCATCTGAAAAAAGTAAGAGCTTTTTCTCTTCCTTCCCAATTCTAATTCCTTCAATTTCTTTTTCTTCTCTAATTGCTGAAGCTAACATTTCTAAAATGATACTGAATAGTAGTGGTGATAATGGGCATCCTTGTTTCACCCTTGATCTTATTGGGAATGCCTCTAGACTCTCCCCATTGAATATAATGCTTGTTGATGATTTCAGATAGATGCTGCTTATTATTCTAAGGAACAGTTCATTTATTCCTACACTCTCTAGTGCTTTTAGTAAGAATGGGTGCTGTATTTTGTCAAAAGCTTTTTCAGCATCTATTGATATGGTCATAATTTCTGATAGATTTGCTGTTGATATAATTGATTATACTACCAGTTTTCCTAATATTGAACCAACCTTGCATTCCTGGGATGAATCCTACTTGGTTAAAATGTATTATCCTAGTGATAACTTGTTGTAATCATTTTGCTTAAATTTTATTTAAGATTTTTGCATCTATATTCATCAGGGAGATAGGTCTATAATTTTCTTTCTCTGTTTTAACTCTTCCTGGTTTAGGTATCAGCACCATATTAGTTTCATAGAAAGAGTTAGGCAGAGTTCCATCTTCCCCTATTTTCCCAAAGAGTTTATATAGAATTGGAACCAATTGTTCCTTAAATGTTTGGTAGAATTCACTTGTGAATCCATCAGGCACTGGGGATTTTTTCTTAGGTAGTTCAATGCTGGCTTGTTGAATTTCTTTTTCTGATAAAGGGTTGTTTAGGTATTTAATCTCCTCTTCATTTAACCTGGGCAACTTATATTTTTGTAAATATTCATCCATTTCATTTAGATTATCAAATTTATTGGCATAGAGTTGGGCAAAATAATTCTGAATTATTACTTTAATTTCCTTCTCATTGGTGGTGAGTTCACCTTTTTCATTTATGATACTAGCAATTTAGTTTTCTCCTTTCCTTTTTTTAATCAAATTGACCAGAGGTTTATCAATTTTATTGTTTTTTCATAAAACCAACTCTTGCTTTTATTTATTAATTCAATAGATTTTTTTGCTTTTGATTTTATTTATCTCCTTTAATTTTTAGAATTTCTAATTTGGTATTTAATTGAGGATTTTTAATTTGTTCTTTCTCTAACTTTTTAGTTGCATATTTAATTCATTGATTTCCTCTTTCTCTAATTTATTCATGTAAGCATTTAAAGATATAATATATTCCCCGACAACTGCTTTGAGTGAATCCCATAGGTTTTGGTATGTTGTTTCATTATTGTCATTATCTAGGATAAAATAATTCTTTCTATAATTTGTTGTTTGATCCACTCATTCTTTAAAATGAGGTTTTTCAGTTTCTAATTAATTCTGTGTCTATATCTCCCTGGCTCAATATTGTATATGACTCTTATTGCATTGTGATCTGAGAAAGATGAATTCACTATTTCTGCATTTCTGCAGTTGATGATTAGGTTTTTATGCCTTAGTACATGGTCAATTTTTGTATAAGTGCCATGTACTGCAGAAAAGAAAGTATATTCCTTTCTGTCCCCATTCAATTTCCTCCATAAGTCTATCATATCTAGTTTTTCTAACAATCTATTTACCTCCTTAATTTCTTTCTTGTTTATTTAATGATTTGATTTATCCAGATCTGAGGGTGGGAGGTTGAGGTCTCCCACTAGTAGAGTTTTGCTGTCTATGTCTTCCTGTAGTTCTTTCAGCTTCTCCTCTAAGAATTTGGATGCTATTCCATTGAGTGCATATATATTCAGTATTGAAATCACTTTATTGTCTATGATACCTTTTAGGAGGATATAGTTTCCTTATTTCTTTTAATGCTATCTATTTTTGCAGCTGCTTTGTCTGAGATGAGGATTTCTATCCCTGCTTTTTTCACTTCAGCTGAAGCAAAATATATTTTGCTCCAGACAATTGGTGTTTTTGAACCATTTGTTAAGTATGGAAGTTGGCTAAAGCATGTAGACAGAAGGTTTGCACAGGCTTGAAGTTGTATAAGTGAAACAGTTGATTTTGAGATTTGGAGAGTTTTGAGAAGTGATTTAAAAATCAATGTAAGAAGGGAAAAAAGGTATAGAAAGCTGTAAGTTCAAATGGAGATATGTGTGAAAGCAATTGCTAGGTAAATGTTAATTGTTTCTTCAAATTGGATAATTCTATAATGTGCTAATTTTTTGTACAAAGTAATCTGAAGATATATGTAAACTGAATTAAGGAGTTTTTTTCATTTTGTTTTTATTTAAGGCAATGGGGTTAAGTGACTTGCCCAAGGTCATACAGCTAGGCAATTAAGTGTCCAAGGCCAGATGTGAACTAAGGTCCTCCTGACTCCAGGACTGGTACTCTATCTACTGCACCACCTAGCTGCTCCAAAGGTTTTATTAATGTTGTATGACTCTGCCAGTCATGGAAAGAAAAAGAATTAATGGATATTCTAAAAGCTAAAGGGATAGAATGGCCTTGGTGAAGGCTGGGAGTCTGCCAGAACTATTGTCAATACAGACTTGTGAGTTATGTGCTCTTAATCAAGCTTTAAAATTACTAAACAGGGGGAAGGTAATATTTACACAGATTCAAAATATTCTTTCAGTTCATGTATCTGAAAAAAACTGGGGTGAGTGAGGAATGATAAACAGTAAAGATAAAGAATTAGTACATATTACGTTGATATCTCAAATTTTGGGGAAATTACCATTTCCCAGAACATAAAATTTTCTAATATTAAGAAATGTTGGTCAGTGAGGATTAAAAAGCTCTTAACAGTTAGTGCATTGAGAAGTTAGAAATGCACTGATAAAGATAAGAATGTACAAACTTTTTTCAGTCTTTGAAAAGAAAATAACTTAAGGTAATTTTGAATATGACTTTTGGAAATTAACAGAAGTATAAAGAAAATCTTGTAATTCTAAAAAAAAGGATTTTTAACAACATCTGATCTTAAGAATTTTTCTGTGCTACAAAATTCTAGGGAGTAAAGGGAATATACATAAAATTGAAATATGTGATGAATAATTAGTAAACTTTTCATAAGAACAGATTCAAACAACTTTTTTTTGAGAGTTTGAAATTGTGCTATAATAACAATGAAAGAATTGGGGTTTAACCTATCACATTTGTAAAAATTTGTTATGAGAAAACTAGAGAATACCTTGCCAACAGGTTATATCTCTCAAGGTCTTTTTGACCCAGAGAGTTTGTGAGAGGCTTTGTTTCTTCACCTTGTGTTTATGAAAGGGAATATTCATATGTAAGATCAAAGTAGTTTACTTAATATCTCTTATTTAAGAAGAAGAAATTTTATATGTATCTTGTAACACTGGCATGGGTAAAAAGTATACACTGGGTTTTTAGAATTGTTATATGTATAAAACTGAATTCATGGAAAATCTTATTTTCTTTGTTTTGAAAATACAAGTATATTGAAATAAGAGATAAATAAGGTTATGAAGATAATTTTAGAAGAGGTTTATATGTAAATGATAATTATAAGTTTAACTTTAAGAGAACCTATTGTTTTGTTTTGCTTTAAGAGAACGAAATGTCAGCATGAAAACCTTATGTTTCATATAGGTTAAGAATTTTTTTTTAGCCTCATTATCCCTACAAAACAATCAATCATTAATTCCAGGTTTTGGCATCATTACAGTAAAATAGTTTATATCTTAAAAAGTAGATCACATGATTGGTAACACTCTTCAATAACTAGGGTTACATAATTTTTAATTTCCTAATCATTTTCCAAAGCCCCTCACATTTATTCAACATTATTGGAAAGGGTATCCTGCAGTTAAGGTATACCTCCCAATCTCTTATACACTATCCTTCTGAATCTGCCTTTAACATGGGGGAAGAAATCTGCCAATTTTACTTCTTTAAAAATTGAACATTAAATTCTTAACTAGGGACAGCTAGGTGGTGTAGTGGATAAAGCACTGGCCCTGGAGTCAGGAGTACCAGATGGATGGTGAGGGAATATTTTATGAAAACCTTTGATTATTTTCTTTGTTGCTGGGGTAGATTTTCACAAGTAGAATGTAACTCTGAAGACTAACCAATGAGTCGACAGAGAGAGAGAGAGATGATAGGGAGGAAGAGGGTATCATGATTTGCCATATAATCTTGCTTGACAATCCATAGTCATATAAAAAAACCTGCTCTAAATACTACTTATTAGAGAAATGCAAATTAAAGCATCTCTGAGGTACCACCTCATACCTCTCAGGCCAATAGAACCAGAAGGGACAATGATCAATGTTGGAAGGGATGTGGGAAATCTGGGACACTACTATATTGTTGGTGGAGCTATGAACTCATCCAGTCTTTCTGGAGAGCAATTTGGAATTATGCCCAAAGAGCAACAAAAATGTGCATATCCTTTGATCCAGCAATACCACTACTGGGTCTATACCCTAAAGAGGTCATGAAAAAGGGTTAAAACAAACATCACATATATAAAAATATTCATAGCAGCCCTGTTTGTGGTGGCATAGACTTGGAAATTGAGTGAATGTCCATCAATTGGGGAATGGCTTAATAAACTGTGGTATATGTATGTAATGGAACACTATTGTTCTATTAAAAACCAGGAAAGATGGGAATTCAGGGAAGCCTGGAGGGATTTGCATGAACTGATGCTGAGTGAAATGAGCAGAACCAGAAGAACATTGTACACCCTAATAGCAACATGTGGGTGATGATCAACCTTAATGGACTTTGCTATCTCTTATACTTTATTTTTCTTCCTTAAGGATATGATTTCTCTCTCATTACATTCAACTTAGATCAATATATACCATGGAAACAATGTAAAAACTAACAGACTACTTTCTGTGGGGGAAGGGAAATGAGATTAGGAGAAAAATTATAAAATTCAAAATAAATAAAATCTTTTATATTAAAAAAAAAATCTTGCATGACTGTCCATTCGGGGCAGTTCCTTGATCTTTACTTCCTTTGTGAGACTTGAAGTGTGCCCTTTTCTCAAGAAAAGCCAAATAAACTTTTTTTTTTTGCTCAGAGGAGTCTCTATATTTTTTTTTAGGTTTTTTTTTTTCAAGGCAATGGAGTTAAGTGGCTTGCCCAAGGCCACATGGCTAGGTAATTATTAAGTGTCTGAGGCTGGATTTGAACTCAGGTACTCCTGACTCCAGGGCTGGTGCTCTATCCACTGTGCCACCTAGCTGCCCCTGAGTCAATATATTTTTTTAAGTGGATTTTTATCCCTTACACAGGGCTAGGAGTCAAGAAGATCTGAATTCCATTCCAGCCTCATACACTTAATAGCTATTATGGTCCCAGGCAAGTTATTTTACCTTTGCTTATCGCTGTTTTCACAACTGTAAAATGTGTTTAAGAACAGTTATTCCTTTTCGAGGTTTGTAAGAAGATTATATGAGATTTTATTTGTAAAACGCTTAGCACAGTGCCTGCTATATATTTATCTAAAAGCTTTTTCCCTTCCCTGTTATTATTCTCAGATGGAGAAATGGAGGCAGAAAGCAGTTAACTGACTTGCCCAAGAAGAAGAATAGAAAGAAATTCTACAAAAAACTTGAAAAGACAAGACATGCTGTAATATAGTGGATTTAATGCAAATGGGGAATATAAGGAAAGAAAGTGAAATGTTGTAAAATGGGCTTGAAACTGAGAAATTAAAGACATCAAAGGCTTACAGAGACTTCACAGGAGATTTAAACAAACACATCATGAATACTTCAAAAAGAGAATCAAGGGCAGCTAGGTAGCAGTGGATAGTGGATCTGGGCACTTAATACTTAATCCCATTTCCTTGCAAAAACAAAAATAAAAAAGAGAGAGAATCAATAGGTCCTAGATTTGGGAAAGTTTAAATAACACCTGCTTGCCAAAAGTATTTGTCTTTGTGGTAGGGAATGTTTATTAACACAGAGTCCAAATATGAGGGAGGATTCTCCTATAGATGACAAGGTCCTCCCTTTGCCTGTGTTTGTAATAGCATTAAGTCCCAGAACACTGCAGGCCTGTATCAGTGATCATTTAAGACAGTTTAGGCTAACTAGCTTCTCAGAAAAAAACAAGGAGGGGGCAGCTAGATAGTGTAGTGGATAGAGCACTGGCCCTGGAATCAGGAGGACTTCAAATCCAAACTCAGACACTTGTGTGACCTTGGGCAAGTCACTTACCCTTGATGCCTTGCAAAAGAAAAGAAACAAAAACCAAGAAGATAGAGATTGTCTATTGTAGAGTGATCAGAGACACTTCCAAAAGACTTGTGATGAAAGATGCCATGCACATCCAGAGAAAGAACTATGGAGCCTTAATGTAGACAGAAACTTAATATTTTCACTTTTTAAAATGCTGTTTTCCCCTTTGTTTGATTCTTCTTTCACAATATGACTAATATGAAAATATAGTTTAACATGATTGTTTATGTATAATCTATAACAGACTACTTATTCTCATGGGGAGGGGAAACAGGAAAGGAGAAAAGAAAAATGTGGAATTCAAAATCTTACAAAAAAAGTGAATGTTGAAAACTATCTTTTTAAAAATGCCTATTGTCCAAACTATGATCTACAATTAAATGGGCAACCCAAGAGTATGTTATGTATTTATGCATGCATGCATGCATATGTGTGTGTGTGTAAGTCTTAGACAAAGAAGAAGGGCAATGAGCTGAAGAATGAATGAAAACTAGAAGAATGACAGTGAGCAGATCTTTTCCATTTTGCAACTGGATTACTTTTCAAAGTAATTTTAATGACCCAAACTTGTAGGTTGAAAAAGAGCCAGCTTTTTTTAAACACATGTAACTTCTAAATCAGGTTTATTTATGTATATACTTTGCTTTAACACCAACCTCTTCTGAACAATCACCCTCATAATTGAATTTCACATTTAAAAAGATATACATAACCACTCATGCAATAACTACAATACATAATATGTCATTCTTTGTCTTTTTCTTTTAGTTTTTGCAAGGCAATGGGGTTAAGTGACTTGCCCAAGGTCACACAGCTAGGTAATTATTATATGTCCGAGGCCACATTTGAATTCAGGTCCTCCTGACTCCAGGGCAGACTGCCCCTATACTATATCATTTTCACTGTTGTAGCTTATCATTTGTTGATAGAAAAAATACAAGAATACTTAGAGAAAATAAAACTAATACGTTCAGTATAATGATGAGAAAGACTTTTCATTTACATTTTTGTAGTCATTGCATGGGAGAGTCAAAATGGCATAAGATGGTCTTGGAGTTGAGAAGACCTGAGTTCAAATCCTACCTCTGTCATAACAAGCTAGGCTGACTCTAGGAAAGTCACTTATCTTCTTAAAGTGCCAAGACTACTCTCTGAAGATTATAAAGTAGGGACAAATTGTCAATTCTAGAAACACCTAGATGAAACTGGAGTTAACCATCCAGATGAAATTACAATGTGAACCAAAAAATAAAAGTAATTGTTTATATTGAGGTTTTTTTGGTCCTGCTTTCCGTATTGGGAATGAATTTATATATAAAGCCTTGAAAGACTGTTTTGTCTCCCTGTTACCATTCAATGGGTGTGAGGAGGCATACACAGGGAGGTGATTTCTATTCCAGTGGATGGAAATGCAAGAAAATTAGTGATCCAAAGCTTCCCAGATTTGATGCTTGGGAACCTCAGCTATTGTGAGTATGTCATCAAAATGATATGTTAGCAGCTTGAAAGTTATGATACTGGAGACTCTGAGAGGACAGATAGTGAGAATGATGTGTTGGAGACTGAGAGTAGTTTTGGAGAAATGAAAGACAGCTGTGAAGGTTTTATTCTTACTTAGGGGAATATAAGTTCTTTTAGAAGAAGTGACATGTAAAAGTCAGGAAATAGCTTTTGCAATGGTATGGAAGGGGGGAAGGTGAGGGGGAATGAGGGAACCTTCATTCTTATCAGAAATGGCTCAGACAGGAAACAGCATAAACACTCAATAGAGTATAGAAATCTAGAAGAAACAAGGAGAGAAAGGGGAAGTGGGATGTGCGCAAGAGAGGAGAGGATAGATCATAGGATAGGATAGTTAGATATAACACATTTTCTTTTTTACTTTTTGCAAGTATTGGGTGGCCTGTCCAGGACCACAGGGCTGAGTGGTTGCTGGGTCTCTGGGGTGGGACATAGGCTTGGGGGCTCTTGGCCCCAGGGCCAGTGCTCTGTCTGTACATTTTAGAAGAGGGACAGAGTGAAAGGAGAGAGAAAATATAATAGATGGTAGTGGGGAGGGATGAATGGAGGGAATTACAATCAGCAACTGTGGAAAAATATGGAAGTAACTTTTATGATGGTCTTAGGATAAAGAATGTGATTCACCCAAGACAGAGCTGATGGTATCAGAACACAGACTGAAACACATTTTTTTCTCTTTCTTTTACTTTATTTCTCATGAGGTTTTATACTTTTTTTGGGGGGGAGGGAGTAGTATGTTTACTCTTACAACAAGAATATTTTAGTAACATGTAAATAAATTTTTAAAAAATTAAAAAGAAATAAATACTAAAAAAAAAAAAGAAGAGGTTAAATGTGGTACAGTAGATATGAACATTAGACCTGGAATCTGGAGAGCTTGAGTTAAAATCCTGTTTTAGACACCTGCTAACTTCATAGCCCTAGGCAAATCACAACCTCAGTTTTCTCATCTTTAAAATTTGAATAATTATTATTCTCCAAGGTTGTTGCAAGGATGAAGTGAGATAATATTTGTAAGGCATTTTGCAAGCTTTGAAGTGCTAAATAATTCTAACTCTTATTGACATCCTAAGTATTTTTTGAGCACAGGGACCATTTCTTGTTTCGTCTCAAAATTCTTAGGGTTCTGTATTGAGCTCTGTATTTCACTTGCTGATTTCATCGACTCTCATGGATTTAATGATCTTATCTCTAAGCTAATGAGACTCAAATCTACCTTATTCTTCCCCAATCTAACTGCCAATCTCCAGTCTCACATCTCCAACTGTCTTTCAGACATCTTAAACTAGATATCCAGTAGACATCTTAAACTCAGTATGTTCAGAACTAAAATTATTTTCTCCCCAAATCCCCTCCTACCCCTACTTTTCTTGTTTCTGAAAAGCAACACCATCTTTCCAAACTAGTTTTGAAAAAGTCTGCAAACTAGGCATTCTGCTCCACTATTCACTAATCTCTCATTCTGACTCCAGGCTTATTGATTTCACCTTTGCTCTCTGATATGACCCCCTTCTTTCCTATAACATTGATGCCACTCTAGCGCAGTCTCTATCTCCTAACATTTGGATGGTTGCAATAGTTTATGCATGGGTCTATTTCTAGTGACATTAGTCCAGTGGCTGTTCCACAAACAAGACACTTCATTTGTAGGGTCTAGGTAGTTTCTTTGGTTATTTTTTAAGTCCCAATTAAAATCCCATCCCAGCTGCTTTGCAAACTTTAAAGTGTTGTATAAATATTGATTGTTACTATGATAAAAATTAACAAAGATAATAAAAAAGGAATATAAAAATTCCA
This sequence comes from Macrotis lagotis, assembly GCF_037893015.1. Lineage (NCBI taxonomy): Eukaryota > Metazoa > Chordata > Mammalia > Peramelemorphia > Peramelidae > Macrotis > Macrotis lagotis. Next base: position 221,116,072 of record NC_133660.1, read on the forward strand.
CATTGAAGTTTTGGCTATAGGTAAATGAATATGCTAAATGACAGTTAAGGGAATAATATATTGCTCCAACTACTCTGGAAAGCATAAACATGCAAGAATAGTTCTAAATTGTTCATAATTGTTTACTAGAAATCCTTTATTGATATTCACCTAACAGGTTAATAAGAAAAAGGGGAACCTATATTCAATCAATAAGCTTTTATTAAGTCCCATCATATGACAGTCATTGAGATGGTTAAGTGCTGGGATTACAAAGAAAAAGTGAAAAGTCTGCCCTCAAGGGGCTTACATTCTAGGAAGAGACACTATGTGTACATAGCTATATGCAAAATACATACACATAGTAACATTACTAATAATTGCCAAAAACCTCAAAAAAATGGCCTAAAAGCAAAAGACATGCCCAACATCTGGGAAATGGCTGAACACATTTTGATATATGACTGTGATGGAACATTGTTATGTCAGGGTGAATATGAAGAATTCAGAGAAACACAGGAAGATTTATGTGAAATGATGAAAAGTAGACCTTTTAGAAGAGCAATATACAGGAAGACTAGATAATTTAAACAGGAACAACACAAAAAAGGGCAATAAAATTAGGTAAAAGACAACAAATAATGTTGATACTAAAGGATTCAAGTTAAAATGCACACCTTTCCTTTCTGTTAAGAACTGCTAATTTATGAAATACCCAAGAGCCAAGTACATTCAAAAACAATCATTCTATGAGCTAGTTTTTTTTTTAATTGGAGGAGGGGGCATTTTGAATATCTATATATGAGGAGAGTGGGGAAGGGTGGGAAAGGTTGGGCAAATGCTGAGAAATGTTTATGGAGTCCAAATAAAATTGTCAACAAAATTTTTATTTAAAAATAATGGAAATAGTCAGGGTATTTTCCCAGGGGGAAAAGGGAAGTTGAGATATTCTCTAGATGAGTCAATCACCCTCCAAAAACTTCCCAAAATGGAGGTTAAGATGAGGCAGCAATAAAACAAAAAATCCCACTTCCTTTTATGACCAAAAATAAAATGAAGTAACACAAAGAATTTTAGAAAAATGTCATTTTGTATTGTTTAATGGCTCCAGGCCATTTTCTAGCCTGATAGTTCCAGTTCCAAGGTGAGATGGCAATCAAATGAAATTGTATTTAGTTTTGTAGAAAAAGTAACATTAGAAGGGACTTTACAATATAATATTAGAATGGAAGGGAGCTTAAAAATCACCTACTCTTCCCTCATTATTTTATAAATGAGGAAACTGACATGCAGAAGCTCCTTTCCAAGTTCATATAATTTCAGTTAAAATATTAAACTTATTTCCAATTACTTACATGTTCATTTAAGTACTGCTTTAAAAACATGAAAAGATTAACCAGGATTAAAATTTGCAAAAATTCTAAAAATATCTCATTTTATTCTCATCTACTTGGAAAGTAGGTGTGCAATTATTATTCCCATTTTGCAGTCTATAACTGATATAGACAGAGGTAAAGTGACCTATCAAGGTTCACACAAAACTAATAAGTTTCTGAGGATAAATTTTAATTTTGATCTTTCTGACTCTGTCTCTCTACTTACTGCTCCACCTAGTAATTTTGATCTTTCTGACTTTGTCTCTCTACTTACTGCTCCACCTAGTGGTCTGTGCATATATAGGTACATATAACCTGATCATAATTCTATATATGCAGGATACATTCAGAGTAGATGTATGGTAATCTTAGAAGAGAAGCTACTAGCAGCTGGTGGGGTTGGTGGGTGAGAATATCTTCCTATAGAAGGTAATAGATCTGAAAGAATTCAAGGATTTTGAGAGGCAGAGGTGTAGAGAGGGAAAAAAACAGGAATGTAGGACAGTCAATTGAAAGAAACAGATGGGACATGGTCATAGATGAGTAATGGACTACTTGAGTACTTGGAGGGGAATGAGATTAGAAAGGTGAGATTTTTATATTTGATTTATTACTAGAGGTAACAGGAAGGCACTGGTTTATTGAGTGGGGTGTAAAGGAGGAAGGTGATTCAATCAAGTTTGTTCTTTAGAAAAATCACTCCTATCTAATTTAATCAACTTATTCGGTACCATCCCAATTAAATTACAAAAATTTATTTTATTGATCTAGAAAAAATAATGAAATTCATTTTTTAAAAAAAATCAAGAATATTAAAGGATTTTGAGAAATAAAATGAAGGAAGGAGGTCTAACAGTACCAGGTCTTAAACTGTATTATAAGGTGGTAACTATCAAAACTATCTGGTACTGGTTAGGGAATAGAATGATGGATAAGTGGAATAGAATAGATACATAATAAACAATAGTAAATTAGTATAATATCCTTGTGTTTGATAAATGTGAAAATTTTAAGATTTAGGGATAAGAATTCATTGTGATAAAAATTGTTGGGAAAGATGGAGAGTAGACTGGCAGAAGCTAGATATAGAACGCCATGTTACACCATTTACCAAGATAAGATCAAAAAGGATATATTAATAAAACATAATTGTGGATATCATAAATAAATTAGAACATGGAACATATTACCTATTAGATATTTGGATAAGAGAAGAATTTATGAATAAACAAGACAGAGAGTACTGTGAGGTATTAAATAAAGAATTTTTATTTTTTTAAAAGGTTTTGCACATGAACTAAAATATTCACAGCAGTTCTTTTCATGGTGGCAAAGAATTAGAAACTGAGGGTATGCCCATCAACTGGGGAATAGCTGTACAAACTGTGGAATATGAATGTGATGAAACACTATTGTTCTATAAGGAATCATGAGGGATCAGATTTCAGAAAAGCTTGGAAAGATTTACGTGAACTGATGCTGAGTGACATGAGTAGAACCAGAACATTATACACACTAACAACAACATTGCTGAACTCATTCATTTCAGCAGTACAATAATCAAAAGACTTGTGATAGAAAATACCATTCATATCCAGAGAGGGAACTGTGGAGTTTAAATATAGACCAAAGCTTACAATCTTCAATTTTTAAAAGTTGTCGTAGGTATTATGTCATTTTTTTCTGTTTTTTTCATTCATTTGGATTTGATTCTTCTTTCACAAGATTAATATGAATCTATGTTTAGCATTATTATACATGTAGTGTCTATACTAGATTGTTTTCTGTCAGAATGAGGGGGAGGGAGGGAGAGAGGGAAAAAAATGGAAAATTTAAAACCTTGCAAAAAAAATAGATTGGTGAAAACTATTGTTGCATGCAAATAAATAAAAATTAAAAAGATTTTGTGGAAATAAAACCAATGTATCCAAGAGTAAAAGGCAGAAAATTGGAGGAAAAAATTTTATAGGCAGTTTCTCAGATGAAGCTTTCCTGTCTCAAATATATAAAGAACTTTTTCAAATTTATAAGACTATGAATCAATTCCCCAATTGAAAAATGGTCAAAGACAGCTTTTGAAGAAAGAAATAAAAACCATTATTATATGAAAAAGTGTTCTAAATCATTATTTGTTAGAAAAATGCAAATTAAAACCTCTTTGAAATACCATGAAATATCCCACCTAATAGACTGGAGGGGAAGTGGAAAAATTGGGATATTAATACATTGTTGGTGAAACAGTGAACTAATTCAACAATTTTGGACAGCAAGATGGATTATATCCAAAGAGAATAAAACTATGAGGGGGTACCCTTTGATCCAGTAATATCATTATTAGGTCTGTTTCCCAAGGTGATCAGAGGAAAGAAAAAGAATCTATATGTTCTAAAATATTTATATTAGTACTCTTTGTGGTAGACAAGAAACTGGAAATTGAGGGAATGTTCATCAACTGGGGAATGACTGAATAAGTTGTGGAATATGATTTTAAAGTACTACTATTGTGCTATAAGAAATAATGAGCAGGTTAATTTTAGGAAAACACACATTAAATAATGAAGAGTGAAATGAGCAAAACCAACAGAACATTATGTACAGTGACAACAATGTTAGAAGAGTAAAGAGAATTACTAATTTACTCTGAGTTTTATGAATATTCAAATGAAGTACAAAGGTACCTTTACAAGCATAACCTATATCAGGTTACTCACTGTTGAGAGAAGGAGAGAGGGAGAAAAATGTGGAACTCAAAATCTAACTCAAGAGTGAATGTTGAAAACTATTTTTGCATGTAGTTGTATAAATAAATAAATTTTTATTTCTTTTAAAACAAAAGTTTTAAAAAAAGGACCTATGAAGGAAGATTATATCGAACTATAAATTGCAAATTCACATATAAACACACACACACACACACACACACACACACAAGTTAAAGGAAAATCACTGGTTTGCAGTACTGAGAGACTTAAGACAAGATAAACTGAGAAATCCATTGCTATTAGCCAGAAGAGAGATGATATTGTTCTGCACTAGGGTGATGGCTAAATTCAGAAAATGGGATAGATAAGAAAATTTTTGGAGTATCAGAAATAATCAGATTTGGAAACTGAGTTTGCAAGATGAAAATGAGAAATCAAGAACAATACTGAGGCTGTAAATCTTGGAAACTGGAAATACCCTAAACAATAATAAGGGAAGTTAGGAAGAGAAATAGGTTTAGGGTAGAAAGGTAATGAGTTCTATTTTGGACATAGTGAGTTTGAGATATCTACAGAAAAAAAAATCTGTCAATGTTAATAGTGGCTGATGTTCTGGGACTGGGGCTTGGGACAGAGACTACGGCTAGATATATAGATTTAAGAATTATTTAAATAGAGTTATTAACAAATTGAAACATCCAGGAGTTATTGTGATCACCATGAGAACAGAGAGAGAAAAGAGAAGAGGGTCAAGGACAGAGCTCTAACGGATGCCAATAACTACTGGACTGATATGAATGAATATTCAGGAAAGGAAACAAGAAATGGTTAGACTAACACTTTTGGAGGAGAACTGAAAGCACAGGGTCACAAAACCCTAGGGGAAAAAAAGTATTTAAAAGGAGAAGGTGATCAACAGTGTTGAATGTTTCCAAGAGGTCAAGGATGAAGTTGGAAAAAAAAATGCCATTAGATATGGCTATTAAGGAACATTGGGGGAGGCAGAGCCAAGATAGTGGAGTAAAGGCAGGTACTGACTTGAGCTCTCTCCCCAAACCCCTCCAAATATCTTTAAATGATAACTCTAAACAAATTTCAGAGCAGCAAAACCCACAAAAGACAAACAATTTTCTAGACCAAGACAACTTAGAAGGGGAGCAGGAAAAGTCTGTTGTATCAGAGGACCACAGTCCAGCACAGTCTCCGCCCCAGTAAACCAGGAGTAAGCTCTGGGAAACTGAAATCAGTGGCACCAGACTTCTCAGCCCATAACCACCAAAGACAACTTAGGTCAGCAGGAAAGGTCTGTTGCACTCTGGTGAGAATGGGAATACTGGCCAGCATAGGCTGTGTGCAAGGGTAGATCTCAACCCAGCAAACCAGGATCAGGCCTTGGGAGCTACTGGAGTTGCAGTAGCTGCTTCTAGAATTGTCAAGCCACTAATGTTAAGAGGGCCATACATCTGTTTTGGGAGATTATAGGGATCTCTTTGTTAGCACTGAGGCAGGATATTGCTGCTTTGTCCATTCTTGGGTCCAGGTCACAGTCCTGGGTGTCAGTCTCAGGGTGAGGAGAAGCAGGGGAGGGAGGGACTGGGGGTCTTCTCACAGTCACAAAGCAGAAAAGAGTGCGTGTGGTTACTCACAGACCAGAGCACAGGTCAAGAAAGGAGTCAACACTTCTCCTGAGATCATATCACTTTGAAAGAACTGAAACATTTACAAGTCCCTAGAAGTATCTCTGAAAACAGCTACACAAACCCCCTGACAAGCAGAACCAAGCTTTAACAAAGAGTTAAAAGTTAAGCAATACACCAGGAAAATTATCAAGCAACAGAAAAAATTCAGATCATAGAAAGTTACTATGGTGACAAGGAATATCAAACACACATTCAGAAGAAAATAACAAAGTCAAAGCTCCTGCATCCAAAGCCTCCAAGAGAAATATGAATTAGTCTCAGGTCATAGAAGAGCTCAAAAAGAATTTTGAAAATCAAGTAAGAGGGAGAGGAAAAATTGGGAAGAGAAATGAGAGTGATGAAAAGAAATCATGAAAAATGAGTCAATGGTTTGGCAAAGGAGACAGGCAAAAAAGGGAAAGAAAGTAATACCTAAAAACAGACTGGCCAAATGGTAAAAGACATACAAAAAGCCAATGAGAAGAATCCCTTAAAAAAAAGAAATTGACCAAATGAAAAAAGAGGTTTGAAGCTCAAGAAAGAAAATAAATTTTAAAAGTTAGAATTGAGCAAATGGAAGCTGATGACTTTATGAGAAATAAAGAAAACAATAAAACAAAACTAAAAGAAAGAAAAAAAAGACAATGTGAAAAAACAATTAACCCAGAAAATAGAAGCAAGACAGATAATTAAAAATTATTGGATCACCTAAAAACCTGTTCAAAAAAAAGCTCAACATCTTTTAAGAAATTATCAAGAAAAACTTTCCTGATATTCTAGAACCTCAGGGTAAAATAGAAATCAAAAAAATCTACAGATCACCTCCTAAAAGAAATCTGAAAATAAAGACTTCAAAGAATATATCAAAGTCAAATTCCAGAGCTCCCAGTTCAAGGAGAAAATATTGCAAGCCACCAGAAAGACACAATTCAAGCATTGTGGAGTCACAGTCAGAATGGAGGGAGATACTGTTTAGCAATATTGTGAAAAAAATTTTCAAGCAAGTTTCTATTATAAAGATCTCACTTCTCAAGCATTTACAGAACTGAATCATATTTATAAAAATAAATCATTTCCCAATTGATAAATGGATCAAAAGATATGAACAGTTTTTATTGAGGTAATCAATGCTATCTATAGCCATATTAAGAAATGCCCCAACTATTAATTGGAAAAATTCAAATTAAAACAATTCTAAGGTAGTACCTTATATCTATTAGACTGGCTAATAGGGCAGAAAAGGAAAAATAACAAATGTTGGAGGGGATGTAGGGAAAATGAGATATTAATGCTCTATTGGATGAGTTGCAAACTGATTCAACTATTCTGTAAAGTAATCTGGAACTATATCTAAAAAGCTATAAAACCATGCATACCCTTTGACCCATCCACCCACTAGATCTGGATCCAAGAAATTAAAAACCAAAGGAAAGCTTCTATATGTGCAAGGATAGTTATAGCTATTGGAAACTGAGGAGATACCCATCAACTGAGAAATAGCTAAACAAATTGTGGTATGCAATTATTATAAAATGTTTTCTGCTATAAGAAACGATGAGCAGGATGCTTTCAAAAAAACCTCAAAAGATTTTACATGAGTACAGCTAAATTCCAGGATGATCAGCTGTGAATGACTTAAGTTTTTCTCAGAAACACAATGACCCAAATCAACTCTCAAAAACTTTTGATGAAGAATGCCATCCTTCCCCAGAGAAAGAACTAATGGTGTCTGAATACAGATTGAAACATTGTTTTTTACTTTATTTTTCTTGAGGTTTTGTATGACTACACACCTAAAATCTATCAAATTGCTTGCTCTCTCAATGAGGAGGTGTGGGGAGGGAACAAACGCGAGAATTTGGAACTCAAAGTTTTAAAAACAAATGTTAAAAAATGCTTTTACATGTAACTGGGGAAAAATAAAATACCAAATAAAAAAATTATTTAGAACAAATGGAACACTGATAAATTTGGAGAGACAGCAGTTTCAATTGACTGGAGTATGTGGGCCTTGCCATCTGCCCTTCCATTGATTTCTGGGTTTTTTCCACAGACCTTAAAATTAAACTGGATTTTAGGTACTGACTTTTCCAGTTAGAGCATGAACTTCTTGAGAACAGGGACTGACTTGATTTTCCTATTTGTATCCTTCTTGCTTAGCAGAGTACTTAGCAATGCACATGGGAGATTTTTAAGGATGAGAAAACAACAAGCTAAAAGGAAGGAGGCAGCCAATAGGAAGAGATTCAAGGAATGGGGGGAGGTGAGAGAAAAGGGAGAGACAGAGACAAGTATGAAGACTGGCTCCAAAACCAGCATCTCCACCGTACATAGTCCCTTCTAGCTCTGTAACATGCCATGTTCTAAATAAGTCTCTTCTAACTGTAAGATTCTGTTTTAAACTCTGTTATTCCTACTGTAATATTCTAAATCTAGATTCTATGTTGTAAGGTTTGTGGTAGCTCTGTCACTTTCATATTCTTTGTGTCAAACCCATCAAAACCAGCCTACTTCTTTGAGGACAATATTTCTCTAATGAATGCTTAAGGGTAGCTGTGAAAGGAGGTTGAAAAAAAAGAGATACAAATGGGAATGGCAGCAGTAGAGGTCTTGGAGGGAGGAATTCTGGAATTTTTTTCAATGAACATATATAGGGAGGAAAGATGGGATATTTAAATATTTCACAACCTATTAGATAAGGAGTCAGGAAGACTAGGGTTCAAATTAAGCCTCAGTCTCTGTTGTGTGACTCTGAGCAAATCACTTTACTATTGCCAGCCTCAGTTTCCTCATCTGTAAAATGGCAATATTAAAAGCACATAGGACTTCTGTGAGGATACAGGGGGGTGACATTTATAAAGTGCTTTAGAAATCTTAAAGTGATGTTCTAATGCTAGCTTAAGGTAGCATGGATTTTCTGAAATGCAGCAATAATAATTCATTAAATCACTTTGTCTTGGAGTTAAAGGCATTTCTAAGCACCTTCTCTGAAGATGGACTGGAAAAGTGTTGAAGAATAGCTGAAAAGTCAATGGATTTGGTGGGTTTTTTTTTAAGACTGGTGTCACAGCTTGATATATACTGTTTGTGTGAACATAATAGGAAAGTAACTTTCTGTCTCTGAGTTTCCATTTTCCAGTGTGTAAAGTGAGAGGGTTGAACAGGATGATTGAAATCCTCTGTTACAAAGCAGGTCTTGCTGATAGGCCTGCACTGACATGCTATGATGGAAGAGGCTGTGGATCTGTAGTTAGTGAAAACATCTTCCTGTAGAAGGAGCTAAGCATGCATCCTGCATGCTTCATTCTTTTAACAGCAAGAATGCTGTAGCAATGCTATATTGCTACAAAAAAAATCTCATTAGAACTAACCTGTCAAGCAATTCAAAGGTTAGTGGAAAAATGGAACATGGATCCTAAGCAGACTGCACCATGTTAGAATTCAGATCATTCCAAGTGAAATTCTAGTAAGAGGTGAGAAGGAACTTACCCAGCAAATAAATATCAGCAAACTGAAGCAAGGTGAAGCACTAATAAGTGATCTTGTCTCTAAAAGGAAGAGGAAAAAAAAGACATTTACTCTGGGATAAAAAGAAACTCCAAGAATGGCTGAACAAGTTGTGGTATATGAAAATAATGGAATACAATTATGCTATAAGAAATGATGAGTAGGCAAATTGCAGAAAAACTTGTTAAGGCTTACATGAACTGATGCTGAATGAATCAAGGACCAAGGGAACACTGTATATCAACACTGAGCAATGATCAACTATGGTAGACTCAGCTCTTTTCAGCAATACAATGATTCGAGGCAATTACAAAAAACTCATGATGGAAAATTCTATCCACATTCAGAGGAAGAACAATTTCCACTTTTTCTTTTTTTTTTCTTTCTCATAGTTTTTCCCTTTTGCTCTGATTTTTCTTTCACAACATGACTAAGTGGAAAAATGTTTAACATGACTGCATAAGCTATAACAAATTGCTGTCTTGGGAGGGGGCGGGGGACTGAGGAATAGAGAAAAATTTGGAACTCAAAATCTTATAAAAACAAACGTTGAAAGCTATTTTTACATGTAATTGAAAAAACTAAAATATTATTTATCTATAAAAAGGAAAAGAAAAGATCCCCTAGGCTACAAATGGTATTAGACCCATTTCAAAGGTCCATGCAGTCTTAGGGGATGAGAAGATTAATTCAACCCAAAATCTGATATTTATCTATAGAAAGGAGGAAGGGGTTTCCTTGGTATTTCAATTTGACTAGCTTTAGATGAAGAAGGCCCTAGCTACTTTTCACTTTCAAAACACTGTGAAGAATGAAAATTCTGGCTTCTAGAGTCCATTACCTACTCTAAAGTACAGTAAAGATCACAGAAAAAAGTCAGGAAATAGAAGGCATTGAGATAACATTGCCAATATCTCATCTTTTTTGGGGGGTGAGAGGGGCAATCAGGATTAAGTGATTGGCAAGGGTCACTGAAACCAGTAAGTATATGAGGTCATCTGAATTGAGGTTCTCCTGTCTCCAGGCTGGTGCTCTATTCACTGAACCATCTGGCTGCCCCATCTTTGTCTCTGCCTCAGGTCTGCCCCACCTCTGCCTCACTCCCACCCTCTACTAACATCCCACCCTTAAAGCAGGTGTTCAACTTTTTGTGCGCCATGGACCCCTTTCATTATCTGGTGAAGCCTATGGACCCCTTCTCAGAATAATCTTTTAAAATTTATGTGATAAAGGCCATGATATTATATTTTTTATTTTTTTAAGGCCATGATATTATAAAGGAAATCAATTAAATTTAAATAGTTGTCAAAATATATTTTTTAAAATTTGATAGACTCCAGGTTAAGAATTCTTGCCTTAAAGTAATTACCAGATTTATCAAAGATAAGCCTAATAGGAGAGGCTAGGTAGTGCAGTGGATAGAGCACCGGCCCTGGAGTCAGGAGTACCTGAGTTCAAATCCAGCCTCAGACACTTAATAATTACCTAGCTGTGTGGCCTTGTGCAAGCCACTTAACCCCATTGCCTTGCAAAAAAAAAAGATAAGCCTAATAGATTCTTCAAACAACAAGGGAATAGGTTGGAGGGAAAAGGCATTAAGATAATCACACTTTGTACTAAAATTAGGCTCCACTTACAAAGGAAGAAACCTATGGAGAAATAGCATACCTAGGGGTAAAGAGCACTGGTGGAGAGATCTTGATTCTAGAGGTAAGTAGGAAACAAGGTGATAAAGTTCTAGAAGGCAGAAAGAGTTGAGTTCAAATCCAGCCTCAGACACTTGAACTTCACATTGTGACTCCAGTTTACTTTTTTTTTTTTTAGGCTTTTGCAAGGCAGTGGGGTTAAGTGGCTTGCCCAAGGCCACACAGCTAGGTAATTATTAAGTGTCTGAGGTTGAATTTGAACTCAGGTCCTCCTCACTCCAGGGCTGGTGCTCTATTCACTGCGCCACCTAGCTGCCCCTCCAGTTTGCCTTTCTAAAGTACTTCTTGATTTCTAAAGCATTACTGGGAGATGGACAGAAGGGGAAGTGTAGAGATACAAGTAAAATTACACCTTCTCCCAAATGCACAGAAGCTGATGATGAACACCTCAAAGTCATGTGCTGTAATTGTCTAACATCAACTTTACTCTGTGTTTTTAGTTTATTTTTTAAATGACAGAAATCTATTTTCTCTCTCCCATCTTCTCATGTCCAAAATTAGATGTCTCAATTTGCAATGAGTCCATCTCTGTCTGGAGGTGGGTAGCATGCATGTTCCATTGTGAGTGTTCTGGAAATGGGTTGATCAGAGTCCTTAAGGTTTTGTAATGTTATCACATAGCCCTGGTTCTGCTCTCTTCATTCAGGTAATGCAAATATTCCCAATTTTTTCTGAAACGATCTCCTCCATCATTTCTTGCAGCACAACAGTATTCCATTACCTTCCCATACAATAATTTGTCCAGTCCTACTGCAATTAATGCCCAAACCCCTTTTAGGCTCCAATTCTGTACCACCACAAGAAGACAGCAACCACCTTTACATTAGCAAATTACTGAAATTACTAGTCGTACAGCAAATCAAAAAATACCTAGCAACAATAGCAGTCAATTTCATTTCACATAAATATTTTGCCTAATCAATTATATTCTAAGCTCCTCTAAAGGCAGAAACTCCATAAGTTAGTCCTCTTTGGGGAAGAGGGAGGATTGTCTTTTGTTTTTTTCAATCTTCCCCCAAAACTTCTTGACATAGTATGACCTTTAAAGAAAGTTTTACCAATGTCATCAACATTTTATCTATACAATTACAAGTATAAATGTTTAATAACATATTATATGATTATATATTTTTAATTTAAGTTTCAAAACAAACCTATAAGTGTTATTGTCTTTTATCCCTTTATCATTCCTGTTTTACAGATAAGGAAACTGAGGTTAAGAAAGATTAACTAACTTGCCCAGGTTGATACAGTAATTGCTTTCAAGTACAATTTGAATCTAGGTCTTCCCAACTTCAAGTCTATTCATTGTGCCATTAGAGTTTAAAAACTCATGGATGGGTAATTGGTGGGATCATAGAAATCACTCTTCTCATTTTAAATGATGAAGCAGCAAGACTATGCAAAGGTTAAGTAATTTGACCAAGTTATATTTTTTGTTGTTAGTTGAATTGGATTTAAGTGCAAAGTCACCAGTCTGTTTCTCCTGTGGAGTCATTTGGGTCCAGTGACCAGATAAGGAATCAGGATGACTGGAGATAGCCCTGAATACAGTGGGAGACCTTGACCTTTTAAAGTTAGATCTTTCCTAGGTCACAATTTGACTGAGTCAATGTCCATTCAGTCGTTAAGATTGGGTAAGAGAGAGACCAAGAATGACCACTTCCAGAAATTTTTTTTTTTTTTTTTTTTTTGCTGAGGGGTTAAGATCCCCAGGGTTTGTCAGTGACTAAGGCAAGTTAGAAAGAAAAGCAAAAGTCCATTTTGCATAGTTTCCTCCCCCCAAAAAACATCAATCTGGAAAGGGAAGACCCTCAGGGTCTCTGGCTAAAACAGAAACAACTGCTATTTCCATTCACTCAGAACCAATCAATATCAGATTAGTGGCAGAGATAGCATTAGAAATGGTACACTGTGATGCCTTTCCCCTCCTCCCCTTCTCCTACTGCACCAAATGAGAACTCTACTACAAATTTAATATCAACTATTAATTAATCTGACACCAAATGTGTACATCACAGTTAGTAACACTGTAAAACCACAAGAAAACAGAGATGTTTTCAAGATTTACACTTCAGTTCCTTATTTAAAAATTATCACATTGAGTTGAACAACTATGATGGATGCAATTCAGAGAGCTAGGACAACCCCGGGAGACCTGTCATATGCAATGCCATCCACATTCAAAGGGGGAAAAAAATCAAAAGCCCCAAAAACCCCACAGAATCTGAATGGATACTGTGTTCACTTTTTAAAAACAGCTCTTAAGTTTTTCCTTCCTATCCCATGGTTTTCTTTCTTTTCCCTTACTTCTAATTCCTCATAGACAAAATGACTAATATATAAACATGTTAAAGACAAATGTAGATATACAATGTTCATTAAACTGTTCACCACTGAGGAGAAGGGGGTGGGAAGGGAGAATGGAAGAGAATTATATAACATAAATACACAAGTGGATGAATGTTGAAAAACTTTCATAATATAATCGGAAAAATTAAATAAAATAAAATGAAGATTTATTTAAAAAAAAACACTATCACATTTCCTCTCATCAATTGAGCAAGAAGAAAACTCTTTCCTGAGTCTCTGTCAGTATATCCCCCTATTGGCTTGTCTGTTCTGGCATCCCCATCACATTTAGGCCAGCAAAGACAAACAATAGGACTATTAACTTACAGAATCTGTTTTTCACCTAAGCGAACTTAAAAATACCCAATGTAAACACTGTAATTCTTGGAGATGGACAAGTCTAGAAACAGGGGCATGGTGCCAAAAGGGGGAGTTGTTCTTTTGTTAAAACAAGGCGTTGATGCCAAACAACATCTCAGCTTCCTTTGACAAGCATGACCTCAATTTGATCACTACGGTTGAGAGTCCTGGCTGAATGCCTGCAAGTTCATGCAGGTGGAATGCCTCCTAAGAGATGATGAACTGATTCACTTCTTTTGATCTTAATGAAAATAATAAGATGGGAGTGGGAGGGGGAACCACCAAGGAAGATGTTTAAAGTTTTCTCAGCTCTGAAGAGTCTGGGTAGAGTAAATCAAAAAAAGAAAACCCACCAACTGACATTACATTCTGCAGGTTACACTAGTTTCAGTCTAATATCAATTCTGGAAAACTGCCAGTTTCAGGAAAAAAAAAGACTTGCTGATGTTATTATGCTCAATGTTGTTGACAATGGGGAAGAGGGTGGTCTGGGAAAGACGAGGACCCCTCCTCCTCCAGACACCCCAGAAACCCTGCACTTTGGAAGAGCCACAAAGGAAAAAAAAATCACGAGTGATTCCTTTCCAAGAGCAAGGGTCTTCTACCATGGCTGCCTCTTCTCACCTGCAGGACATGGATTTTTCTTCAGTCATTGTGATTTTAAGGCCTCCAGGGTCATGGCTGGATCAGGTACCCAATGGTTAGCCATCCTTTAATTCTATCAATTTCAATGAGGAATATTTATTTCTCCTATATGCTTGGTCCCGTTTCTTAAAGAGATGGATTCTTTATATAGTCAGTCAATCAATAAGTATTTATTGAGTGCTTACTAACTGCTAACTGCAAATCTGTCACTTTGGGCTTTTCACCCTTTGGAACTTAGAAGTAGATCCTCTTGGTGTTTAGGCCCCTCTACAATCTGTGAATGTAGACAATGTCTGAAAGGGGAAAATCTTCAATGTATCTGCTATCTGACTCTCACAGTTTATCATTTCAACCCTGGCTGTAGGGATTCAATTGATTATAACCTCCTATGACAAAATAATCAACATTCTGATTTACAGAGGAGGAAACTGAAACTCTGGAAGGTAAGATGACTTGCAAATACTAATTATGTGTCAATGCCAGAATTCAAATCCAGATCTACTGATTCCAATTCTAATGCTCCTTCCTTATACCATTAAAAAAAAAAAGAATGTGAATTTGTTTGTATACACACACACACACACACACACACACACACTATATACAGACTGAACAACCCAATCAGCAAAGTCTGTTCTTTGGTTTGGATTACTAATTTGGATTAGTAATGAGGCATCTTTCTGCCAGCCTCTACTCCCTAATCTAAACCATTCTTCATACTACTGCCACCTCAATCCTTTTTAACACAAGCTTGACCATATCATTTTCCTTTAAAAACAAAGAAATAACCTTCAGATACTCTACTATGCAGCCTACTCTCATCACTCACACATCTGCTATCTGGCTGCCCAGTCTTTGCTGGAATTACATCCTCTGCCTCTCCTCACACCCCTCCTTCAGCCCCTTATCAAACTCATACCTCTCCTTTAGAGGATATCTTAAATACTACTTCCTCTAGGAAAGAACACTGATCTCTCCTGATGCCTTACCCAAAGCCAGATACCATTCTTTCAACTAAACCCATACAGCACTTGGTTTCTGGTACTTAACTATAAGACAAGTAAGTACTCTCTGCCTTTGTTCTGAATCCTTTTGGGAATAAGGACTGTTTTTAATTCATCCACACACTAGTAGTGCATAACATAGTTCTTTGCTGACGGTAGAACAGCTAATGAGGGTTTCCTGAATGAGTCTGTATATATGTGAACAATATTCACCCATGAACACCAAGGCATCCAACAAAAAAGGCATCTGATATAGGAGCAGATTCTAAAGATCAAACTGATTCTATTTCAGCTCCATGGAGACCATATTTCAAAGGTCCCTGTTATCTTCATTTTCTCTATTTCTCTGCTTGATGCTTTCAAGCTAAAATAAGCACAACATTTTGTCAACTTTAGCTCTCGATTTTAAAACTCAGCATTTATCTACCATTTTCTACTTGCTGGGTTATTCTACCCATCTAAGCAGGACTGGCACACTCTTAAATGTGAAAAGTATGCTCCTCTGAGGATTGTCTATGTTTGTTTTCAAAGCAAGGAGGTTCTAAACTTAGAGTTGCCAGAGAGAATTTGTTTTCAGGATGAAAACTGTTACAAATTTCACACAGATGCAAAAAAAACTTGTAAAAAGGAAGGCTTTAGGTTAATACAGGGAAGCATCTTTCAAGTTCCTGTCTAGCCTATTTAGTAAAAATTTGTAATATCAAACCCCATACTTATATGCCTGAGAAGTACAAAGCTGAGAATTTTTTTAATTCTAGACACCATCATGGAAACTCAAGAGTGAGGTGAGCAGGGAGTGGTCAAGTCAAAATCTCATGTGTGCATGCATACCTCCATACCTGAATCTCTCATTTCTGTGACACAGAGATTACTTGGGATCTTGAATGGTGTGCTGGCAAGTCTTTCTTCATCTTAAGCCATCCTCCACTCAACTCAAAGCAATTTTCCTGAAACATAACTGATTATAACAACCCCCTGTTCAATTAATACCAGTAACTCCCTATTATCACAGAATCACACTTGAAATTCTCTATTTGGCGTTTAAAGTACTTTATAGTCTGATTTCTCCCATACGGTTCTAGTATTTCACATTTACTTCCTCCATGTGCTCTATATTTGCTGCACCTGGCCTCCTTGTTATTCCGTAGCTACAAGACTTCTTGTCTTTTCTCCACGTCTCCTCTCCTCCCCTGGGACACTTCTGTTTTCCTGGCTTCCTTCAAGAGTCAGCTTAAATTCCAACTTCTGCAAAAGACGTTTTCTTGGTCTGCCCAGCAGTTAGTGTCTTCTGTCTTCTCCGCATATCTCTTATATCTATATAATTATTTAAATGTTTGTCTATTCTATTTGAATAGGAACATCCTGAAGGCAAAAAGTGTTTTTCTCTTTGTTCACATTTGTATCCCTAATGCTTAGTACATATTATGTGGTTAATAAATGCTTGCTTTCTCTCTCTATCCTATTTCTAATTTCTCCATCCATTCTATCTCTTATTGATCCATCCATCTACAAATCTATTTATCTGTCCTATATATCCTTCAGAGTAGGTGTTCAATAAATGATTGTTAAATTGAATTTAATTCAGTGGCACTACTTTCTCCCAGTTTTCTTCCTATTTGCACAATTGCCTTTTTTAAAAAAATATTCTTTGTTGATTCATCATTCATATACTCCCCTAAGCTTGGGTGTCTCATGACTCAAGATTGAATCTTCTCATCCTGAATGATGACTGTAATAGTCATTTAGTAGCTCCAATTCATTTTCCATCCAACTGTCAAAATTATAGTCCTAAAGCATCAGTCTGATTATGTCATCTCCTTGCTCAAAATTCTGCAGTGGCCCTCTACAGATTTTAAGATAAAATATGTTACATCCCAAGGTAGCCCGCCCATTCAGTTTCTGCCCATCGAATGGTAAGGAAAGTTTTCCTTATATCACATTTAAATCTGCATCTTCCAGCTGAAAAGGACTACATTCTCGTGCCAAAATTCAATATTTCCTCTCCCAAGTCTAAAATACATGCTATTTTCATCTCTATTTCAAATGCCTTATCTTTTTCCAAGGCAACCCTCCATGAAGTGCTTCTTTTATATTTACCCTAGTTGTAATACATTCTTTCTCTTCAAATTATTTTGTATTTACTTACTTTCATACATGATATATTCAATACCAGTAGAATCTAAGCTCCTTGGAGGCAAGGGCTCTCTAATTTTTTTTTTCTTTATCTCCCTAGTTCCTAGTACATGGTAGGAACTTAATACTTTTTCTTAAATTGAACAGAATTCTAGAGCTGAAAGTGCCATCAGAGATCACCAAGGATGAGGATTCTTAACATTTTTGTGTTGTGAACTCAGTTTGGTGAAGCCAATTAACCCCTTCTCAGAATGTTTTAAAAAGGAAACATTACATTACAAAGCAAACCAATTAGATTATAATACAATTATTTTTTTTAAATCGAGTTCACACACTCCAAGTTAAGATCATCTGATTTAATCCAATACTCTCTTGCTGAGATATTATGCCCAGAGAAGGAAAGAGACCAAAGACACATATTTCCATGTGGGTATGTATCTCTTACTGCCAAAAAACTTTTTACATTTTGGGTTTCTAGTATTAATAGTTTTTAATAACTCGATCAAATGAAATATTTAAAAAGTGTTTATCACAGTGCCTGAGACATAGTAGTTCCTATATAAATGCCTATTCCTTTCCTTTCCCCCTTTATTTTTGTTAACTCCTTCATTTACTATTCTTCTATCTTTTGTTGTTTTTCAGTCATGTTCAACTCTTCATGACTTCATTTGGAGTTTTCTTGGCAAAAATACAGTAGTAGTTTGCCACTTCCTTCTCCAGCTCATTTTACAAATGAGAAAACCAAGACAAAAAAGGATTAAATGACTTCTCTAGGATCACACAGAGGTAGTAAGTGACTGAGGCTGGATTTGTACTCAAGAATGAGAGTCTTGGGGCGGCTAGGTGGCACAATGGATAGAGCACTGGCCTTGGAGTCAGGAGTACCTGAGTTCAAATCTGGCCTCAGACACTTAATAATTACCTAGCTGTGTGGCCTTGGGCAAGTCACTTAACCCCATTGCTTTGAAAAATCTAAAAAAAAAGAGAGAGAGAGAGACAATGAGTCTTCTTAACTCTAGGTCTGATACCTAGCTACCCCCTTCTATTTAGTTCTCTTCTTATAACTGAAGCACTCAAAGAATTTCAGATCTGGAGCTGGAAGGGACCTATAAGGTCATCTAAACCAACTCCCTCCTTTAAATAAGGAAAGGAGGCCCACAGCATTTAAATGACTTACCCAAAGTCACACTGGTTTTAAACAGTATAGGATTAGGCTTTTAAGGAATTCATGTCCCTAAGAGAGTTATCATAGTTAATTTCTATGGAGTAAATATAGAAAAATTCTCTTAAAATACAAGGGAGGAAACATCTGAAGACAGTGGATAGGTGCGGGTACCTAATCTTCCAATGTGGTGCTTAAGCTTCTGTCTCCAACATCAACAAAGTAGGAAACTAATAAAAATATTCTATTTCCTCTTTAAGAATGTGAACCCCTGAGGCAGCTAGGTGGCGCAGTGGATAGAGCACCGGCCCTGGAGTCAGGAGTACTTGAGTTCAAATTCAGCCTCACACACTTAATAATTACCTAGCTGTGGCCTTGGGCAAGCCACTTAACCCCCTTTGCCTTGCAAAAAAAAAAAAATAATGTGATCTACATTGAAGCAGGAACTAGACATTGTATCCTACTTAATACCTTTGAATCCCCAAAATTGGCATATAGAGTCAGTCATAGTATATAGTGGGGAAAAAAAAACAGTGGGCTTGTAATCATACTCTCTAATATTTACAATATGTTCTTAAGCAAGTAAATTAAATCTTTCTGAAGTTCCTTAGCTCCTATGAAAGTTTGGACCTTCTCCCTTAAATTTCATGTAGGTCTTTGTTCCATATATCTATACTGTACTAATATTAGATATTAATATAAATAATCTATAATAACATCTTAGTTTCATAATAGACTATGAACTCTCTAAGAACTAGGACCATATGATAACCAAACTTCTGTACATGGAAGACTGAATAAATACTTGTTTAAATGACTGGAATCCTTTTGTGATTCAGTTTTCTCACCTGTAAAAGAGAGATGATAATATTTTCACTCTGTCCTTCATAAAACTAGAAGAAAAAGCAATGTATAAACCTTAAAGTTGAAGAAAGATGTGTCTTTATTAATAGCCACTTAATAAATGTTTGTTGAAATTGTGAGGGCAGTCAATTCCTGAAGAAAATCAATCAATTAAGCAATTACAGTAAGTATCTACTAAAAGTAAGAAACTATCCTAAATATTGAAAATATAAAGTAAAAAATGAAATGGTTCCTGTCCTCATATTCCCAGAGAATGGAAGTACAGAAGAGAAAGTCAGGATCTAGGGAGAATTTTATTCAATCTGTAACAACATTTGATCTTGGAAGTATGTGTGATGGAAACAATATAAAGACTGACAAATTGCTTTCTGTGGGGGGTGGGGGGAGGGAAGTAAGACGGGGGAAAATTGTAAAACTCAAAATAAATCTTTAATTAAAAATACGTGTGTGAGTGCAGTGGGGAGTGAGTCTTAAAATCAAAGAAGTTAGGGTGAAAGAAGTGTATATGTGTGTGTGTGTGTGTGTGTGTGTGTGTGTGTGTGTGTGTGTGTGTGTGTTTCAGTATATATAGGTAAGTACAGAGAAGAGAGATAAAGGAATTGGAAAAGATTCTGAAGAGAGCAAGAATAATAACTTTATAGACAATGGTCCTACGAGTGAGCAAATATCTCCATTTTTCAGATCAGAAAACTGAGGTTAAAAGAGTTTAAGTGATTTGTCTATTGCCACCCAGCTGGTAACAGAAACCTCCTTAGTCACCCACGCATGAAACCTCAAAGTCATTTCTGACTGCTTCCTCTCCTTCACCACTACTTTTTATCCAATCATTTGCTAAATCCTGGTGAAATTCCATAGTCTTCCTGCCTCTACTCTCTGGCCAACCCAATCCATCCATTTTTTCAAAAGTTGCCAAAATAATTTTCTTAATCCAGAAATCTTATTGCATCATTTGTACTCAAACTTTTCAGGGCTATTGTCTATAGAATGAAATATGAAATATGAACTTTTTAATCCTGTTTTTATCCTATTATTTAAGGCCGCCATCTAGACCCAATTTACCCATCCAAAAATTATTTCATATTACTATTCTTTATTCACACCATGCCTCAAATTGACCTATTCTCTGTACATGTGTTCTCTCATCCTATTATTCCCTTATAGATGTTGTTGCTGTTCAATCTTTTTCAGTAATATATACAACTTTGTGACCCCATTGACGTTTTCATGGCAAAGATACTGGAGTGCTTTGCCATTTCCTTTTCTGTCTCATTTTATAGTTGAGGAAACTGAGGCAAACAGGCTTAAGTGACTCACCTAAGGTCACAAAGTCAAGTGTTTGAGGCCAGATTTGAACTCACCTAGCATTCTATCTATTGTGCCATCTAGCTGCCAGTTCTTACAGATGCTGTGCCCCATCTCTAAAATCAACCACCTCTATAAATTTGACCTGCTGAAGTCTCTCCCTTTCTTCAAAGGCTTGGCTACTCTCTTTCATGAAGCTTTTCTCTATTCCTCCACTTGGAGGGGATCACTTCATTCTCAAAATTTCAATCCTATTTTAATTCTTGTTTTGTGCTGAGTCACCCAGATTGCTGAATATACAAAAGTGATCTGACTTACTTAATCTAACCCAAAACCATCTCTCATCAAGCTGCTACCCACTCAAAAACCCAGAATCTTACCATATCTTCCCCCCCCCCCCATCCCTTTTCCCACTACCATTTTCCACTTCTTGCTCTGGGGACACTACTTATCATTATCCAAATTTACACTGCTATTAAAAGGACCACGACAAGCCACTATCCTATGAATCCATCTCACAACCTCTGTGATCCTCAAATCAAGACACCTTTTGTTTATGAATGTTGTCGCCCCTATCAGAATGCTCCTTGAGGGTCAGATCTTTCTTAGTTTATTTGTATGCTCAATGCTTAACAGAGTACCTGAATAATCTTGAAATGAAATCTTTTTTTCATTTATGAGGCAACAAGATGGCACAGTAGGTAGAGCCACTGGGTCTGGTGATAGGAAGACCTGAGTTCAAATCCTACTTGAAACAATTATTATGTGATCATTATTTAATCCCTGTCTGCCTCAGTTTCCTCAATTATAAAATAGGAATGTTAATAGTACCTACCTCCTAGTTTGTTGTGAAAATCAAATGAGACATTGTAAAGTGTTAAGTACCTGTGATTGGCACATAATATATGCTATGTAAATAATAGCTATTACTTGTCATCTTTTGTTCATATAAATTTCATTTTGGGGGTATCTTTTCCCCTTTATCTCCTCTGAGTTTCTCATTTTTAAAATGGACCTAATAATTTCCTATGAGAAAAAGTGCTTTGTAAAACAAAATTCTCTAGAAATGTGAACCAATATTATTAATAGGTAGAGAATTTCCTTGGAACCTCCAATTCTGTACACAGAACCTTGTATATAGAAGATAATATGCCTGTTGAATTGGAAATGGTTCTTTAAAAATGCTAAGGATAACCACTAAGTACAGTGGATAAAGTGCCTGAAATCAGGAAGACTCATCTTTCTAAGTTCAAATCTGGCCCCAGACACTTACTAACTAGCTGGGTGACATTGGGCAAGTCATTTCACTCTGTGTTTCAGTTTCCTCATCTGAGATAAGCTAGAAAAGGAAATGGTGAGCCACTTTCTTTGCCAGGCTTTAAAAAAGATCATTTTACAACTGAGGAAACTAAGGCAAACAGTGATTAAGTGACTTGCTCGGGATCACATAGCTATTAAGTGTCTGAGGGCAGATTTGAACTCAGGTCTTTTTAACTCCAGGTCCAATACTCTATTCTCTGTGCTACCAGTGGTCTTCTGAAGCCTTTTCAGCTGCCTGATTCCATTCACTCCCCAACTTAACTTGGTTAAATTCAAAACAACAAGCATTAACTTCTTCCAAAAGCATAACAATGTCGAGTTTTATTTGTATATTCATAGTTAACTCTATAGTGTATTTAACTTGGATGAAATTTATTGCTTTGCTTGATTCCATGGATGCCCCCTCAGGATAAGTTCATCACCACCAAGGAACTGAGTCCAGCCTTGACTGACATCACCTGCCTCAGCCTCTCTCTCTTCTGAATGGAGGGTCGGAGACCAGTGAACCAAATTCCTCTCAATGCCAAACTTAATAAAGGGCAGAAACTGGACTGTTTGTTTCACTTTACATCTGTGATTCTGCCTGGTTTCAACTCATGGAACAGGATACGCCACTAGTCTCTGGTTCCTACCAATTTCCTTGTATCTCAAGTACTTAGTACAATGTCCAGCACAAGTATTTGTGAGTATTTGTGTGTGTGTGTGTGTGTGGGGGGTAGATATGCAAGAAAACACACACACACACACACACACACACACACACACACACACACACACACCTACCTAGCAGGCAAGAACAATTACCAGATTAAGGAATTGAAATTTTGCTCATATATATTATATTAGGTCTATATTTCAAATAAAATCTCTGTGGATTGAAGAATTAGACTACTTTGTTAAGCACAAATGTATTTATTTTATAGGAACTCCGGAGTTCTTTTCTGTGATTTCATACATAATTAAGGTATAAACAAAAGCTTATTCCTCTCAGCCTATGTTCCACACAAGTTTAGAACAGTTGTGTTGAAATGGAAAAAAACCATCTGATTTGGAAATCAGAAAGCAGATGGTTTCGGGTCCAAGCACTGTCATTTTTTGTAAACTTCATTTTCCTAATCTGTAAAATGGCAGATAGATGGCACTGTTGATAGAACACTGGACCTGGAGGCAGGAAGACCTGAGTTCAAATCCAACCTCAGATATTTATTAGGTATATGATAATGGGCAAATCCCTTAATCTCTAACTGCCTCAGTTTCCTCTTTTATTAAAGGGGATGGCAGCATCTACCTCACAGTATTGATATACACTTGTTACACAAGTTCCTGATGTTCCTACAGATCATAGGGCTTTCACATTCATCCTCCTTTTATATCTTTTAAAAAACTAAGGTTGTTCAATTAAATCCCTATGCAAGCATCAGTCTCTTTGAGGACTCCCCTTTTCTTCATCATAAAAATCATTTGGGTTTGCCTGGTTAGAATTTCATTCTGAGAATTCTCTGTAAGCCAGGGGACCAGAGCTAACCCTTCATTAACTCTACTTTCCAGGTCAACTACTCAGTCTTGTCCTATGCTCTCTCACCTCCATATCCAAGTATTCGCACAAAGCCTAGAACACACATTTGGTCTTCATCATCACCTTCTCATAGCCTTCTCTTTCTCAGGTTAGTCACCAACTTCTCTAAAGACTTTCCTTGGGGGCGGAGCCAAGATGGCGACAAGAATGGATTGTGTCTTAGGCGCTCTCTCATAAATCTTCGAAACTAAGGACTCTAACTAAATTTTTGAGAGACAGAACCCACAAAGGGACCCAGTGAGGCAGTTCTCCTACTCAAGGTAACCTGGAAAAGAGCAGAAAGGCTCTGCTCCCTGGGGTTGGAGGGGCGGCCCGTCAGAGGGGTGGCCCGCCAGGGAGCCACAGCTCACAGCAGCCAGGTAGTTTCCTGATCTATGCCCCGGAGAGCACCAGGCACAAATTGGGGGAACAGCGGGGGGACCTCTGCCAGAGCAAGCACATGAAGCCCAGCCCTCAGGGCACACAGCTAGCAGCCTGGCCACCTCAACTCAGATTCAGGAAACAGAAGCAAGCAGAGCCTATAAGCAGGAGCCCCCAGGGCATGAGGCCATTGAACCTAGGGAGGGGAGTGAAGAGAGACTGCAGAGCTCTGTCCTCTGTCCCTGGAACAGGACTCTGGGGCACTGACCACATTCAGATCCTGATCATGGTCTAGGCCCCCCCACAGAACAGCAGGGCCCCCCCACCTCAGCCCCATGGCGGGGGTGGGGGTGCATATGGTCATTTACAGACCAGGAGGGAGGACAGAGCCTCACACACTTAGACCCTTGTGAGAGTGTCCCAAAAGCTCAGGAAGCACCTGAGGCTTAGGCTGGGAAAATGAGTAAGCAGAGAAAAAACAGGAACACCATTGAGAAATATTTTGCCTGTGAGACCAAGAAGGATCAAAATACTCAGTCTGAAGATGAGGAAGCACAAGCTCCTGCATCTAAAGACTCCAAGAAAAACAGAAATTGGGATCAGGCTATGACAGACCTCAAAAAAGACTTAGAAAATCAAATGAGGGAGATAGAAGAAAAACTGGGAAAAGAAATGAGAGAGATGCAGGAAAAACATGAAAATGAAGTCAGCAGCTTAGTCAAGGAAATCCAAAAAAATGCTGAAGAAAATAGCATGCTAAAAACCAGCTTAGGTCAAATGGATAAAACAGTTCAAAAAGTTATTGAGGAGAAGAATGCTTTAAAAAGCAAAATTGGCCAGATGGAAAAACAGATAAGAAAACTCTCCAAGGAGCACAAATCCTTCAGACACAGAATAGAACTCAGAGAGATTGATGAATTTACGAGAAACCAGGAATCAATACTTCAAAACCAAAAGAATGAAAAATTAGAAGAAAATGTGAAACATCTCATTGAAAAAACAACTGATATGGAAAACAGACTTAGGAAAGATAATTTAAAAATTATTGGAATACCTGAAAGTCATGATCAGGAAAAAAGCCTTGACATCATTTTCAAAGAATTACTACAGGAAAATTGCCCTGATATCTTAGAAGCAGAGGGCAAAACAGAAATGGAAAGAATCCACCAATACCCCAGAGAAAGAGATCCCAAAAAACCAACCCCTAGGAATATTATAGCCAAGTTCCAGAACTCCCAAGTCAAAGAGAAAATATTACAAGCAGCCAGAAGGACACAGTTCAAATATCATGGAGCTGCAGTCAGGATCACACAGGACTTAGCAGCAACTACATTGGAAGCTCATAGGGCTTGGAATATAATATATTGGAAGGCAAAAGAAATTGGAATGCAACCAAGAATCAACTACCCAGCAAAAGTGAATGTCCTCTTCCAGGGAAAAAGTTGGACTTTCAATGAACCAGGGGAATTTCAAATGTTCCTGTTGGAATGGCCAGCGGTGAACAGAAGGTTTGATCTTCAGATACAGGACTCAGGGCAAGCATAGAGATTGGAGGAGAAGGGGAAAATATGAAGGACTTAATGATGATGAACTGCATGTATTTCTGCATAGAAAAAATGACACTGATAATTCTCATATGAACCTTCTCAGTTAATAGAGTAGGTAGAGGGAGATTTTATAGATGAAACACAGGAGAAAGCTGAATTTGAAGATAAAAATATGGTGTAAAAATGGAGTCAATAGAAAAAAAGGGAAATGTAATAGGAGAAAGAAAAAGGAGAGGGGGAATAGGCCAAGATATTTCATATAATAAGATGTTTCTTTATTACAATGAGCCATTGCAATGATATGGAAGTTTTATATATATATATATATATATACATACACTCAATTGGGCATGAACATCTGGAGTAAGAAGGAGGGGGGGCAGGGGGAAGGGGGGGTGATGTGAATGATGGAGGAGAGGATGGACCATGTGGGGAGAGTGGTCAGATATAACACATTTTCTTTTTTACTTCTTGTGAGGGGCTGGGATTGGATGGCCTGTCTGGGACCATAGGGCCAGGTGGATGCTGGGCCTAAGGGGTGGTATGGGGGCTCAGGGCCTCTTGGCCCCAGAGCTGGGGATCTGTCTGCTGCACCACTCAGCTACCCTACAACAGAGTCAGAGTGAAAGGAGAGAGAAAATATAGTACATGGTAGTGGAGAAATAAGAAAGGAGGGAGTTGCGATCAGCAATGGCAATGGTGGAATAATATGGAAGTAATTTTTGTGATGGACTTATCATAAAGAATGTGATCCACCTGCAACAGAATTGTTGGTGTTGGAACAAAGACTCAAGCAATTTTATTATTATTATTATTATTATTTGGGGGGGTGCAGGGCAAATGGGGCTGGATGGCCTGCCTGGGGCCACATAACAGGGTGATTGTTGGGTGTCTGAGGCTGGATTTGGACCCAGGTGCTCCTGGCTCAAGGGCCAATTCTCTGTCCGCCACCCATCCACCCCTACTATTATTACTATTTTATTTTATTTTGGGTCTTTTTTTTTCTTTTTTTGGTTTTTGCAGGACAGTGGGGTTTGGGTGGCTTGCATGTCACATGGCTGGGTGATTGTTGAGTGTATGGGGCTGGATGTGGGCTCAGGTGCTCATGGCTCCAGGGCTGGTGCTCTGTCCATTGCACTACCTGGCCATATCTACAACTACTACTATTATTTTTTTTAGTTTTAATTTTTTTCTCTCCCCTTTACTTTATTGCTCAAGCGAGTCTATATTTTTTTGGGGGAGTGGGTATTTTGTTTACCCAAACAAGAATATTTTATAAAACATTATTTGTACAAAATGAGAATAAATAAATATTAAATAAAAAAAATACTGTATATAAAAAAAAGACTTTCCTCTCCCTTTGAGCTTAAAAATATCTTTCCCTCATCCTGACCACATTCTAACTTGTCCTATATATTTGTAATGGATTATAACTTGTGCTGTGCTTATTACATATGCGCCTAGAGATGGAACATGGCATAGTGGGAAGAGCCCTGGACCTAGAGTCAAGTAAGATCTGGGTTCAAATCTTTCCTCTAGTACTTAACTAGCTCTGTGACCATTAGCAAGTCATTTAATTTTTTTAAATCTCAGTTTTCTTATTTACAAAATGAGACTATTTGGACTACTTATGTCATGAAGTTTTTATGAGGATAAAATGAGATAATGTATACATAAACCATCCTATGTAAATGCCAGCTATTATTATGAGGATGATCTAATGTCTTCTCCATTAATATCCTGGATTACACACTGTAATAGAGTCAGAAGTAGAATCTTGTCAAAAATTCTAGTTTCTCTCAGAGTCAAAGCAAAGTGCTTTGCATGTAGTAGATTCTTAATAAATTCTCCTATTGCATAATTCTTGTCCTAGGTGGTAATGAAGAGTTCCCCTCATCAGCAACTTGGGAAGAGTAGATACCTTTCCATTCTCCAACTTCCAAACTTTCACACAGTTGACTGGAAGCAGACAAACAATATCAAACATGTTCAATATATTAGGAAGGGCAAACACAAACATGCTCCACTTCCCTATTTCCTAAGGAAAATACAACAATTATGGCTGTCCAAAAGTGAAAAGAATTGCTTTAGAGGGAGTGAGTACACCTTCCATGGAGATATTCGAGTGAAGACTGGATCTACAGTTCTAGAACAGATTACTTGCTGTCAAGGGGAGGAGAGAGGAAAGGGAGGAAGGGAGAAAAAGGAAGAACTCAAATCTTACCCAAAAAAAATGAATGTTAGAAGCTATCCTTGTATGTAGTTGGAATAATAAATAAATAAATTTATAAAAAAAAAGAGAGAGAGAAAAGGAAGCAGGTAAAGGAAAAGGAGAGAGAAGGAAAGAGGAATGGAGAAAAAGGGAGGAGAAGATACAAAAAAGTGGTATTCTTTGTGAAGATAATTTATAGTTAGGAGTAATAAAGTTGAAGGGGCTGTTCGAATTCTAAGTAGGGAAGAATGGAGCTCTTCATCAACTTGAGACACAAAACCCAATTCACAGCTGTTTGCTCCATAAACGAATAACTAATCTCTTCTGTTTTTCTCTGCTTGGAACTGAAAATGAGCATAGCAGAACGGCTGTTCTCACAGAAGATGATGTTCCCAGCACTCAAGGTCCAGGCAGGGGAATGGGACAGATCTGACATTCTTCCCATGCTCCCTATGTCAGGCAAGTGCAGACGCAAACACAGGCCAATTTGTTCTGGAGGGAACTGAATGAAAAAGTGCTCTGATGGGAAGACTGCCCTTTGGGGAGTGTGGTGTAAAGGGCAGGAGGGGAACAAGGCCCCTCACAATTTGGGGAACAGGTCTAATCCCAAGTTCCTCCCCAATTAAACACTGTCAGAAAAGGATTCCAATATCCCAAAGTCATTCTAAAATGACAGCTGGAATCAAGGAGAGGGGTGGGAGAAGAGGAAAGAGCTAACCAAGGAAATGCTTCACATTTCTATAGAAGTTTATGTTTTTCAGAGCAATTTTTTCCTCATAGGCAAAGGCAATACAAGTATTATTAGCCCCCATTTTACAAGTTTTTCATTTGTAAATGAGATAAACAGGAAGATCCCAAGAGAAAGAAAGTTGGATTTGAGACTGAAAACTGGAAAGCAATTTAGAAATTATTCTCAAATCTCACCTCCTCAGGCTGCAGAATAGGAAACCGAGACCCAGAAAAGTGATTTATTGAAGATCCTCTCAGAAATAAATTGCTGAGATGAGATGCAAATCCATGCCCCCCGACTTCAGATTTGGTGTGATTGCCAGTATACAATACTCAAATCTAGGGAACTGGACTACACCATATCCAAGGGTCCTGTTGACTCTAGTCTAATCACAAGCCACTTTAGGTCAGTTCAGTTACCAAAAAAGTAGCTACATTCAAGACCTGAGCCCCATGATAGAGCAGAGGCACTTCCTTCATTGGTATTCCCTTAATCATTGTTTCATGAACTCCTTTAATGCATGAGATTAAACCTATCTCTTAAATAAGATGGTGGTAAAGGAGAGAAGGAAACCAACCCCCTTCAATGCCCTCCATCTCAGCCCCTGAACATACTCCACACAGACTCATTAGCATAAATGCCACCTAATTATCAATAATGGGCAGTTAGGTGTCAATTGGGTAGAGTGCTGGTCTGAAGACAGGAAGATTCATCCTCCAGAATTCAAATCTGGTCAACTAGCTATGTGATCCTTGGCAAGTCATTTAACCCTAATTTGCTACAGTTTCCTCATCTGTTAAGTAAGAAAATGAAAAATCACTCCAGTATCCTTGCCAAGAAAACTCTACATAGGGTCACAAACAGTTAGACATGACTGAAAAGATATATGAAGCTCTTTTCCCTTCATAGTCAAATGCCTAGGGGGAAAAACTATCTATGAACTTTACCTCTATTTCCTCTTCTCCCATTCACTTCTTCTCTCCTTCCAATCTGTTTTTAAGGTTTTACCCCTCAACTGCAACAGCCCTCTTCAAAGTAACCAAACAGATTTTGATTGCTAAAGCTTTTTTCTCAGCCCTCAATGACCCTTCTGCAATTTCTGATGTAAATTCTGACTTTGACCATCCCTAGCTTTCAAGGTACTGTTCACTCTTGATTAATCTCCTACCTGTCTGACTTCTCCTTTCTGTTAGATTAATCTGTTAGAATGTAAGCTCCTTGAGGGCAGGAACTGTTTTTTGGCCTCTTTTTATATGGTGCTTAATACATGCTCATTAATTGACTGACTTCAGTCTCCCTTACTGAACCATCATCATCCTAACCCCCTTGTGTGGATGTCCCTCATAAATCTCCTGGAATTTTTTCTTTCTCTACATGCTACCTCATTAACCTCAACAGTTATCCTGGGTTCAGTCATCATTATGCAGATGGCTTTGAGATCTTTATATCCTGCCCAAATCACTCTAGCATTGGGCATTTACACCTTAAACTGAATAATCCAAAATAGAACTTTCCCAAACCTAGTCCTTCCCTTTCCCCAGTCCATATTTAATCCTTTGTTAAAGCTCATCTTCTATATTCAATTCCATAAACATTTTTGAAGCACCTACTGTGTATCCAATAATGTGCTAGGCAATGAGGATGCAGATAGAGAAAAGAAAATACTCCTTGCTAAGATCTTACTAAGTATAAGTGGAGATGGAAATGATAAAGATAAATAAATAAAAAATATACACCAAGTGATTAAATGGGAAGAGTTAACCATTGAGGGAATGAGGAAAGTATTAGAAGTGACACTGAGGCAGAATGGAATCAGAGATTCCAGGAAGTAAAAATGAGGATTATTCCAGCTACTTCTGAAAGCTTGAACAAAGGTATGGGAAGTGGGTAACGAATTCTCATGAGGAGGCCAGTTCTGTAGCAATTACAATGTAATAATATGGGGTAGCTAGGTGGCACAGTAGCTAGAGCACCAGCCCTGGAGTCAGGAGGTCTTGAGTTCAAATGTAGCTCCAGATACTTAATACTTACTTAGCTGACCTTGGATAAATCAGTTAACCCCATTCCCTTGAAAATATATATTAAAAAAAAATAGCCAGCATTTGTAATGAACTTAAAAATTTAGTTTTCAAAGACTATACAAATATTCTCTCATTTGATCTTCACAACACCTTTAGAAGGCACATAGGTACTGTTATTCCCATTTTAAAGAAGAGGAAACTAAGAGGTGAAGCAGCTTGTCCAGGGCCACCCAGTTAATGAGTAGCTGAATCTGTACTTGAACTCAAGTCTTCCTGCCTCTAGGTCTAGGATATGAAGAGAATGAATGAGAAGTGCCTGAAAAGTAAGTTGGACCAAGGTTATGAAGATCTTTAAATGCTAGGAGCAAAGTGTATTTGCTCTTAGAAGCAACAGAGAGCCACAGAATCTTCCTGAATGATGGAGTGACCTGGTCAGATTTGTGTTTTGTGAATAGAGAGGTAGAGCTGAAGGAGAGAGACTGGAGGCAGTAACAATTGGGAAGCTAATGCAACAGAACAGGATGGTTGAAAGGGCTATATAAGATTGTATGTGAGTGAAGAGTAAGAAATGGATACCGGAGTAGCTATGGAGAGTTGACAAAATAAGTGATTCGATATGGAGGGTGAACAGACAGAATTGAGAACAATTTCAAGGTTGTGAACCTGGACAACTGAAGGGTGGTAGTGCCTTCTATAAAGAAAGGGAATCAAAGAAGAGGGGAAAATTTTGGGAAGAAAATATTTATTTTGAAGATGGCAATTTTGACATTTCTGTCGGACATCCGAATGGAGAGATCCAGCAGGTAGTTGGTAAATTTTCTCCAACCAAAGCACTATTAACTTAGTGTAGACCATATTCTTCTCTCACCTGGATGTGGTGGTTTAAATGACTTACTAGTTTTTAGAATGTCTCCTCTCCAATTCATCCTCCACACCATTGCCTAAATAATCTCATGAAGAATAACAACTTTTGTCACTCCCCTGCTCAAAATATTTTGAAGGTTCCCTATCACCTCTAGGATAAAAAGCCAAAGCCTCAGCTTGTCATTTATAGCCTTATTTGCATATGTCATACATAGATGGTATGACTCTGGGCTGGTCTTGTCACATAACTTCTCAGTCCTCGAGGTAACTCTCTAAGACTGTAAGTTTGAAAAAAATCAGACTGCTTTGTTAGAGGGGAGTTTCATCATTTGGGAGTTCCCTATGGCAATAAAATGACACATCTAATTCTTTGTCCTCATCTCAGTATCTGGCTCCAGCCTGTTCTCAAGTTTACAGATCATTTCTCCCCTTTACACACTATGTTTAGCCAAACTAGCCTAATTGCTGTTTCCCAACTTTATTCGTCATCCTGGTGCCTTTTTTCTCCACTGTCTGTCCTCTTCCTTCTACTCTGCCTCTACCTCTAAGAAGCCCTAGTTTGTTTGTTTGTTTCTCGTTTCTTGTTTCTTTCTTTCTTTCTTTTGCAAGGGAATGGGGTTAAGTGGCTTGCCCAAGGCCACACAGCTAGGTAATTATTAAGTGTCTGATTTGAACTCAGGTACTCCTGACTCCAGGGCCAGTGCTCTATCCACTGCACCACCTAGCCTCTCCCCACCACCCCCAGTTTCTTTCAAGGTTCACTTTATCCCCCATCTTCCATAGGCAGTTTTTTCCCCCTCACTCCCTTTGGGGTGAATGCTTGCTCACTCTTCTTCTTCCTCTTATGATCATGCATTTGCACAAGAACAGGGACTCTGGAAATAGGAAATCTGGTTTCAAATCCTCTTCTGACATTCATCATCTGTGTGATGTTGAACACATCACAGCCTCCCAGGCCTGAATTTCCTTATTTATAAAACAAAAGGGTCAGATTAGATGACCTCTGAGTTTTAGATCCATGAGATTTGTATTTGTCTACATGTGTTCCTCCCATTCCCCTTTTTCCATTAGAACAATAATTGAGGAGAAAATAAGGCATCTATTTTGCCCAATTATATCAACAAAGTTGACAACAGGTGAAATGGATGAATATTTATTTACAAATATAAAAAATATTAAGAATTATAGAACTAGACAATTCTGGCCTCAGATACTTGATATTTACTAGCTGTGTGAAGGGCTGTCAAGGGTCTTCCCCCTTGACAGCTCTTCAAATACATGAAGACAACTAGAGAGAGATTAGACCAATACTTGCACCTTTTCCCAGCTCATCTCAAGAGTGTGAGTAGAGGGGCGGCTAGGTGGAGTAGTGGATAAAGCACCAGCCTTGGAGTCAGGAGTACCTGGGTTCAAATCCGACCTCACACACTTAATAATTACCTAGCTGTGTGGCCTTGGGCAAGCCACTTAATCCCATTTGTGTTGCAAAAACCTTAAAAAAAAAGAGTGTGAGTAGGGTAACCTAAACAAAGAAAAACATGTTTCAACATCCTGACTTTCAGCCAAATTCCCAGCTGTGCTGGTAGAGTAACTCCACCAGTATTTTGAAAATCTACTGCCAAAACATAGCTTTTAGGCACAGCTTGTGAGTCATTTGCAAATCACATGAGATAAAAGTATGAAAAGAGTTTTGCAAACTCTTCAAGGGTGCAAAAGATAACTTTTATCATCATTATTCTTCCTTATTCTCTACTTTATCCAATTTCTAAAGTTCATATTTCATCTGTTCTTAATTTTTCTGCCTTTTTTAGCAAAATGTCTGGTTTCAGAGTCACTTTAACCAATCAAATGATCCACTTAACTGTCTAAATAAAAATCATTTTTCCTTCTAGTTTCTAAGGTTTGCTTAAATGTTACCTCCATACTACATATGACCTCCAAACTTCTGACTCTATGAAGATATACTTTTCTAGTTTTAATGCTGGAAAACACAGCTTACATTAAAAAAAAAAATTAAAACTCCTTAATCTATGATCAGAAGGAAATAAAAATAACAAAATCTATTATTTACTATTTTTTTCTAAAACTATGCCTTGTTTACATCTTTTCTTTTGATAGTAGGTTTCTAACAAGTATTCATTCTCTAGTATACAGGACTGAGATACTCCGACTCTGGGCTACCTGTCCAAAGTCTAGGGTCACCTGCCCAGATTTGGAACAAGACTTAGTTTGCATTACATGACCTTGAAAGTATAATCACTTTTGGGGCAGCTAGATGTCTCAATGGATCAAACTCTGTCTCTAGAGTCAGAAAGACCTGAGTTCAAATCCAGCCTCCCAAAGTTTACTAGTAGTGTGACCCTGGGCAAATCATTTAACCCTGATTGCTTCCCTAAAAAAGCTTAAGAAATATACTCATTTTCCCTCTCTGGGTCAGTTTCCTCCTCTGTAAAATGAAAGGATTAGACTACATCGGGGATTTTTGACTTTTTTTGTTCCTCACATATCTGGCAATCTGATGACATAAAATTCACTGATCCTGTCCCAGAATAGTTTTTACATGATTGAAAGAAAAGATAAATTTCAGTTAGCTTAGGGAAAATAAAGATATAATTTCTCTTCTATCCAAATTCACAGACCCTCTGAAATGGATATAAAGCCCTAGAAGTCTGTGGCCCTCCCTTCTAGTTTTGTCATTTGGTTTATTTTTAGTTTTAAGAGGTAAATTATGTACTTAATATCTATGTACACCATGTCACAGAAACAAAGGATTTGGAGATGAAGGAGCCATCTAGGCTAACATGCTTTTCTAAGAAATCCCCTTTACAACCCCCTGGATCAATGGACATCCAGTCTGTACTTGAAGATCTTAGGTCAAGTCTTGACAACTCATTAGTTGTAGCTCCTCTCATCTACTCTCAGTTCATTCTTCTCTATCTATAAGCGACTTATGGGCTAAGGTTAACTGCCATCTCTTGACATTCTGAGTTTTAAGGGTCCTCCCAATTCTGATATTGTGTTCTTAGGATCCTTCTTGCTCTGATAGTCTGTTTTAAAAGTCCTTTTAGTAATGTCTGTCTAAGGCCCTTCCCAGCTCCAACATTCTAAAACTACATGCGTGGGCAGGTTTGGGCAGCGGGGCAAAGTCTAATGGGTTTGAGGGTTGTTTTGTTGTTATTACAGCTTATATATAATGACTCTGACAGGAAAGTTTATGAAGCTTTTATCAGTAACACTTTGCTATTATCTGATTGGAAAATATGCAAACTTGGGGAATCGAAACACTCATTGTTTCCAAGGTGAGAGGCTGCTTGGTTTCTCTCTCATAGCTCAGATAGAAAGTTAAAGATAGTATAAGGGAAAGCACAAGACTGACATCAAATATAGTGAGACACCAATGAGAAGGCTGCTTGACCTTCAGATCCCCTGAGCTTCAGGTCAAAACAGAGGAGGAGCAGGTTCTCTCAGAATCTCCCATCCTGGCTCACCATTTTATTTATTTTTTTTTATATAACTAGCAACATTTGGGCTCAGTCACTTGTTTTGCAATGACACACAAGCCTTGTAACCATTTTTGAGAAATGTGTCCTGTTTACAAAGATGACTACAAATTCCCTGCCTTACAGAGTGTTTGGTGCTTTGGATGAATTTATAAAGTTCACATATTATTCAATAAAAAGACCTCAAAGTGTTAAACTCCTTGAGACCAAGGACTATTTCATTTCTATCTCTGTGTCTCTAACAACTAACTCAGTGCTTGGTTCAGAATTGTGATTTCATTTCTTTAAGGAACACCTGGTGACAAAACTCCTCTACCAATGTGGAACCTTAGAGCATTGTTGGGAGATCAAAGGGTCACCTTATATTCAGAAAACTGAGATGCTCAACCTTCTAATCCCAATTGCTTTGGGTCCACTTCTGGGAAAGATATTCCTAAAAAACATCAAGCCCCCCAAAAAAGTGACTAGCAGGGAGTTGAAGACCATGCCATAGAAGGAGCATTTTCAGAAACCAGGGATGTTTAAACTAAAGGAGAAAAGAGAAAAAAAAGAGGGGAAAGCTGATTTCAAATATTTGAAGGGTTGTCTTGTGGAGGAAATATTAATCCAATGAGTAAAAGTAATAAGTAATCATTTTAAGAGGACTCCCTTCTAAAAAAGAAGGAAAAAAATTCACATTTATTTTTACAAAGAGGATAACTTAGGGAACAGAAGAGGAAATAATATGCTCCAACTCCCATTATAAGTTAGCTTAAATCTCAGATTTCCTTCCGGGATTTAAATAAATAATTATGAAATATCTAGTATCTGTTGGGAGAAAAAAATATGGAATAGTGCAAACATTTAATGAGTACATGTACTTAGCCTTGGAGTTAGGAGGACCTAGCTGTGTGACCTTGGGCAAGTCACTTAATCCCATTGCCTTGAAAAAAAAAACCCAAAACAAAACAAAAGGGTACTGATGGGGAGACCAGGTACACAAGAGCAACATGTCACTTGGGGTACAGGTACACTTAGGGTATACTTGGGGAAACTGTTTTCTTCCCAAATAAACCAAACTTTAAAGGTTACCATCTAACAATTCTGAGATAACTAATAGATCAGACATTAGGGGTAGATTTTTTTTAATTCAATCTACTCTAAGCTGGTTATGTAATAATTGCCAGGAAAGATCAATCATTCAAACAACCTTTACATTTAGTACTAAAAGTGAGACCATGTTCTGGGCAATTTGGGAGTACAGCCAGTGATGATTAGAAGAGCTCCTAGGTGGGAGAGGTCAGATGATCATCAGCCCAGAAAGTGGTCATAAACACAAACCCCTCAAAATGGCCATATTGTAGAAGAATAATTCCTGATAAAGCCACTCTTAAGCTACTCTAGTCAAATCCCTTCAGGGCAGAACCGGTTTTGTAGCACACACATAAGGGCAAGGAGCCCATGATTGATCCCACTTTGATCAGATTAGGGTCATGATGCACCTACTAAGAGAAGGAAGCAATCTGTCAGACTGCTTCAGTTAGTGGAAGTATCTCCAGATCACTTTTAAACACTTGAAAAGAGAATTCTTATAGAAAGCAGTCTCTATACAGAGGTAGAGCAGGATAATTTATAATTTTAAGAAAATTATTCTCCAAGGGTAAGACAAATCTGAACTATTTTATTGTGATGAAACTATTTTACTATTTTACTGTGATGAAGTAAGCTGTTAGCTTCATTTTTCCCTGAGCACTGTAACTATGTTTTATCTCATTGTGGAATTTTGTCTATATTCCAGGAATATGATCACTGTAACTCCCAAATGGCTTATGTTAGAGAGATTTTCAAAATCATGTTAAATCATCTTTAGTTATCTCTCTCTCTCAGCATAAAGTCTTAAGATTAGAATAAACGAAATTAATTAAAATGATTTCTGGTAAACATGCCTAAAGTAGGACAGAGTTTTCCTCCACACTTTTTTTCTGAAATGAATCACCCACTGGAATTCTTTTATATAATATGTTGTTGCTGAGGAACTAGTTAATAGGAATATGGATCTTCAATTCAGCAGCAAGGATTATTAAGTGCTGACCATGTATCAAGCTCTGTGCTAGGAGAGATGCAATAAAGACAAAAAGTGTTTAGTCTCAGCTTCGAGTAGCTTCCATGTTAATGGAAGATGACAATGACATCTAATGAGTCCTATGAAATCTCATTTAAATATAGAGCAGGACACTAACTAAATAGCTAGCATATTAGCTATAATTTAAAAGCTATGTGTTGGGTACTGGGTTAAGAGATTTACAAATACTTTCTCATTTAATTTCCACTACAGCTTTTTGAGGTATGTGCTTTATTATTCCTTTTACAGTTGAGAAACTGAGGTAAAATTACTTGCCCAGTGTCACACAACTGGTAAGTGCCTGTGATTGCATTTGAACTCAGGTTCCTGACTCCAGAGAATCACCTAGCTGCTTCAACTTCATATTCACTTTAAACTGATGATTGTTTGGTAAGGTCTTATTCCTCATGACTTTGTTCATAGTATTTTCTTGGCAAATTGGTTTGCCACTTCTTCACCTTACAGATGAGAAATTGAGGCAAATAGGAGTTAAGTGACTTAACCAAGGTCACATAGCTAATAAGCTGGATTTGAATTAGAATCTTTGCTAGCTCTAAGTCTCATGCTCTATCCACCACTCTACAGAGCGGACTACTTTAGGGTAGTTTTTATTAATGGATTCTTTGCTAAGCCAACCACTGATTTTAAATTTTATTACAAGTTCAAAACTTACCTCAGATGATCACTACCTATGTGACCTTAGGGCAAATCATTTAACATTGCTAAGCCTTGGTTATCTATCTCTGAAATGAGAGGGTTGGACTCTAGCCTCTACTCATTCTTTTCAATTCTATACCTAGGATCCTCTGAAAGTCTTGAGTAGACTGAACAGGTGTGACAAATATGCAATATACAATATGCAGTTAGCTAATCTGTTAAAAGTTGGCCCTTACAATAAATAATAAGCCACAAAGGCTGGAGGGTCTTGCTTTCACCAAATAAAGAGGAGGCAGGGTTAGCAGTGAACTGGAAGACTGTTTCAGCTCATGAGAAAGTAACAGTTATAGATGTCCAGAGTGCAAGTTGGTCCCACTCTTAGGGAAAATGCTTCTCTACTTTCAAGGTTTTCAAAGAGAATCAAGTATTCTATGAATGAAGTTAGTGCTTTGGGGGGGGGGAAGGAAGAAAGGGGATGTGAAAGGAGAGAGGGAATTATACTCTGGAAGAGGAGGCTAGACAGTGGAATAGAATAACTTAGAGAAGGATAGGGGAGTAAGACTGCTAAACATTTGGAGCTGAGAGGGACAGATCAGGATCCTCTAAAGAGAAGCATCTTCATGGGATCCACCTAATAATACACAGGTGCCATCAGGCAAATTTTCATATGTGTTACTCAGAGAAAGAGAGTGATAGTGACTCTTTCCTGAGAATTAGTAACATAACAAGGGAGTTTAACTGTCAACTGGCAAAAACAACAGTGATTGGATGTTTTCCTGAGGGACTATATTTGGAAAGGGAAGAAGAGTCTGCTAAGGCTTGTCAAACTCAATAACCACTATCCACTGAAGACAAGTCACATTTAAAAAAAAAAAGATAGCACCAGAAAGAATCCAGGAAACAATACTAAAGGTCATCAAGTCCTGGGCGAGAAATGTAATCTCTCTGGGGCAGAAGGTTGTTTTCATGATTATCATTTATCAAAGGTTTGGAGACTTGAAGAGAAATGTCAATTTGGAAAATCAGTAGGTGCCTAAGAAGGTTATTTTTTTATTTTTTATTTTTTAGGGTTTTTTTTTTTGGCAAGGCAAATGGGGTTAAGTGGCTTGCCCAAGGCCACACAGCTAGGTAATTATTAAGTGTCTGAGGCCGGATTTGAACCCAGGTACTCCTGACTCCAGAGCTGGCGCTCTATTCACTGTGCCACCTAGTCACCCCTTGTGCTACCTAGCCACCCCTGAAGGTTATTTTTAAGGATGGGGTTTATATTTCTAGACTAACGTTTAAAACATAGAAATAATGCATGACTGGCCTGGAATAGAGTACACCTAATAGAGGGGCAGTAAAATTCTCTTTGGGGCAGCTGGGTAGCACCATAGAAAACTCCTCCTTAGTTCAAATTCAGTCTCAGACATTTACTAGCTAAAAAACCTTGGGCAGGGGTGGCCAGATGGCACAGTGGATAGAGTGCCAGCTCTGGAGTCAGGAGTACCTGGGTTCAAATCCGGCCTCAGACACTTAATAATTACCTAGCTGTGTGGCCTTGGGCAAGCCACTTAACTCCATTGCCTTGCACAAACCTTAAAAAAATTAAAAATAAAAATAAAAGACCTTGGGCAAATCACTTAATTCTGTTTACTTCAATTTCCTCATGTATAAAATGAATTGGAGAAGGAACTGGCAGACCATTCCAGTATCTTTTACCCCATGAGATCAAGGAGAGTCAGACATGACTGAAAAACAACTTGAGGGGGGGACCCCATTTTCCTTGCAGGAGCTCTTGACCTTTGCACTCTTAGATGTCCACTACTTCAGTCAAGTTGGCCCGTGAAACAGTAATGTGATCTCAAGAAAATTCTCTAAACCTTTTGTAAACAAATAGGATTGAAGTAGCCTGATGTTTTAGTAAGAGTTTTAGAAAATGCTAGGTTTGGAGTCAGAGGTTTGACCCTTAGGTTTGATACTGGCTCTTTGTGTCCCAATTGCCTCAACTGTAAAGATAAAGGGGTTAGACATAGTGGTCTTCAAGGTCCTTTTCATCTCTGAATCCTATCATCCTCTGACTGTTATGGGGCAGGAGAGGGAATGTGGAGGTAAAAGAATCCATTGGAGGATGGCAGAAAAGTAATGCAGGTAATTCCCTTGACTGGCAGCATCTTGCCCCCTATGCACTGGACCCAATGAACCTGAACATTCCACCCACTCCTTCTCAGAAAAAATCAGTCAAGGAAATTAACTTGCATTACTTCCTGCTTCTTAGTGGAGGTGGGTGGGGGCCAGAACCCAAGGTAGTTTGTAAGGTATTAGTCATCCAGCCAAGCAGCAGAATCCTAAGGTTAGCTCGGAGCAACTCAATGCTACCATCAAGGTGCCATCACAATTATTGTCTCTTGCAATATTTAAAGCCATCCACAATCCTATCTTTTCAGTTTTCTCTTACTACTCATTTTCACATATCGCTTACTACATAGGTAATGTAGAGAAGTATGCTCACTTACCTGAGCCCTGGTTTGCTCACCTGCAAAATGGGGAAAATAATACTTGCATGACCCACTACATAAGATGACTTTGATCATTGTCCCTTCCAATTTTAACCTTAAAGTAATATTGAAATATGAAATGTGACTGAGAAAACTAAGCCTCTGTATGCTCACTTATAAAATTCAATTTAGGAATTATACATTTATTAAACATCTGTCATATGCAAAGTAATGGCCGCAAAAAGGACAAAAAAACCCAATAGTTATTGTTCTTAACACATTCTCCTGGGTATTTGTAAAATATAAAGTCAGGTGTGATAGAGGCATAGAAAAAATATAGGCGAGGTCCTACAGGAAGATAGAAGACATTTTTTAACAATAGTTATTGTTGCATATGAGGGAATATAGTGTGTGTACAGATAAGTAAAATACAAAGCTAGGTGTGATGGAGGCATAGGAAAAATGTAGGCAAAATCCTCTAGGAAGATGTAAGGAGGGAGAGAACACTCTTACCTAGGAACCAGGGAAGGCTCAGTGAAAGAGGTGGTTCTTGAATGAATCCTTGACCCAAGGGTCTTAAATGTGAGGATGAGAAGACTGTATCTTTCAAGCATTGGAGAAGGACATGTTGCAAAGGCAGGATGCAGGAAAAAAAAAAGTGGAAATGACAGGTATGTTGACCTGGAAAGCATTGAGTGGTTCAGTTTGGTTGTAGGGTCAGTGCAATATTCAAAAGAAAATTGAGTGAAGTAAGGCTGGAATGGCAGGTTGAATGTAGATTATAAAGTCTTAGACTCCAGCCTGTAGAGTCTGTACCTTATCCTTTAGAAAAGACAGAGATACCAACGGTTTTTGAAGAGGGGAAGGAGTCATCACATGGAAGGAAGATGATTTGGACAGTTCTGTGTCAGATGGATTGGGCAAGGGAAAAGAATGGAGGAAATAGAAGGAATCCATTAGAAGGCTAGTAAAATAGTCCAAGACAAAATTCAATTTAATTTAATTCAATAAATATTTATAAAACACCAGCTGTGTGGAAAAGCCAAGAGCTTACATTTTATTGAAGGATAAAACATGCAAATATTTCCAAATCATGCTGCCTACACTTTGGCCATCCATTCCACCCCTCCCAATGGAAATCTGGACTCTGAAAGATGAGCTTTCACTATAGCTTACACAGGTCCAGTTCTTCCTCACTGTCTGACCCTTTCTATTCTCTACCACAAGAAAACTGAACCTGGTGTTCTGTGGGTACAGCCTGTGAGAGCCCCCAGCCTCCCCAATGTCACAGGAGCCTCTGGGGGAAAAGTTAAGAATAAAAATTATACCCCCACCACAGTAAAGTGATGAATTGTGCAGTGACAATGAAGGGTTGATGGCAGGATAATATGATACACGGTACTGTGCTCAGACATGAGAATACAAAGGTGAAGATGACCATTAATAAGTGGAATAATCTTCTACATGAAATAAGGAAAGTGGGGCAACTAGGTAGCACAGTAGGATAGAACACCAGCCCTAGAGTTGGGAGGACCTGAGTTCAAATCCAGCCTGACAATAATTACCTACCTGTGTGACCTTGGGCTAGTCACTTAACCCCATTGTTTTGCAAAAAAAAAAAAGAAAAGAAATAAGGAAAGTGCACAGATATTAATGCTAGTGGCTCAGCATTTTGTTGTAGGCAGCTAGCGTACAAGATAATAAGAGATTACCTCAGAATCAAGAGCCTAGCCACAAACGCTGCAGGACCCCAAGCAAATCTTTTTTTTTTCCTGAGCAAATCTTTTTACCTCTTCAGTGTCCTAAGATTAGAATTTTCAGAAAAAGGAACAGATTTTGTATTGGTAAAGTCAGTCCTTTCCCTGAGAGGTTGACAACAACGAAATCACAAATACAGGACAAAATGTTTAAAGTATAACAAATTGATAGAGACAATGTTCACTTGTGGGGAAAAAAAATTCCCAATTTTTCTGTCCCAGACACTCTGGAAAACTACTCTGACTCTTTAACAATGAGGGTCAGAT
The DNA here is from genome assembly GCF_037893015.1 of Macrotis lagotis. Classification (NCBI taxonomy): domain Eukaryota; kingdom Metazoa; phylum Chordata; class Mammalia; order Peramelemorphia; family Peramelidae; genus Macrotis; species Macrotis lagotis. Next base: position 221,158,235 of record NC_133660.1, read on the forward strand.
TGTGACTTGACAAGGTAGTTCCACCTTTTTTCATAAGGGAAAGGAAGAGTAGAAGTCTCAGCCCTAGTATGTCTAATAAAATAAATAGGCACTCAGGTATTTATTGGGTTGAATAGAGTCATACAAATTATAATTTAATTCAGAAGAGGTCCAAACAGAGAAGAGTAAGAATTCAAGTTATTTTTGTTCAGTCTTTTCAGTCATATCTGACTCATCATGACCCCACTTGGGGTCTTTCTTGGCAGAGATACTGGAATGGTTTATCATTTCCTTCACCAACCCATTTTACAGATGAGTAAACTAAGGCAACCAGGTCATGTGACTTACCCAGGATCACACAATTGATAAGTGTCTGAGGTCAAATATGAATTCAGGAAGAAGAGTCTTCTTGACTCCAGGCCCAGGATTCTATTCTCTGTGTCACTTTCCTGCCCCTCATTTTTTTTTAATCCTGAAGAATTTTTATTGTTTCTTTTGTTTTAACATAGTTTATTTTGTTTTAACATGTTTATTTCCAAATATATTCCTCATCCTATGGCAATGATCATTTCTCCTAAAGAAGAAGGGGGGGGAAAAAGCAGTTCTGCAAAACTAATCAATATATCAACCAGCTCCAGACAGTAATTCTGACCTGGATCACCTTTCACCTGGGCTCTCGAAGTAACCTTTTACCTTGTCCACCTCCTTTCAATTTCTCCTCTTTCTAAAGCAATCTTACCCCAATGTTAAAATGATCTTTCTAAAGCATAGGTTTGAATATGTCACTTCCCTGCTCAAGGATCATCAGTGGCTCCCTAATGCCTCTAAGAAAGGAAAAAAAAAAACAAACTCAGTTTGAAAATTTCAAAATCTGGCTCTGACCCAGCTTTTCTATTTAATTGCATATGATTTTCTCTTATATATGCTATTCCAATCAAACCATCTTGCTTGTTGCTCCCTATATTTGACATATTATATCGGGAATTCTGCTTTTGAACCAGATTTATCCCATACCTGGAGAATGATAATATTGAAAACCTGGGTAAGAAGAGACCCTTCTTATCTTTGCCTTTTAGAACTCTTAGCTTCATGGAAGGCTCAGCTTGCCTCTGGAAAGCACTGCCTCATTTCCTTGGTTATTAGTGCTTTCCTTTATCCTCAGATTATCTTGTCTTTTCTTACTTGAATGAATGATAGAGCATTTATTAAACACTTGCTGGATGCCAGCACCATGCTAAGCACTATATACAAATACAGCTCTAGACATTGTAATATGGAAAAGCTGATAAGAGTTCAAACTAGGGTGACTGCTGGCAATGGAAAGAGAAGAGAAAAGAATTTGTCTTATCAAGAAAAAATTGATTTCCACTTTCCTACAAAAAGGGTTTCACCCAAAGGATGCACATAATTTGTCCTTCCTTTGAGCCCATCTGCAGGAGAAGGGCATGCATAAATTTTTAGGAGCAAGCTCTGTTTCCTCAAAGGCAGGTTTCTTCAAGTTAATCCTGAATCTTTATTTAATCACCCACCATTTTGACTAAATCATCTCCTCTGGTCATAATTCAGGCTCCAAAAAAGTCTTTTACTTTTATTTGAATGAAAGGAAATTAAAGGTATCATGGTATGTTGGGAAATATTACTGAATTTAAAAAAAATTTAAGATCAAAGGATTGTAAGTTTTAAAGCTAGAAGGGATTTAAATTCAGCTCCTGCATTTTACAGTTAGGGAAACAAAGGCCCAGAGATTTTGACTTAATTTTTTTTTCCATTTACATAGACACAGGAGCTTAGCAAGTCACTTAGATCTCTCTGTGAAATGAAGTACCTGAACTGCACTGGTCCTTTCCCACTCTAAATCCTATTCCAGTATAACCACCTGAGTTCTCCCTTCCTACTTCCCCAATTTCCATCAGCTACAATAAGGTTGGGTATGGGGGGAGGGAGTATAATACTCTATTATTTTAATTTAAAATCTGCTATCTATTAAACAATTAGAAAAATGTCAGTTGCTCATGGATTGGCCAAGCTAATGTAATAAAAATGACAATTCTACCTAAATTAATCTGTGTATTCAGTGCTTTACCAAATGACCAAAAAAATTATTTTATAGAGCTAAAAAAAATTAACAAAATTCATGTTAGAATGAAAGGTCAAGAATATCTCAAAGAGTTCATAAAAAGGGGAAAATACCCACATGTACAAAAATATTTATAGCTCTTGTTGTGTCAAAAAATTGGAAATTGAGGGGATACCCATCAATTGGGGTATGGCTGAACAAGTTGTGATATATGGATGTGATGGATTGCTATTGTTCTGTAAGATATCATGAGGAATGGGACTTCAGAAATACCTGGAAAGACTAGCATGAACTGATGCTGGGTGAAGTGAGCAGAACCAGAAGAACATTGTTCACAGCAACAACATTGTATGATAATCAACTATGATATACTTAAGTCATCCCAACAATATACAGTGACCAAACATAACTCTAAAAGACTTGTAATGGAAAATGCCAACTACATCCCGAGAAAGAACTATGGAGTCTGAATGCAGACTAAAGCTTACCATTTTTACTTTTTTTCTTTCTCATGGTTTTCTCCTTTCCATTTTGATTCTTCTTTCACAACTTATATGGAAATATGCTAAATCTAATTGTACAGGTCTAACCTATATCAGAATATCTGCTGTCATGGAGAGAGTTAGAGAAGGGAGGAAAGGAAAGAATAATGTGGAACTCAAAATTTTACAGCAAGTAAATGTTGAAAACTAGCTTACATGTATATGGGAAAAATAAAATACAAAAAAAAGAAATTAAAAAAAAGAAAGAAAAATAACTAGTTCAACGCCCTCCATCTAATGTGCTTCCCATTGATTAATAGTCAGTTAGATTCATCTAGCTTTTCTAAGAAGGTACAGTAACTATAGTTGATACAAAAAACTTCTTCTAAAAAGCTGGTGACACACTATCCCCTTTTACATATGGGTCCCTGAGGAAAGGTGGCTCAAACTCAGAGTGCATATAGGGCAAAGGAAGATCTCATACATAGATCCTGGTTATATTGAAGCTTCTCATGAAGTTTCGCTTTGGTATATACAGCTTTTTGCTGGGTTTCAAGATTTAGAGCCCACAGAGTCCTGAAGCTGCCTTGTCTAATTTGTCCTTCTCAATGAAGATAAAATCATTAGGCAATGTTGTTCTGAGGACAATGCTACCATCAGGGAGCTGAAAGGTCCAAATTCCTGTCCCCTTGAAGTTTACAAATGCATCCTCTGGTCAGGGGGGTGGGGCGAGGAAAGGGACAGAAAAGAATCCTCCTGAGATTCCATCTCAGGGGCTTGGCTGAACCTGTTTGAGCCCAGCTAGCCATTCATTTGAATGCTCTTCAACCACCAAAAAGTTTTCCTCTGTGATTTCCATTCAATTTGTACCTTGTTCATATCTTTAATTGACTTATTCTTAACTTAAAGGTGTCCTCACCTGATAAAAGCATTTGGGAATAGAGCATTATACATTTGATGGAGTTTGAAGGATATAGAACATCTCTTTTATACCTGTCTTATAGAAAGAGTGATTGTTTATTAAGATGTCAAAAAGAGGTGGGCAGAGAGGGAAGGCCCAAAATGCACATTGTGCATTTGAACAAAATAATCTAAATATTCACCTCCTACTCTTCTGCTGAAAAACCACTCAGGCTTTGTCATTAAACTAGAGATTATTTCATGCTCCTTAAATAAAGTGGGTGGGGGACAGTACCTAAGGCATTTGATTCTTCCTGGTAAACTGTTAGTCATCCAGTTAAACAGATAAGCATATTAAGGTCATGTCAAAATTATAAGCATGTTATGAATATTAACTGCATTCAAGACTCCTCAATGATGCATAAAGCTTTTTTTCATCTTTTTTGAATTTTTTTTACAATTTTTCCCCTAATCTTGCTTCCCCCACCCCCCCACAGAAGGCAGTCCGTTACTGTTTATAGTTTCCATGGTATGCACTGATCCAAGTTGAATGTGATGAGAGAGAAATAATATCCTTAAGGAAGAAAAATAAAGTATTGTGCCTAATTGTTACACTAATGGAATGAGCAAGTCCATCAAAGTTGATCATCAATCCCATGTTGCTGTTAGGGTATACAATGTTTTTCTGGTTCTGCTCATCTCACTCAGCATCAGTTCGTGCAAATCCCTCTAGGTTTCCCTGAATTCCCATTCCCTCCTGGTTTCTAATAGAACAATAGTGTACCATGACATACATATACCACAGTTTGTTAAGCCATGCCCCCTTCCATATCATTGCATAAGCTCATTGTAAAATAAATAAATAAATAGATAGATAGATAAATAAATAAAAATTTAAAGATAGCTTTTATATGATATATCTTAGCCTATTCCACCTCTCCTTTCTCTTACTCTCAGTGCATTTCCCTTTTAGCTATTAACTCCATTTTTACAATATATTATATCTTCAAATTCAGCTCTCTCCTGTGTTTCATCTATAAAAGCTCCTTCTACCTGCTTGATTAAATGAGAAGTTTCATATGAGTATTATCAGTATCATTTTTCTATGCAGGAATACAGTTCATCATCATTAAGTCCCTCATATTTTACTCTTCTCCTCTGCTCTCTATGCTTCCCCTGAGTCCTGTATTTGAAGGTCAAACTTTCTGTTCAGCTCTGGTCATTCCAACAGGAACATTTGAAATTCCCCCTGGTTCATTGAAAGTCCATTTTTTCCCCTGGAAGAGGATGTTCAGTTTTGCTGGATAATTGATTCTCAGTTGCATTCACAGCTCTTTTGCCTTCTGGAATATTATATTCCAAGCCCTATGAGCCCTTAATGTAGTTGCTGCTAAGTCCTGTGCGATCCTGACTACAGTTTCATGATATCTGAATTGTGTCCTTGTGACTGCTTGTAATATTTTCTCTTTAACTTGGGAGTTCTGGAACTTGGTTATAATATTCCTGGGGGTTATTTTTTTTAATCTCTTTCCGGGGGAGATTGGTGGATTCTCTCAATTTCTATTTTGCCCTCTGTTTCTAGGATAACAGGGCAATTTTCCTGTAGTAATTCTTTGAAAATGATGTCAAGGCTCTTTTCCTGATCATGATTTTCAGGTATCTCAATAATTTTTAAATTATCTTTCCTGAATCTGTTTTCCATATCAATTGTTTTTTTTCATTGAAATATTTCACATTTTCTTCTAATTTTTCATTCTTTTGGTGTTGAAGTATTGTGTCTTGACTTCTTGTAAAGTCATCAGCTTCCTTTAGGTCCAGTCTACATCTGAAGGATGTGTTTTCTTCAGAGAGCTTTCTTATCTCCTTTTCCATCTGGCCAATTCTGCTTTTTAAAGCATTCTTTTCAATAACTTTTTGAACTGTTTTATCCATTTGACCTATGCTGGTTTTTAACATGTTAAATTTCTTCAACATTTTTTTGGATTTCCCTGACTAAGCTGCTGACTTCTTTTTCATGTTTTTCCTGTATCTCTCTCATTTATTTTCCCCATTTTTCTTCTATCTCCCTTACTTGCTTTTCAAAATCTTTTTTGAGCTACGTCATAGCCTGAGCCCAACTTCTGTTTTTATTGGAGTCTTTAGATACAGGAGCTTGACCTTCCTCATCTTCAGATTGAGTATTTTGATCCTTCTTGGGATCATAGACAAAGAATTTCTCAGTGGTGTTACTCTTTTTTCTGTTTACAGATTTCTCCAGCCTGTGCCTGGTTTTGGGGTGCTTCCTAAGTTTTTGAGTATTATTAGGACACCTACTTTGGGTGTTTTTTTGGAACACCCCACTGGGACCTTTATTCCTCCAAGGTCTTATGCTCTCTTTCTTGTGATTTGATATGTAGATGACCACAGGCACTCCCCTCTGACCTGGAGCTGTGAGAAGGGTCTCTGCTATCTTAGTATGGAAGGTCAAACTGCAACTTGAATCTGAATGTGGGCAAACAGCAGAGTCCTGCCCCAGGGAGAGCAGAGAGATTTCTGCAGTCTCCCCTGACCCCCTTACCTTCTGTGGGCTGTACTCTGGAGGTACAGGCTAGTTTCCCCAGATTCCTATTGCAGGTTCTCACCACAGGGCTGCTCTGAGGCCAGTGCTTCTCACTCCATACTCATTCTGGTGCAGCAGAGTTCTCTCACCTCCCCTTCAAGCTGTTCCCGGTGATCCCTGGGCTGAGCTGTGGTGGAGCTTCTTTCCAACCCCCAGTCCTGGTGAAACACACCTTTCCCTTGGAATCAAGTTATCTGCATGAAGCTTTGAAAAAGATACCAGCTTTCCCCCTTTTGGGTACTTTTCTCTTCTTTCTCAACCTTCCTTTCTTTTTCTTTCTCCCCTTCTGCTTCTTCTAATTTTAGACTTTCAAAGAATCTTCTTGATCTGGGTTGATCCTCTCCTCCCCCCATCCTCTCCCCAGAGCCCTGCTGCTGCCACTACCCCCATGGCCCCCCAAAACCTATCCACTGTGGAGAAGATTGAGATAATAATCCAGGAGGCTAAACTGATTGAGCAAATCAAGCGCTTTGATGTAACAGCCACCTGCATGAAGGCAGTGATGAAGCAAGAGGTTGAGTTTGGAGCTCTCCAATACAATCTGCTTTGGGTGGCCTCCAAGAATACAGTCAGGGGCAAAGATCAGCCTGGAGGGTCAATTCAAGCATGGAACAGAAAACAGACACCCCCTAACAAGAAGATGCAGCTGATCAAGGGCTGCCATGAGAAAATGGATTGTAAACTAAGATCCAACTGCACTACCATCCTGGAATTGTTGACTAAGTTTTTAAGAGTCAATGTGACTAATTCAAAGAGCAAGATCTTCTGTCTGAAAATAAAGGGAGACTACTTCCGGCACCTCACTGAAGTAGCCTGTGGTAATGACTGAAAACAATAGATACTTGCCAAGAAGCATTTGATGTCAACAAGAAAGAGATTAATACACATTCATTTCACCTGAGGCTAACTCTTTAGTTTTCTATATTTTATTATGAGATCCTCAATAACCTCAGTGTGACTACACATTGACTAGAATGGCTTTTGCAGAATGATACACTGAACAAAGACTCCTTCAAAGACAGTAGTACTACTTATGCAGTTGCATAGAGACAACTTAACATTATGAGCATCAGAAAGTATAGGAGAATATAACGCTGCAAGAAGGTGCAGAAAATTCAAATTCATCTTCTTTTCTCTCAAAAAATCTTTTTTTTATATATGTCTCCATTCCTTATAGCTCCTCTTGGATTTCCTACAGTAGCAAAGAAAACCCTCCCAGTAACCTCAGACACTTAATAATTGCCTAGCTGTGTGACCTTGGGCAATCCCATTGCCTTAAATAAATAAAATTTAAAAAAAAGAAAAAGAAAAACAGGTGCAGTGGATAGAGCACCAGCCCTGGAGTCAGGAGTAACTGAGTTCAAATCTAGCTTCAGACATTTAATAATTACCTAGTTGTATGGCCTTGGGCAAGCCACTTAATCCCATTGCCTTGCAAAACCCAAAAGAAAGAAAGAAAGAAAGAAAGAAAGAAAGAAAGAAAGAAAGAAAGAAAGAAAGAAAGAAAGAAAGAAAGAAAGAAAGAAAGAAAGAAAGAAAGGAAGGAAGGAAGGAAGGAAGGAAGGAAGGAAGGAAGGAAGGAAGGAAGGAAGAGAGAGAGAGAGAGAGAGAGAGAGAGAGAGAGAGAGAGAGAGAGAGAGAGAAAAACCACCCAAATACATGGAAATCAACTGTTTATTGCCTTTTCACACTGCAGCTTTGGGGGAACTCCATTCCTTGATTTGTGTTTATCTTGGCCTTCTTGCTGTAGAATAAGTGTTAATAGCTTAATTTCATATATATACATAAGTAACTTCCAAACACTGAGATACAGGACTAAAGTGTATCTCATATTTAAAAATCTGACCCAGTTAGTTATGCAAGTGACTGTTTTGTATTACAGAGAAAATAAGTATTTAACATAGCTTCCCCACATCTACTTCCATATTCCCACCCTATTTTTCAGAATTTTCTTTTTAGTAAACAACTTTCACATAATATATATATATATTCCTTTTAAGGAGGAATCTGGAACTACTGGGTCAAATGGAAACAATTTTGGCATTTTAGAGTTAGAGATCACAAACTGAAATCACAAACTGAAATATTCTTACTATAAAATAAGTCCTGTGACAGCAGGAAGCTTTCTTATTGTTTCTTACAAAAAGTTGCTGCTGTTTCATTTGCTAATTTTCCTCTCTCAATAAAAGTTAACTCACACTTCTGCCTTTGTAGTTCTGATGTCCTTTTCTATGTAATAGAAATAGCAGCTAACTATTAGAATACAAATGTTGCTTTTTGACAAATTAAAGTGCATTTATTTATAAATTTATTAATACACGAGAATGAGAGAAATCATTGAAAATGCGCAAGTCAACTGATATCTTATTGTCTGATCTTGCTCTCTCTTTTATTTTATGTTTCTTCCTTAAGGACATGATTTCTCTCTCATCACATTCAATTTGGATCAGTGTACAACATGGAAACAATGCAAAGACTGGCAAATTGCCTTCTGTGGGGGGGTGGGGGAGGGAAGTAAGATTAGAGGAAAAAATTGTAAAACTCAAAATAAATAAGATCTTTAAAAAAATGCACAACTCCACACCTAACATTTTTAGTGCTTTTCCATGGAGATTTTGTGTACATGGGATTAAAAAAAATTCTGATAAATATATTTCAACCATGTGTTTATTTTTATAAACATTATTCCAAGAAGAGATTCTTTGGCTTAAGCCAACTGTCAAAAGGGTCCAGGTCACAAAAAAAGATTAAAAATTCTTGAACTACATCATGCCGACTTCAAACTCCTTGAGGGCAGGGAACATGTTATTTTCTACCTTGGCATCTCAGCATCAAGCATTCAGCAATCATTACTTGTTGTACTGATGGGATCACATTTTATATGAAATCTTCTTGTTCAAGATTGGTTTTTCAAGTTTATTATTTAACTAAAATCTCCAATTAGTCCTTTTCAGATTTCATCTTGATGTAGAGATTGCCCTCATTTTTATATAATTATACTAGAGAAAGGCTAGCTAGCTTCTGATAGAGTCGACCAAATTGCAAAGACTTTAAAAGAAGGCTAGCAATTCGCTGTCTAGAGACCAGACTGGCTAAGTTTGGAGAGGTTCATCCTAGTGTTGATAGCAGATTGATTAACTGTTTTGACTACAGTAAGGACCAAAGGAATGATGTGCTTCCATGGAATGAATTATCACAGTGATGAAATCACAAATCATCCACTTATCACACATCACTGGAAGTTGATGGTCTTAAATCAGAGGATAGGTGAGAGAACTATCAGGCATGTTAGAGTAGAGATTCTCTTCATGTATGAGTTGGTCTGGTTGGCTACTAAGGTCCCTACCAACCATCAAATTGTGATTCATTGAAGTATTTAAACATAAATCAATAAAGAATCACTTTTAGGAGTCATGATGAAGCATGCTATCTATATCCAAAGAAAGATCTGATATTTTTAAATACAGATTGGAACATGCTATTTTTTCACTTTCTTTCATTCTTTTTTTTTTAATTTGAGTCTTCTTATACCAAATGATTAAAATGGAAATGCTTTACATGATGTCACATGTATAAACTATTATCTAATTGCTAATCAATTCAGACAAGGAAGAAAAGATTTAGAACTCAAAATATTTTATAAAATGTTTTAAAAATTGTTTTAACATGTAATTGGGGAAAATATTTATATAAAAATATAAAACAACTTTCAAGGAAATTTACAAATTTTTAAAATTAGCAATTCTTCCATTATTCTTTTCCTTTCTTTTTTTATGGAATCTTCTTTCAGTGATGAAGAGAGTTTATGGTCCCTCAGATCAAAGTCAATGTCCTTTCTCTCTCTGACCCCAAGCAGAGGTCATCTGGTGAAAATTTTGAAAGATGACTTATCCAGGGTCACGATAAGTTAATGGATTAGAACTGACAGTAGCTTTTATATAGTCAATTCATGTTTTGGTTTCTACTGATCTCATGAATGAAAGGAAGGAGAGAAAGAATCAAAAATGGAAGGGAGAAGGACAAAGAGGGATAGAGGGACAAAAAAGAGGAAGAGAAGAAAAAAGGAGGGAAAGGGGGGGAAAGGAGGGAGAGAGAGGGAAAGAAGGAAAGAATGAAGGAGGGACTTACAAATATATCACTTGATCCTCACAATAATCCTGGGAAGTAGGTGTGGATTATCTTCATTTTAATTTTGAGGGAACTGAGGCAGACAACATTTAAATGAAGTGCCCTGGGTCACACACTAGACACTGAAACTATATTTGAACTTGGATCTTCCTGACTCAAGACCCAGCACTCTATTGCACCACTTTACTGTCTTTATACAGGTCTTTCTATATTTTCTTATAGTCTTTATATTTACTTTTGACAGCTCTCTAACTTTCTATTACATTATTCTACCATAATTTATTTAGTCATTCAACAATTAATTGTTAGGACATAAATTACTACCACCTTTTTGGCTATCAAAATAATTTAAATGAATTTTTTACTTGTCGACAACAATTTACTACTGACAGCTTACAACTTAAAAGGTTGCTTTAATATTTCAATGGATTTGCAATGTCACTGATGTGGATCCTACCTCTCAGGAAGCAAGAGAACCCTATCTGTGCCAGATCATTCCCGGTCATTTGCTGGAGGTCCCCATTCTTGAGATTAGCATGGACAGAGGTAGAACTCATGCCCTGTCCATTCACTGACCTCTCTCTTTCCTAATCACACATTCTCTGATGAGATCCCCATGCTACTTCCCCTTCAAAATTCTTTGTTTGGTCTTTAGCTATTGAAGCCTGCTGACTTCCATCACAGGATCACAGATCTGGAGCTAAGATTATCTACTCTTACCCCAAGCCTGTAATGGATGAGGAAAATGGGGCTCAAGCAGGTTATTGTCCAAAGTCACACAGGTAGTAAACTTCAAGAGGTGGGATTTGAATCCATTTCAGAGTCAATGCTATCTCCACTATACCATGCCACTTTTCCTTCTATGTCTCCATTACCTTTGGGTGACCCTCAATTTTAATTCTTTAAAGACTATGATATTCCCTACCTTGCACTTCTAAGAGAATATTGTTTTTAAAAGGAATGTGGGGATGGCTAGGTAGCACAGTAGATACAGCACTGGCCCTGAAGTCAGGAGTACCTGAGTTCAAATCTGCCCTCAGACACTTAATAATTACCTAGCTGTGTGGCCTTGAGCAAGTCACTTAACCCCATTGCCTTGCAAAAATCTAAAAAAAAAAAAGAAAGTGCTTTGAGGTCATTAACAGCAATGTCCACTTTCTAAAAGATAATTTAGCCTGCTCTCTTCTTCCTCTTCAGTTCTGGGTCCAGGCTCATTTTCTTTATCCTTCTCTTGCTATCCCTGGTTCTCTCCTCTTAGTCTAGTTCCTGAAGATATAGAGGGTACAGTAGAAAATTTAGATATTTTTCTGGGTCCATTTGGTTAAGGTTAGGAAATACAACTAAGGACCTAATAACTCAATCTGAGTATAGAGGAGTAAGATCATTGGTCAGACAATTTTGGAAACCTGGATTTGAACACCTTCTCTTGTTGAGACCCTAAGTTTCTTTGCCTAGAAAATGGGTTTAGATAAAATACTAAGGCCCTTCACATTTGAAACATTCTGTGATGCTATAATTAATCTCAGTTCTTCCTACCATAGAGAAAAAAATGTTGCATCCCAGTGATAAATGTTAAGCTACATGCAAATGGAAAATAGTATTACTATTATTAAAATGTCTAAAATTCAAAAAAAAAAGGAACAAGGAATTAATTCATATCTTCCCCTGAATCAGCATTAGGGAAGCAGAAGAATCAGAATGCAAAGGGCCATATTAGTCCATCTCTAGGGACACAGAGTAACTAGGCTCAAGTCTCATCTAGACAGCCTCCGAGTTGCTGTCCAAATCTGTAATTCCATGTCACTGTTGGAAGCTGGAAAGAACATTGGACTTGAAATCAGGTATCATGACTTCTTGTCCCAACTGCTCTAGCTGAAGAACTTCAGCAGATCATTTGAACTCTCCAAAGCCCAACTATCTCATCTGCCAATCTTCCTCATAGGCTTAAACTATATAATGTATAAGTTCCTGCCTTGTAAGTGAGGGGTTCTTAACCTGGGATCCGCAAACTTGTTTAGTTTTAATGTTGTGATAATTTTATTTCAATGTAATTTGTTTCTTTTGTAATACTATGCATTTATGTTGTATGCATTTAAAAACATTATTCTGAGAAGAGGTCCATAGGTCTCACCAGACTTAAAGAGAGGTTCATGACCCACTAAAAAATGATTAACAACCTAAATCACTTCAGGTTAAGTCCTAAAGTTTTAAGTCTCAATTTATCCATCTGTAAAATGGGAGTACAACTATTTTCCTTGCCCATCTAAGAGGGCTACAGTGGGGTTTGGATGACATCAGGCTGAGAATTCCCAAAAGGTAAAAACTAAGAGGGACAAAGATCATTTTGTCTAACCCCTCCTCATTTTACAGCAGAGGAAACTGAGGTTCCAAATATTAAGTGACCTTCCTAACATCACACAAATAAGCAGCTGAACTGAGATGTAAATCCCCAACCCCTTTTTTCTTTTATTCCAATAAAAAAAGCTTGCAGTGAGCTCTCCTTTCTCTAACCTCTTAAAATTCTTAGTGTCTAGAAGGTACACTTCTCTAAATCCCTTCCCATTCTTCTTCCATTCCAATGATATGAATCATATCTACTCCAGGCTGCAAGCATCACAAGGGTAGGGCCAGGATCCTTACCTCTTGTCTGTCCCAGACTATGAGCAAAGCCTTAGTCTGCTGTTTCCATGGTATAACAAAAAAAATTTAAAAAAACACTTTGTCATTTTAAAGTGTTATATAAATGTGAATGATTACTATCAGCTTGATATTTAGAACACAGTTTGCTCTGAGTTGAGAACGATAAGTAATATTGTGAAACCTTTTAACAGAACAGGTCTATGAATTGGTGGATAAACCATAGAAAGGCCACTCTAAGAATAAGTCTGAGCTGATAGTCAATTCTTTGAGAGCCTGGCAAATTATTGGAGCTGGTTATGGGAGAGAATGCTGCAGATAAAAATGGAGAAGAGACCCAAGCCATGAAAGAGAACATGAGTTAAGATATTCTCTGAAATCAATCCCAACCCTCCAAAAATCTGGATAAAACACCTCACATTTATAAGCTACTTTATACTAGTTATAGGATATATAACACACACAAAAAGTGCTTAATATCCATTAACCCAACACAATAGCTCAGTAAGAGACAGAACAGGGAAATAAATATCCTGAAATAGAGGAATGAGTTGAGTACCACACAAATGACTAATCTGGGTTTATAGGATAGAGAAGGTCAGGAAGGTCTCTGGATTCCAAGTTCAGGGCTCATTCTCCAGGGCTATACTAAATCAAATTCCTCCCTAAGATTTTATTTTTTTAAGTAAAATTCTAAACCATGACTTAATATAGATATTAAAACAAAACAATAGGTGGAGGACAACATAGCAATCTATCTTCAGGTATCTGAAAGGTATTTGACTATATTTGTATTATTTGACTATAGAAGCAGAACTGAGATCAATTTTGAAAATTTGAAAATGGAAAATCTTCCCAACAATGAGAGCCCTTAAGTGGCGGAGGGGAGGCAGGGAGTTACCTAGGGAAGTTATTAGTGGTAATAAACTCATATGAGTTTATTATGAGAACTGGAAAGAGCCTCTTTAAGGACTCTTAAGGTCATCTAGTCTAAACTCCTCTATTTTACAGATGAGAAAACAGGTCCACAACTTAACTGACCAGTCTAAGGTCACATAAATTTCAGAATTTGAACCCAGGACCTCTGAGTCCAAAACCTATATTCTTTTCATTTCATCACAGCTGGAAAACTATTTGGGAATGTAACAGAAGTGATATCTGCTGAGGTACAGATGGGCATAGTTCAGAGGTACTTTTCCCATTCTGAGATTCTTAAACTCTCTTGTCAGTAAGTTGCTTATTCTAAACACTGGCTATCTTCTTTGTCCTGATATCATTAATAATAACAAATACTCATCTTCCATGGTACTTCCCAGTTCACTGAATACTTCCATTATAAGAATACTGATAAGTAGGTAGTTCCAAGTATTACTACCCCTGTTTTACAGGTAAGTGAGGAAACAGGCTTAGAGAGACTGACTCACCCAAGATCACCCCAACTAGTTATTTAGTGTAAGAATCAAGACTAGAAGTCAGCTGTCCTGACTACATGTTGCATTCTCTTTCTACTCCAAGCTTCCTCTCTTCTAATTATTAATAGCTGACCTATATAACACTTTAAAGCTAGTTCCCTTTCCATGTCTTAACTCATTTGAATCTTACAATAACTGAAAGGCGAGGTAGTATATCCTCAGGGACTTTGTAGATAAAGAAATGAGTTCAGCAGTAAAATGACCTGTCTCAGGTCACAATACTGCTAAATAGTAAAATCCAGGAGGGCCCTTTCGCCTTTCCTCCCTCCCCCTTCAGCCAAGGGAAGCAGGGAAGAGAGTAAGGGAAGAGAGGGAGACCTTCATAGGAACATAGATTCACTACAAACTTCATCTTGGGTTGTGGGTTTGGTTTTTTTAATACCTAAAATTTACACAAGGACATATTCTGTTGAAATTTAACCAGAAAGCCAGTCTGGCTCCAGTGGTACATAGCCTACTCAGACAGTAAATAGACTGGGAAACCCTTCCTTGTTCCTAGGGAAAAACAGAACCAAGACATGGAGAGAGAGAGAGAGAGAGAGAGAAAGAGAAAGAGTCCATCCATTGTCCTCTTATAAAGGATTATTTTGATTGTGGTAAAACCTTCTGGAGGAAACTAAAATTTAATGAAGGGTGTTTTATGACTGAAGAACTTCAGACTCCTGCTGTCCAGATACAAAGGCTTGTCAAAGAGGAAAAAACTGAATATTGTACTCTGTGTTTCAGGCAGAAATATGTTAGAAACAATTTTTTATTAATTTAGCTTTTATCTAAATTCAAACATTGTTCTGCTTGGAGAGAAATGTTCAAATTAGCAGAATACCTTCATGCCCTTGGAAATGTCTCTGAAATTCTGAACATTTATAAGAATCTTCAACAAAGCATATTTCACTTACACAATTTAGAATTAACATTCTGTTTCAACTAACAGAACAAAACTCATTCAATTTTTCCTTGGAAAGCTCTAGGAGAATCAGTGTCCTAAAACCACCCATTCCTTGTCCATGACCACTTCTCTAGGGGCTATCACAAGTGACCAGTAGAAATTAAAAGGATCTCCTTCCTCTGAGGATCCCTAAGCTCTTCCAAAAAAGGCAAGTACAGCCTAGAGCAAGGTCATTAAGGAAAGGATAGGGGAAAGTAATATTCTTAAACTCTCAGAATTAGATTACCACCCTTAATCCATTTTCTGGAGTTTAAGCTTTCCTCTTTGACCTTTAAACACATTTCTTTTTTTTAATAATTAAAGATTTTATTTATTTTGAGTTTTATAATTTTATAATTTATAATTTTCCCCCAATCTTACTTCCTTCCCCCACCCCAATCATTACATTGTTTCCATGTTGTACATTGATCCAAACTGAGTGTGTTGAGAGAGAAATCACATCCTTAAGGAAGAAATAAAAAGTATAAAAGATAACAAAATCAGACAATAAGATATCTGTTTTTTTTCCTAAATTAAAGGGAATAGTCCTTGGACTTTATTCAAACTCCATGGTTCTTTATCTGGATGCAGATGGTATTCTCCATTGCAGATAGCCCAAAATTGTCCCTGATTGTTGCACTGATGGAATGAGAAAGTCCATCAAGGTTGATCATTACCCCCATGTCGCAGTTAGGGTGTACAGTCTTTAAACACATTTCTAAGAGAAAGGGACTAAGCTTAAGAAAAGAAAAGAGGAAGGGAAACAAACATTTTAGACAGTGATAAACACTTTACAAATCCTCATTTGATTCTCCCTATAGTCATTCAAGATAAGTGTTGCTGAATTCCCTCCTCAACTGAGGTAAACAAAGTTTAAGTGACTTACCCAGGGTCACATAGCTAGTAAGTATCTGAGACTGGATTTGAACAAAGGAAGATAAGTCTTCTGCAGTTAGCACTCTATCCACTGTACCACCTAGCTGCCTCTATGCTCCTGTTACCACACCAATAACTGTGACACGCTTCTATAGAATGGAAATAGTGACAGGGCAACATCAGTGCAGGACCAATTGAATAGTCAGAGCCCTGCAGCCCCTAGAACAAGGAGCCTGAGAGGGTACTCCTTCTACCACAGAGCAGAACCCAACTTTAAAAGAAAGGAAAAAGCCCCAAAAAGATAAGCAAACAACGAAAGAATCTGACCAGAAGAAGTTGTTCTGATGACAGGAAAGATAAAGACAAACTGGGGGGGGGGGGGGGGAACAGCAATATCAAAGCATCTATGGGCAATACTCCAAAGAAAAGACTAGAAAGAACAATTAAAGAGCTCAAAAGAGTTTAAAAATCATATATGAAAGGTTGAAGGAAAATTTGGGAAAAGAAATGAGGATGCAAGAGAATTATGAAAAGAGTCAATAGATTAAAAAAAGAAAACAACTCCATATAAGGTACAATTGGCCAAATAGAAAAGGAAGTACAAAAGCTAATAGAAGAAAACAATTTCTTAAAAGTTAGAATCAAGTGAGAAGTTAATAACTCTTTGAGACATCAAGACTCCATAAAACAAATTCAAAAGTATGAAAAAATGGAAAAAATGGAAAATACCTCATGGGAAAGAAGCAGGAGAGACAATATAAGAATCACTGAACTATCTGAAAGCCTCAATCAAAAGGAGAACCTAGACAATCTCTTTCAGGAAATTTTTAGGGAAAACTATCTGGGTATTCTTAAACCAGAGGGCAAAATAGGCATTAAAAGAATCCACCATCACTTCAGAAAAGAGATTTCAAAATAAAAAGTAATATTAAAGCCAAATTTTAGAACTATCAGGTCAAAGAAAAATACTGCAAATGATCAGAAAAAAACATTTCAAATATCCGGGATCCACAGACAAGATTACACAGGACTGCAACATTAAAAGATCAGAGTTCATGGAACACTATTACAAAAGGTAAAGGAGTTAAGACTACAACCAACAAACCACTCATCTGGTGAAATTAAGCATAAAATAGCAAGGAAAAAATGATCATTCAATGAACTAAACCAAAATTTTGATATCTAATATCAAGACCCAAGAGAAACATAAACAGATAAAAAGGGAAAATAAATAAGAAATTCAATAGAGCTGAATTGTTTACATTCCTACATGGGAAGATGATACTTGTAATTCTTAAAAATGTACCACTAAAAAAAAATGTACCACTAATACTACCACTAGAAGGAAACTACATAGAAAATATAGGTGAATTGGATGGAATGACATTTTAAAAAATAAAAGATGAGAATGGAGTACATCAGGTTAAATTATTTCACAAGAAGAGGCAAGAAAAATCTATTGCAGTGGGGGAAAAAGATGTGAAAGCAGGTGATGGGCAATGTTTGAACCTTATGCTCATCAATATTGGTTCAAAGAGAGAATGATATACCCAATCAGTTAAAAATAGAAATCTATTTTACCCAACAGGGAAGATGGATGATAGAAGATTAAGTAAAGGGGAACAGAGAACATATGGTAGAGGTGGAAGACAGAAGCAAAACACTACTAAGGAGGGAAAATGAAGGGAGAGGGAGAAGACAAACAGGAGGAAAAATATCATGGGGGAAATACACAGTGATCATAACTGTAAATATGAATTGGATGAACTCTTCCATAAAATGCACATAGATAATACAGTGAATCAAAAACCAGAATCGTACATTATGAGAAACACACCAAGGGGCAGCTAGTTGGCACAATGGATAGAGCACCAACCCTAGAGTCAGGAGGACCTGAGTTTAAATTTGAACTCAGACACTTAATAATTGCTTAGCTGTGTGACCTTGGGCAACTCACTCTTAACCCCATTGCCTTAAATAAATAAAATTAAAATAAAAAAAAGAAAATGATCTTGGGGGCAGTTAAGTGGCATAGTGGATAGATCACTGACCCTGGAGTCAGGAGGACTTGAACTCAAATCCGGCCTCAGACACTTAATAATTACCTAGCTGTGTGGCCTTGGGCAAGTCACCTAATCAATTGCTTTGCAAAAAACAGAAAAAAAAATAAAGAAACACTTGAACCAGAAACTCACACACAGAGTAAAGATAAGGGACTGGAGCAGGATGCTTCAACCAAAGTAAAAAAAAAAGGGGTAGCAATCTTGATCTCAAAGTAAAAGAAAAAATAGACCTAATTAAAAGAGATAAGAAAACTACATCTTGTTAAAGTACCATAAATAATGAAGCAATATCATGTTTAAACATATATGCATGAAGTGGTATAGTATCCAAATTCTTAAAAGAAGTTAAGTGAGCTACAGGTATTATGAAATGTAAAATAGATAATTTGGTAGTATTTTTTATTTATTTTGTTAAATATTTCCCAATAATTTTCATCTGATTGGGCTACACTCAAGAGTATGGCTTTGCTATATGACACTTGCTCTATGTTTGACAACTCGGCTACCTGAAAGGTCAGTGAGTTTGATGTTAATTCTTGATAAAATCCTAAAATGTGTTATTATTAAAGTTTAGATGTTAGTGAACATCTCAAAAAAGGGAAGCACTAACCACAAACATGCAACATGTCTTCATCATTGACAGGTCATGCCAGACTAACCTTGTTTCCTTTTTTGGTTGGGGGGAATAGGGTTACTAGATTTGTAGATGATGGAAAGTCTATAAATATAAGGTCCCTAATTTCAGTAAAGCATCTGACAAAGACATTATTTCTGTGAGTAAGAAGAGATATGTACTATATGATAATATAGTTAGATTTTAGAAACTCTTGAATGATCTTAAACCATATTCTACAAGAAACTCCAAATGGATATGATTTAAATGAATAAAAAAGGTCAAAGTATTTTAAAAATTAAAGAATGGAAGGAAGTACTTTGTACAACTATGACCAAGGGGAAAATTCTTTTTATTTATTTCTTTTTCCAACTACATGCAAAGATAGTTTTCAACAAATATTTTTATAAGGTTTTGAGTTTTACATTTTTCTCATTCTTCTCCCCTCCCTTATCTACCTAAAATAGGTTATACATGTATAACTATGTCAAAAATATTTCCATATTAGTCATGTTGTGAAAGTAGAATCAAAACAAAAAGGAAAAAAGACCATAAAACATAAAACAAATTTTTAAATGGAAAATAAGATGCTTTGGTTTGTTTTCAGACTCCATGGTTCTTTCTCTGGATGTTGATAGCATTTTTCATCACAAGTTCTTTAGAATTATCTTTGATTATCATACTGCTGAGAGGAGGAAGTTCATCATAGTGGATTATCACACAATGTTGCTATTAATGTATATAATGTTTTTCTGGTTCTGCTCATGTCACTCAGCATCAGTTCATGCCTGTCTTTCCAAGTTTTTCTTAAGTCCAACCTGGACTTATAGAACAATAGTACTCCATCACATTCATAAATGACAAATTGTTCAATCATTCCCCAATTGGGGAATGGGTATCCCCTCAATTTTCAATTCTTTGTCACTATTAAAAAGAGCTGCCATAAATATTTTTGTACATGTGGATTTTTTTTAATCCTTTCTTATAATCTCTTTGTGATACAGTTTTAAAGGGGGAAATCTTAACCAAATAAAAGTTGAAAGTAATAATGAAAGATAAAAGACAATTTTTATTCTATCAAATTAAAGTTTTTGCATGAATAAAATCAATCAACTAGAAGTCAAAAGTTGCAGTTGCTTAAGGGAAAATATAGCAAATAGTTCTAATAAAGATCTGATACCCAAAATAGGAATTTGAAATGAGAATCATTCCCTGTGGACCTTTTACCTCAATTCTTACTTGGTTCTTAGTCAATGAATGGGTACTCCCTCAGGTAAGCTGAGACCAAAAAGATCTTAATTTCAAAAAGTCATGGTCATCTACTTCATCCTGTTATCAAACCAGTTCATCTGAATTTGTGTCTTACTAGTGAACTTCAATGCCACTGGAGGAGAGAATGAGTCTGACAAGTTTGTGCAACTCTGCGTCACATCAATCCAGTTCATGAGCAAGTCAAGACAACACCCTCATGATGTCAATGGTCCTTTTGGAGAATGAAGGACAAATGATAAGTGATAAAAGGCTAGGGAATTTTTGTTTTGTTTTGTTTTTTTGGTTTCTACAAGGCAATGGGGTTAAGGGACTCACCCAAGGTCACACAGGTAGGTAAATTTTAAGTGTCTGAGGCCAAATTTGAACTCAGGTCCTTCTGACTCCAGAGACAGTGCTTTATCCACTGTGCCACCTAGCTGCCCCTAGGATAGAGAATTTTTAAAAGAAGAAATATAACTTCTTAACCATACAAAAGAAAGCTACAAATCATTAATAATATGATAAATTTACATTTTTTTAAAGTCTGAGATTTTACAACATAATCATCAAAGTTTCAAAGGTCACAAAAGATGAAGGCAAGTACTAGAAAGGTTGTGGAAGACAGGAAGTCTAATTTATTTTTAGCAGAGTTGTGAATTGGCTCAACCATTCTGGAAAAGTTTGGAATTATACCAAAAATGTCACTAAATTGTACATATCCTTTGACCCAGTGATACTAGCATATATTTCCAAGATTACATTTTTAAGAAAAACATCCTATATAAATAAAAAAATATTTAGCAGCATTTTTTATAGTAGCAAAGAACTGGAAGCAGTTGGAGGATGGCTGAATAAATTAGTGCACTAATATAATGAAATACCATGCCACAAGAAATTATAAATAGAGACATTTCAGAAGAGTTTGAAAGATATGCATGAACTAAGGTAGAATGAAGCATATGGAAGCAGGAGAATTGACACAATGACCTCAAAAATGTCAAGAAAAGCAATAGTGAAAGATTTCAAAACTTTGATCAGTGCAGTAAACATCAGAATTTCAGCAGACCCAAAATAAAGAATATTTCCAGCCTATCCAGAAGTGGTGATGTATAGGAGCAGAATTGGGCATAAATCTTCAAACATGGTCAACATAATGATTTGTTTTGCTTAACTATGCTTCTCTTGTTACAAGGGAGGTTTTCCTCGAGGGTATGGGAAAAGTCAGTAACTGACAAATGAAATGAATTTCTTTTAAAATAATATCAATTTTTTAAATGATCTGAAAGAGTGACTCAATGTCAAAATAATAATGACTTATATGTATGTAATACTTTGAGGTTTAAAAGAAGTATTACAAATATCCCATTTTACCCTCAGGCAGGTGCTGATTATTATTATTATTATTATTATTATTGCCATTTTACAGATGAGGAAACTGAAAGAGTTGACTTGTCCAGAATCACACAACTAGTAAGAGGCTGAAGTCTATGGGGTGGCTAGGTGGTGTAGTGGATAAAACACCGGCCTTGGAGTCAGGAGTACCTGGGTTCAAATCCAGTCTCAGACACTTAATAATTACCTAGCTGTGTGGCCTTGGGCAAGCCATTTAAATCCATTTGCCTTGCAAAGAACTAAAAAAAAAAAAAAGTCTGAAGTCTTCCTGACTTCAGGTCCATCACTCTTTCAACTGAGCTAAAATTGGAGAAGTGACCCAGGGATCTTCACCAGACTATGTGTTACTTTAATGTTTTTATCAATAATTTGTATAAAAGCATAGCTATCATGTTTGCAGATATCCCAAAAGCTGGATAGGATAGCTAAATGTCTGAATCAAAACAATATTAACAGACTAGCACACTGAGCTGAAATAGTAAGGAAAAATTTAATAATAAATGGAAAGTCATAATGTGAGTTTGGAAATCAGTTTTACAACACTGGAAAGCTAAATTGTATCCAGAGGAAGATGGCCAAGAAGATTAAAAACCCTAAGACTGGAGCAAAGAAAGAGTACTGGTTGTAAATAGGATAATGGGTTTAGCTTGGAGAAGAGACTTAGGGACATAGGGAATGTAATGACTAAGCATTTGAAAAGTTTCTGCTTAGAAGAATATGAATTCCATTTGCCCAGTTTGACCTCAGAGGTCAGAAGTAGGAACAATGGATGGAGGAAACTTGCAGAAGCAGATTTAGGCTTGCTACAGGGGAAAATTTCCTGCCAGTTAATTAGTTCTCCAAAAGCGGATCTGGCAGCCTCTGGAAGCAGGTGCTTCACTGGGAAATGTGTATAAGAAATGGATGGATGCCCACTTTGCGGATGCTGTAGAGAGGTCTCTCAATCAAGACTGGCTTCTGATACTGTGACTGCATTAACAGCAATACTGTATGATGATGAGCTGGGATAAACAGCTCTTCTCAACAGTGATCAGAAACAGTTCCAAAAGACTTGTGATAGAAAATGCTATCCACACCCAGAAAACCGACTAGAGTCTGAATGCAGATCATGGCATAACATTTTCAGTTTCTTACATTTGTTTTTGTTTTCTCTCTCTCATGGGTTCTTTCCTTGCATTCTGATTCCTCTCTCATAACATAACTTATATAGAAATATGTTTAACATGATTGAATATGTATAACTTATATCAGATTATTTGCTAAGGGAGAGGAAAGGGAAGGAAGGGAGAGAGAAAAATGTGGAACTCAAAATCTCACAAAAAATGTTAAAAATTATCTTTACATGTAATTAGAAAAAAATACAAAAAAGAAAAGAAACTCTGTGATTGTTTAATCATTAGGAATAGAACATACTAATGGATAAAACAACTCTGGATTAGAAAACAAGGGAAAATGGACACCAGGAGATTTAATATCACTGGACATTAAAACAAAACAAAACTGAAAGACCCAAATGGATTCTATTAGGGAGGAGAACAGAAAGAATTGCCAGAAAGTTCACAAAACCATTGGATACAGGCAATGTAGAATGACTGCCTTTAATGAAATTACCTACAGTTATTATTAGAGTTAGAAGGATTTTTAGCTGAGACAATTTAGGGCTTATTCTACCACACTAAATAAAATTCCCAAAACTGGGAGGAAATTTGACTAACTTCCAGTATTCCAGCTTATAATTGGACCACGATGCCCTATTTGGGGAATATTTAGTTTCTACAATGAAAAGATTTCATTTCCATGCTTGGCCAAAGGGTAGTGAGTGGTCTCTGGCACCTTCTTGATGGAAGAACTACATTACTTGTCAGTGAATGGCAGGTATGGAGGTAGATGTACTCTATGCAAAGTCCAACACTGCTTGCTTCTACCCAATCCCATACAACTAGTCTCTGAAAGGACTGAAGATAAAGGTGCCCCCTACTACTCTCTCTCATCCATCAAGCTAACTCATCTTCCCCTCCTTTCACATCCCAGTTACCCCACTGAATCTCTGCCCATCACAGAAACATAACCACCATGCTCCAGTCTATCAACCATTTATTCAGTCACCAATGAGATTTCCCTAAAGCACAAGTCCAACCAAGTCACACCCTACTCAATAAGCTCCAGTGATTCCCTTTTACCTAGGGAACAAAATATAAAATTCTGTCTGGCATTGGAAGCTCTTCACAACTTAGTCCCACCCATTCCCACCTTTCCTGTCTTCTTACATCTTCCTTCTCACTGCCCCCCCCCCCCCCAAACTCTTCCATTTAGAGACACTGGCATCCTTGCTCTTTCTAGAACAAAATACTCCATTATTCGGCTTCTGGCACTTTCACTGGTTGTCCTCCAATGCCTGAAATATTCTTCCTCCTCCTCCCCACCTCCTTGATTCCCTGGATTCCTTAAAGTCCCAGCTAAAATTCCACCTTCTCAAGACCTTTTAGTTTCATATTTTCCTTCTGATTACTTCCTATTTATTTTACATACAGCTTGTTTATAATGTAGTTTAAATGCATACTATCTTCCCCTAAAGGTTGTTGTTTATTTGAGTCTGACTCTTCATGACTCCACTCGGTGTTTTCTTGGCAGAAATACTAGAGCAAGTCTTCCATTTGCTTTTCAAGTTCATTTTTCAGATTTTACAAGAAACTGAGGCAATCAAGTGAGTGAGCCAGGATCACACAGCTAGTTAAGTATCTGAGGCCAGATTTAAACTCAGGAAGATGAGACTTCATTACTTCAGATCTTGTGCTCTATTCTCTGTGTTACCCAGCTGTTTTAGTCTATCTTTGTAACCCCTAGCACTTAGCATATAGTAGGTGCTTATTAATGGTCTCTGAATCTTTGGCTCATAACAGTCCACTTTGGATTCAGCCATAAACTAGCACTGAGACTACTTTGGACAAGTCCGAGAAAACTGAAAGAGATCTTAGACTTTATCTAACCCAATCTCCTCACTTGAAAGGTAAGGAAACAAAGACCCAGGTTTTGAATTGCCCAGAGGCAAACCAACTCATATAAATGAGCTAGGACTCAAATCAAGGAGTTAAACACCTTTTTTCCAGTCCAGGTAAGCCTTCCAGTAATGTATTCCCCCCACCCCTTCAATATAAATAAATACAATTTACAGGGGATGTGCACACAAAAAAATAAAGATTAATTTTTCACAAGGAAAACTATTCCATGCATAGCTGTTTTTTCTTTTCCCTACTTCTTGAATATTTCAATAGGTTAAGATAATTATCTACAAAATATTCTCCATTCCCCCTTGGCAGGATTCTCATTCTCCTTGGAGTGTACATGCATTGTGAGTTGGGAACTCTTACACTAAAAAGTCCCAGTTTCTTCATCTGTAAATTGGTAGTAATATGCCAATATTCCCTGGTCCACCCTGATGCTAATTTGTTTTGGGGGGTATTTTGGTTTTAGCCAGACAATGGGGTTAAGTGACATGTCCAATGTCATAAAGTAAGGTCATTTTTAAGCATCTGAAGCCAATTTTGAACTCGGGTCCTGACTCCAGTGTCAGAGATCTATTCGCTGAGCTGCCTAACTGCAACCCCTCCCCTTAATGCTAGCTAATGGCTTTCTTAGAAGATTTATCTCCAATTTATGTTTTTGCTTACAAGCCCTCTCCCCATACTATAAGGACTTGAAAGCTGGGAATACTTTTACCTTGCTTTGTATACAGAGTACAATGGCTAAAACATCATAATTGCTGTTAATTGGTCATTTTCAGTCATGATTGACACTTTCCCATTGCCTTCTCTAGCTCATTTTACAGATGAGGAAACTGAGGTAAACAGGGTTAAGTGACTTGCCCAGGGTCAGACTGCTCTAAGTTGTCTAAGGCCACATGTGAATTCAGGATTTTGTCTGCAGGCCTTTTGCACTCTTTCCACTGTGCCACCTAGCTGCCATATAATGAGTACTTAATAAATGTTTGTTGACTTGACCCTCAGGGTTGTTGCAAGATTAAAAGAAATGATGTATATAAAACATTTTGTAGACCATAAAATCCTATATTAATGTCATAAGATCATAGATTTGGACTTGGGAGGATTTGATGAGGTCACCTATTCCTCAACTCCATTTTACAACTGACAGGACACCAGAAGGAACAGTCAGGATCCCTGGCCCTTTACATCCAATGCAGCCTAGAGCCATTAGGAAGAACATCCTATGTGGAACTTCAGTTGGAGGCCAGCTCTGTAGCTTCTAGGACTTGAGACTTGTCATGATCTCTGAGCCTTGGCTGCCTCATCTATTACTTGTAAAATCTATCTTGGTAAGTTATTGTGAAGAAATTGCTTTGTAAATCTTAACTCACTCTTAGAAAAGTGAATTGTTTTCCAAGGCCCTGCCTAAGTTCCCCTTCCAATTGGAAGCCTTTCTGGATCATCATCAAAACCAACATCTCCTAGCTGAAGAATGTTCATAGTTTATATTGTTTATAACAACAACTTGGAATTTTATCATTTGAAACTCACAACCTAGTAAAGTAGGAACTATAGGTATTATTCTCATTTTACAGGTAAGGAAACTGAGGTTCTAAAAGGTTCGATGATTTGCTCATGGACACATCGATATCTGTTATCAGAGGCAGGATATAATCTTCCTGATTCCAAGTCCATTTCCAATGAGTCATTTTATGAAAAATAGCATTCATTCTAATATAAAAGGTGATATATATTCAAGTATGCACAATGTACTATATGATGCCATACAGGTGATAAAATATTTTGTTGTTCAGCATATCTAACTCTTCATGACCCCATTTAGGGTCTTCCTGGAAAAGAAACTGGAGAGGTTTGCCATCTCTTTCTCCAGCTTATTTTATAGATGCAGAAACTGAGGCAAATGGAGTTCAGGTGACTTGCCCGGGGTCACATAGCTAATAAATGTCTGAGGCTAGATTTCAACTCAGGAAAAGGAGTCTTCTTGACTCCAAGCCTGCTCCATCCACTGCACCACCATCAAGGGCACAGCAAAGTACTAGATAAAGTCAAAAACACCTACTGATTTTTCCTCAAAGGGAGAGACAGGAGATGAAATGTGCCAAATGAGTCAAACCTCTGCCAGCACCTTGTCAACTTCCATCTTGCCCAGATCACTAGTCCTGCTTTCAGCATGGCCCCCACAGCCATTACTCAGGGTACTCACTGAGTAAAGAGGAGCTGGCAATATGCTTTCTTCAGGACCTTCCTATGGGGCAAGTGGTCATTATGCCCATTTTACAGATGAGGGAACTGGGACTTTGAAAGGGGACTTGATTTTGCCCAAGGTGACAAAGCTCATTAATGAATCCTAACATTCCACCTACCAATTCCAAGTCCAGTATTTTTTCCCCAAGGCAGATACACATTCTATCCTCTCCAAAATCTATGTGTAAACAAATGTCTACAAATGTGTTTCCCATTTGAAATGTAGAATGTTCTCCTAGAAGGTCAAAGTCTGCTGCAGAACCCAAGATTCTG
The DNA here is from genome assembly GCF_037893015.1 of Macrotis lagotis. NCBI lineage: Eukaryota > Metazoa > Chordata > Mammalia > Peramelemorphia > Peramelidae > Macrotis > Macrotis lagotis. The sequence continues at coordinate 221,185,148 of NC_133660.1, forward strand.
TTCTAAATGTCTGGGGTTAGCTATGGATTGAGTGGGGGGGGGAATCTGCATATCTGGGTTCATACCATAATCGCTACTGAGTGACCTTGGGCAAATCAGCCTCTCCGGGCTACAGTTTCCCTATCTAAACCACAGCTCTAAAAGCACTCTATATCTTAATCTTCTCTAATGCCAACTACAGAATAAGAGCATTACGTACTATTTTTAAGGTCCCTTCTAACCATATCCTATGAACCAATAACTCAGTTGAGATCCCACACACTAAAGGAAGGAATTCTGAGTAGGAGAGAATCAAGATAGGCAAATACCTAGTGGAAAACACTTTGATGGACACAGCTAGACTGGGCAGGGACTGAAAGCATCAAAGTAAGAGGAAAGGGGGGGCCCTGAGGGTAGCACTAAGATACCACAAATTGAGCATCAGTCAGTCAAACATTTAATAAGCACCTACTCCCTGCCAGATACTGTTAAGGCACAGAAGTCAGAACTATCATCAATCTTAGCCTTAGAAAAGGGAAGAGACCCCCTCCCTTTATGGCAAAGACATTCTACTTCCAAAACTCACATCTCAATAGTAGAACTCAGCTACAATTGGGATAAAATGGGCTTTTGTGGACTTCCCTGGACTATGGCCACAGCCCCAAATTCTGTTGCCAGGGGAACTGTGGTCCAAGTTCCAAACAACTGACTTACAAACAAACTTTTGGACCATGACCTGTTCCCACATGGGATCCACAGGCAGGATCTGCAGCAATGCCTTCTCTTCTTTTCTTAACAAGAACTCCACAAACCCAAAGCTCAAACTACTTAACATTCTCTCTTCACCCCTAAGTTCTTGGCTGGGAGGGGGTGGAGTTTGGGGTGCTGGGAGTGGAAAAACCCTCTGAACTTCTTCCAGGTGCCACATAAAGATGTCATTATTGCCTATTTTGATGAGACATGCAAGCCAAGGGCATAGTTTCCGCAACTGGTTTCAAAAGAGACCAAACACATCAACTGCCAACTCCCTGGGCCTCTGTTAAATAAGACAAGCTTTTCTTTGGGCCAAATCCCAGTTCACAGAAACACGCAGTAAGAGAAGGGACCTAAAGATGATCAGAAACACATCCTAAGTAGCTTTGGCATTCCTGATCCTATTCAAAAGTGGAACATCATCTAACTCCAAAAGGGCAGGGTTCTACCAAGTTCATCTGAAAGACTGAAAATAAATATTTTGCACTCTTCTCCCTTTTTCATCTTTGCTACAAGAGATGGTTTGCTGGGGAAGTGGGGGGAGAGTGGAGGGAAAAGAAAGGTTATAAAGCAAAAGGGATGAAGTTTTAAAAAAGAAACTTAGGGGGCAGCAAGGTGGCACAGTGGATAAAGCGCTGGCCCTGAAATCAGGAGGACCTGAGTTCAATTGTGACTTCAGCCAAAGATATGTGATTTTGCACAAGTTCACTTAACCCCATTGCCCCCTCCCACATACAAAAATACCACCAGCAACAAGCCAAAAAAAAACAGACATAAAAAAAGAAAATTAATTTTTCTAAGATTAAAAAAAATCTCATTTCATTTGGACCTTTGATCCTTTTAGTAAACCCCTGCCCATCCAAATGGCACATGAAAAGTCATTTAGTATCTTCAGGTACTGCTTTCTCTGTTCACGTTACCTTGTATCTGTATGTATCTGGGTACGTGTTACATTTCCCCAGAGGACTATGAGGTAGAATTATCTCCTTTTGTCTTTCTACCACTAAGCCTGGCACAATGCTCTTTGCCCAGAGTGGAAGCTTTGATAAATATTTGGGTTGAACTGCATCCAGTTCAGGACCCTCAGTTTACAGATAAGCAAACTGAGGTTCTGGAAGCAGAGATCCCACAGGTAGCAGAACTGGGATTCAAAAGCTGATCCCAAGGGTTTAAACAACTCTTCTGGGGATTTCTGGAACTCAGTTGGAAAACTTCGGATCCTCCCAGCTCCAAGATCCTTAACAGTTTTGTCTGGCAGAGAATTCTGAAATTAAGTCTTGCCTGATCCGAAAGTTTCCAGACCCCCCCCCCCCCCAGTTGACAAAAGAGAAAACTGCTAAGAGCTGCTGTTCTTATAGCTCACGTCACAAGCCTGTGAGGAAGACAGGGCAGGAATTATTAGCCAGATGAGGAAACAAGTAGTACTGACTCATAATTCTAGGCTCTCTGGGGTGAGAGGAAAAACACAAGACTTCTGGGTCCTAGAGACCTCGGTTGAACCGAGCTCTAAAGCTCGTTGGCAGGGTGCTCCCGGACTTAGGTGCTTGCTATCTTCTTTGTTTTTTCATCTATAAAATGGGGACGACCATACTTTCCCAACCTAAGTGGACTGGACTGAACGAGCAAAGGACAGACTACCTTAGAGGGCTGGAGCAGACTGGACTGAGCCGTTTTATAAGCTGCATAAGTAAAGACTCAGGTGCAGTACCTTCGGAGGATTTTACTGAGCCCATTTGATAAACTGCATGGGCAAAGGAAAGGCCGTGGCAGCTAGCAAGGCATCTTCTTCACCACAGCCCTGCGAGAGGGAGTCTAGGTACCATCATTAGGATTTAACAGAGAAGGAAACTGAGACTCGCAGAGAGGAAAGGACATGCCTAAGATCACATAATTAAGAGAATCACTGATGAATGGCGGAAAGGGGGCTCTGGATCCTTACCGGAGTCTGGGTGACCAGGGAGGAAGTGGGAAATCTGCGTTGCCTCTGGCTGTAGAAGGAAGGGCTTGGGGTCCGCAGGCGCCCCCACTCCCTCCCACTCCCGCCCGTTCCCCCCACGTGCCAGGGGGGCGTGCCTTACCGGGGCGGCAGCCGGGGCTGGGGGCGCCTCCTCATCCCCGGCTCGGCTTGCGGGGGGCGCGCTGAGCCCCCTCGGGGCCCGGGGGGGGCTGCCGGGTCCTCCTGAGGCGCGGGGGGCGCACCTGGCCGGCCGAGGAGAGGCCGACTCGCGGAGCCTCCCTCCACCTGCCCGGCCCCTGGCTCCTCCCTCGCCCACTCCCACTCCCCTCGCCGCCTCCCTTAAAGGCGCCCTCCCGGCCCGTCTCCTTCCACCGCTGAGCAAACTGGAACTAACTGCTACAGTTTTCTGGTTTTCCTCCCGCCTCCCCCAGGCCTCAGGCTAGTCGAGAGGGCGAAATCACTTCAATTTGCATAAGCATTAGACTTTCTCTAGCACTCCCATATCCGTTAGCGCTTCCAGGTCCCCGAAATCTGCCGGGGTGATCTGGGTAAAAGTCAATGCTCCTTTTAGGCCAAGGAAAGAGATTCCATCCACGCCCTGAAGACCCAGATTCCAATTCTGGCTCTCTCCCACTTCCCCTTCTGAGACTTTGATGACGAGGATGATGATGATGATGGTGATGATGACAATATCTGTCCTTCGTTATCCGAGGAAGACCCTGCCATCAAACATACACGAGAACTGGATGGGGGGGGGGGGGGGGGCTAGATCACCTTCTCCCCCGGAGCCATCTGGGTCCAGTGGCCAGATAGGAATCGGGATGACCGGAGATGGCCCTGGAGGGGAGGCGATCCTGGTGATAACTGTTGTTTGTCCTTCATTCATGAAGAAGGCCGTGGCATCAGGGAAGTGATGTTATGGCAAGCATGTGATTGGATTTGAGTGAGGGGAGGCTGTGCTAACTCACCAGGCTCACTTTCTCTTCCAGAGGCAGCTGGATCCAGTGGCCACGATATAAATCAGGATGACTGGAGATGGTCCCTGGGTGAGAGGAAGTCAGTGACTTGCTCAAAGTCATACAGCTAGGGGCGGCTAGGTGCTGAAGTGGAGGAGGACCTGAGTTCAAATCCTGCCTCAGACATTTAATTATCTAGCTGTGTGGCCTTGGGCAAGCCACTTAACCCCATTGCCTTGCAAAAACCTAAAAAAGAAAAAAAATCATACAGCTAGCAAAGGTCAAGTATTTGAGGCTGGATTCGAACTCTCCTCTTCCTGATTCCAAGGCCAATAATCTATTCAGGGTGGCATTTAGCTGCTGCCCTAAGGGCATGGGTGTTACTTAACATAGGGGTTGGTTAAACTAGATCCAATCTAATATCCTTTCTAGTTTTCAATGTATGATCAATCTGTGATCTACCTATGAGCCTGACCAAGCCAGATGCTAGTTTCAACCTGAGGCTTGTCCTTCATTCTCCAAGAAGACAACAACCTCAGGGAGGTGGTGCCTGATGAGCATGTGAATTGTATTTGAGTGAGGAGGGGACTATAGCAAGTCACCAACCTCACTTTCTCCTCCAGTCTTCTGGCCAGGTATGAATCAGGATGCCTAGAGATGTGAGACAACCAGAGTTAAGTGACTTACCCAAGATCAATCTGAGAAACTATAGTGTATGTATGGATAATAATCAACTGAGTAGTCACAGAGAGTTGGGAGAGGTCTGACACAGTAAGAAAATACAGAATAGGATTTGTCAGAGCATCTGGTCTGAGAATGCCCCTTCTATATCATCCACAAGATTTGCTCATCCAAGTCTCCCATGAAGTGAATTCACCTCCTCCTAAGGAGATTCATTCCACTTTGGAACAGTTCTGCTAGGAAGCTTAAATACACCTCTTTGCAATTTCCACTCATTCTTCCCAGTTCTGTCTTCTAGGATCTAGTGGATTATTTACTCATCCCTCGTATTTACAAAGAAACCTGGTAAGACTTGTAGTAACTGGAGCAGAGTGAAGTGGCCATAATCAGGAAGACAATTTCTAGGGTCACAGCATAATAAAAATAACTTCGGGGCGGCTAGGTGGTGCAGTGGATAAAGCACTGGCCCTGGAGTCTGGAGTACCTGGGTTCAAATCTGAGCTCAAACACTTAATAATGACCTAGCTGTGTAGCCTGCAAGCCACTTAACCCCATTTTCCTGGAAAAAAAACCCTAAAAAAAATAACTTCAAAAGACTTAAGAATATCAACCAATTCAATAGCCAGCCATGTTTCCAGAGGACTAATGATAAAACCTTCTACTCACCTCCTGGCAGAGGGGTAAGAGACTCAAGATGCAGAATAAGACATATATATTTTCAGAAATGGCCAATATGAGAGTTAGTTTTGCTTAACTTTGCAATTTGTTAAAAGGATCTTGCTTTGCTTTTATTTTTTCAATGTTGGGGAAAAGAATGGGGTTGGAATAAGACAGGGAAAAGAGAGTTATTGATTTTTTTAAATGCATGAAAGAGAACAAAAGGAAGGCCAGAAAGAATCACAGACAAACAAGATAAGTTTGAAATTTATATACTGAATTTATTATATATCTGAAAAAGAAAGCAAGCATATATATATGGAATATAAGCATACTTTTTTGTTGTTGTTCTACTAAAAACAAGGGAAATTTTTTTGGCATTAGTTAAAATCAGAATAAAATTTTTAAAAAAGAAAGCCTAATCTGTTCTCCACAAGTCATTACTTCCAATTCTTCAAGACAGTGATTATTCCCTTTCCTCTCATAAGTTTTGTCCCTAATATAAAAGTACCATTTCCTTCAACTGCTAATCTTGTGGCATAGTTCCCAATCCCATCACTATCTCCTCCCCACCCCTGGACTGATTCACCCACCCAAAGAAAAGATAACTTGGGGCTGTCTGATGGATAGTGCAAACAAGGCACCACAGGTAAAATGTTTTGCTGAAGTTCACACAGCATAGTGGAAGGTTGTAATTCTTTACTGGAATTGTTTACTTGGACTGGAAATGAAATTATCCAATTTCTGTAATTTATAGCCTGTATGATCTGGGACAACTAGATGGTACAGTGAGTAGAGCACTGCTCTGAATTCAGGAGAACCTGAGTTTAAATCCGGTCCCAAACACTTATTAGCTGTGTGAACTTGGGCAAGTCATTTAACCCTGATTGCCTCAAATCTAGGGCTATCTCCAATTGTCCTGATTTATGTCTGAATACTGGACACAGATGGCTCTGGAGGAGCTGGTGATTTAGCACAGCAACTCTCATTTAAATCTAACTCACAAGCATATCATGGCATCACCTCCCTGGTACCATTATCTTCTTCAAGAACAAAGGACAAATATCATCAGCATGATCTTGGGTAAATCATTTAAAACTCCTTCTCTATACAATGAGAGAGTTGGGCTAGCTAGCCTTTAGGGTCTAAATCTATGATCCTAGAATCTATAATATTATGATCTGGGTTCAAGTGCTGGTTCTGACTTGTGGCAAATCCTCTCCACTGTCTTTGCCTCCAATGTATCCTTTTTATAATGAGAAGCTAGACCTTCAAGATTCCTTCCAGCTCTGACCTGTGATCTAAGATCCCTTTTGGGGGGGCAAGGCATTGGGGTTAAGTGATTTGCCCAAGGTAACACAGCTAGGTAATTATTATTAAGTGTCTGAGGCTGGATTTGAACTCAGGTACTCCTGACTCCAGGGTCAGTGTTCTGTTCATTGAGCCACCTAGCCACCCTTCTAAGATCCCTTTTTGCTCCTGTGATCCTGCCCAGAATTTGCTCACAATTTAAAGTATGTAATACCTTCCTTGACTGTCTTTTCATGTGAATCTACTGCTTAATTATAAGCCCAAGTTACTGGTAGAAAGTCTAGGTGAAATAGGGGTTTGTGGATCAATCAGAGGGTTGGGACAATCTGTCAATAAACACTGATTAAGGGCTTTCCATGTGTCTGGTCACTAAGCCTAGGCATAAAAATAGGCATAGAAATAAAAGCAGAAAGATAGATTCTCCCTGCTCTCAAGGAGTTTGCATTCTAATATGATGAGTAGAGTAATGCAAGATTGCTGAAAAGCAGTGAAGAGGGACTAGCAACTTAGGGTTGGGTAGAGAAAGTCATGGGGAAGTGAGTCATGTCTGGGGCATCCTGGAGAGGAATGAAGATTGGGTTGGCCTGGGCCTCCTCCTTAAAATGGAGGCCTTGGGAGGAACCAGACACTTGGAGAGCCTGCAGGAATAGGAGGGTATTTCTAATGTGAAAAGTAGTTCAGGGTTACTCATAATTGAGAAACGTTGGGAACCCCTGTCATTGACTTACTGTAGGAAGGGACTAAAATCTGTTAGAACTCATATTTATGTAACAAGGACCTTGTACTGGATAACAATTGCCATTGTTAAAAGGCTTTAAGGCTGATGATGTTTCCTGATCTACCAAAACTATTGTTGTTCGAATGCATGTGACTTTCTTGACTCCATTTGAGGTTTTCCTGGCAAAGATAGTACCTGTTAGCTTCCCCAGATTATTTTCTCAATAAGGAAACTGAGGCAAATAGGATCAAACAATTTGCCCAGGTTCACATAGCTGGTAAATGTCTGAGGCTGGATTTGAATTTTGATCTCCCTGATTCCAGACCTTCCACTTTATCCACCTCACCATCTAGCAGCCCTGTACTAACCATGGCCTTGAAGGAGTCACTCCAGAAAAATTCAGTCAACTCAGCCTCTCTTGAGGTGCTACGATGTATATGTCAAAATCTCTATACTTTCAAAGACTCTATATTTTCCTTGCATTGATCAAGGAAGTGAATGAATCAGAATAAGAACTGTAGATAAGGGGGTAGTGAGGTGGAACAGTGGAGTCAGGAAGTTCAAGTCCAGCCTCAGACATTTAATAATTACCTAGTTGTGTGACCCTGGGCAAGTGACTCAACCTCATTGCCATAAATAACTAAATGAATGAATGAATGAATGAATGAATGGATAGATAGATAGATAGATAGATAGATAAATGAATAAACTGTAGATAAGTCAAACCAGATTGGATTTTTAACTAAATTCACAGAACTGTTGCAATGAATTCTGTCTCCTACACTTTCTTTTTAGTAAATCCATCATGCAAGGGGAAAAAAAAGCAAAGAGAAGTTTCAATTTGTCTCATCGGATTTCATTTCTATTTTCCCCTATTTCTACGAATCCTCTATAATGAGCACTTTTTTCCTTTTCCTGAAGAATCAACCATCCCTAATACAAATGTTGAGTAAGAACTAAGCATATGACCACACATCACCATACCAATCTTCTTCCTAAAAAAAAACAAAACAAAGCAAAAACCATCCATTTCCATCTATGATCTACAAAATGTGAAATTGAAATTCTCAAAGGAATATAAATTTTGATAGTGAACCCTCAGAAGATATCTTGGTCCTTACAGGCTTGATTTCTTTCTTAAGGATCAAGACTTGGCTCTCATTAATTGGCCAACAATAGATTCCATTGGGTTATTGTTTGGGCCCTGATGGCTCAGAGGGAATGTAAATAACAACTGTTTTTATTAATGCTGGAAATACTGAGGGTCTTCTCCTTCCAGACTGATTTTTTTTTTAAATTTGGACTGGATAAAAAAATACCATAGTCAAAGTAAGACCTGGGAAAGACCTTTGTTTAAAATGGCATTCAAGGCCATCTCCAGTGGTCCTAATTTATATCTTATCACTGGAATCAGATGGCTCCACAAGTGAGGGTGGTGACTTTACACAGCCTTTCCTCACTTAAATCCAATTCACTTGCAAGTGACCTTGATTTCAAGGCCCTCTTTGTTGAGCTGAGTTTACTCACTCCAAGTGAGAGAGCTCCTTCCCTCTGTTTCCTCAGGCATAAATTTTCCTAAGTATGATTTCTCTGATTTATGGGGATTTTTGACTTGGATAAATGGGTTTATTTGCTTAAGAAGAAGAGAAGCAGTTTTAGGGTTGGGGACAGTTAGGTGATCCAGTGCATGAGGACTAAAGAGTCAAAAAGACTCCTTGAGTTCAAATTTGGCCTCAGACACTTCCTGGCTGTTTGACTCTGGGCAAGTCACTTTACCCTGTTCACCTCACTTTCCTCATGAACAAGAAAGGAAATGACAATCTAATATCATTGGCAAGAAAACCCCCAAATGGGATCTAAAAGAGTCAAATACAACTGAAGAACAAAATCTTTTATAGAGAGATCTTTTACAGAGAGATTAAAGATCTTTAGCTATCATTTGTAGACTTACAAAATATCAGTATGGAGAAGTTGGTCCTATTTCATAGTGTATATCTGGAGCAATCCACACTAAAGCAAGAATTTCCCCTGCAACCTTCTGAAACAGGTGGCCCTTTAATCTCTACTAGACATGAGGTCTTTCCCAGAAACCTAACCCATAATTAACAAACTGATGATTAAGCATTTCTTCCTTATATAGATTAAAAACTGCCTCTTTGTTCTGCCCGGGGAGGACCAGGTTGAATACATCCAATCCCTTTTCCACAAGACAACTCTTCAAGTATTGGAAGGCAGTTATTATATCCCTTCTGAATATTTTCTTTAGCCTACTTCTTCATTAGTTCAAAAAGAATTGCTAAAGGAATCTGGGGAGGGAGGTTTTATGAAAGAGATCCAGTTCACCACTATAAGAGAGCTGAAATGTTAGATTCTAAAAAATGTTAGAGAAACCCTTAGAAGATAAAGTATAAATCTGGAAATATGTTTTGCATGATTTCATATATATAACTCATATTATATCATTTCCTTCTCAGTGAATGGAGTAGGGGGTGGGAGGAAGAGAGAGAATTTGGAACTCAATTTAAAAAGAAAAGAATGATAACTAAATAAAAGAATAAATAAATGAATGCATGAATAAATAAATAAATAGATGAGGTTTTTTTTTTTAAGAAAGAAGATAACGCATAAAACTGAGTCTATCAGAGCTAGAAAGACCCTTAGAATATAAGACATAGAATGTCAGATCTAGAAAAAATCTTAGGATATAGAAAATAGATTGTCAGAGCTGAAGAAGTTCTAGAACAGAAACTATAGCTCAACTTTTTTTTTTGTACTCTTTGAGTTCTAAACAGCTTGGTTTCAACCTACTACCTTTCTCTGACTGACAAAACCTGGATTTATCCAGATTCTAGTTTGTTCTACCATTTCCAACATGCCACATCAATATAACTGGAGATAGTTTTCTGCACCTCATCTGAGCTACCCCCTACTTTTCATACCTTTTTCTTCCTGAGTGCTATGTGAAGTCATCTACTACTACTACTATTACTCCTACTACAACTACTCCTCCTCATAACTACTATCATCATCACCACAACCACCACCACCACCACCATCACCACTACTATTATCATCTTTGTGCAGGTTTCCAATTTCCTGTTAATCTGGACTATTCACTATTTCCTATTCTATCTTGCTCTCTTCTGTCTCATCCATAGTATAGTGGCAAGACTACAGTTGGATGTTGGAGTCCTGATTTGAATCCTGACTTGAATCCTGACTGACATTTACCTATACAAAGAGTCAGGAGACCTGAGTTCTACCCCTCTAAATCAGTCACTGACTAAGTATGTGATTTTGGGAAAATCACCAAGTAGGAGGGAAGGGATTGGAATAAAGAAGAATGTGACCCAGGTGTTGAACTCAAAGCAAGAATCGTATCTCTACCTCATATAGTCTTTTCTGATCCCAACTGATAGTGCCCTCTATTCCTAACTCTTTATATTTATTTTTATTTATTCTGTATTAAACTTATTTTTATAGCAATATTTTATGTTTTCCTCCTACCATTCATATGGGAGAGACCAGGAATAAGCTTCTGAAAGAAGACATTCTTTCTTTTCCTCATCCTTGGATGGAAAATCACCAATTTGATCTTGTCTACCCATAGCATGAGCACTATAAACAGAAGGGGGTGACCTTTCTCTCCTTTCTCTTCCTCTCTTTTAGGTCCAATGACCTATATAAAATTGGCTTGGGTTTGGATGTGGTCTGTTTTCATTGTCTTTTTCAGTTAAAAGTGTAAGGGATGGAATTCCTGAATGTTATGTGAAACCCATATTCAAGGCTTAGTGGCCTTGGGGAGAAGATTCCAGGCTATCTGCTGTATTCTAATCAGCAAGGAAGCCCTGACAAGCCAGATATACTTAGTCCTTAAGCCCAAGGCAGGGAAGGAGTACACTGGACTTGGAATTTAATGGGAATGTGTTGTGCAAGAACTGAATTAAGCTTGAACCTAATCCTCCCCACTTCTTCAAGGGTGCAAGGGGGAGCAGTTTATGCCCCCATATATTGGAGAGGATATTTGTCTATTTGATTCTTGTTATGCTTTTTAAATAAATATTCCTTCATAAAAGTTAATCTATTAAGTGGTTAAATGGAATAGTGATATGAGGGCTTTAAATTGAGGGATCACAGTCAGTTAGGAGTAGAAACCAATGACTAAGAGACTAGACACCCCACAATCCCCTGCCCACTTTAGAGTGTCCTAGAACTCTGGGGAAAATGGTGAAATGAAACATACCTAACCTTCAGTAGTAGGAGTCAGGGTAATACCTGTAACATTAAGATAGAAAAAGATTTTTTATAGATGCAATAATAGTTTTATATGTATTCTGTACCTCTCTGATGATCAATACTCAGACATAAAACAGGAAAACAAATGTGCCATGGAGGAAGTCTTATGATACAATCTATGTATTCATATATCAGGATACTGACCCAGTAACTTGGTGCACCAGGGATTCAACAAACAAATACTTCTGAAATGTGACCTGGTTTGCTATGTTTCATGATGCTATTTGTCTACCCAAGGCTAGTCAAGCCCCAGTTATTATCTATCTATATCTTATTGGTAGTTCATGCAAAAGGATCTGGCTGTGACAATCACCCATTTTCTCCAACATAAAGAGGATCAGGCAATTGCCTTGGGTGGGGTGTTTTTTCTCAGCCTATTAAAGGGAATTTTCTCCACCAAGACCAAAACATGCTAAGACTTGCCTTGGAACCCAGGACTGGAGTTGAATAAGGTTTCATTCCAACTGAAGGTCAAAATTACTATTTTACAGAATCTGAGAGCTGAAAGGGACCTCAAAGGTCATTTAGTCAATAAGAATCTCTTAAACATTTACTATGGGTCAGTGCTATGCCCTGAGAATATGGTCTGACCCCTTTCTTGAATGAGAATTCTCTCTACAACAGGGATGTTGTAGAGACAAAAGACCCATCAGGCCTCTACTCCAATTCCCCCCAGGGATGGGCAGTGCAATGCTTTTCTTGTCAGTCTATTCTATTTTGGAATAACCCTATTATTGGTTAGTCAAAAGAATCAACAAACAATTTCTTAGGATGTGCAGGCACTGTGCTAATCCAGTGAAGATACAAAGAAAGTCAAAAGACAGTCTTTGCCTCAAGTAACTCGCATTCTAATAAAGGACAAAACCTGTGAACAACTCAATATAAATAATTTTATTTTCCTCGATTACATGTTAAAACAATTTTTAACATTTTAAAAAAGTTTTGGGTTGCAAATTATTTCCCTTTCACCCTTTCTTGCCTCCCTGAGAGAGCCATCTGACACAGGTTATACATGTGCAATCATACAAAACATTTTCATATTGGACATTTTGTATAGGAAAACAAAAGAAGGAAGAAAAAGAGATAAAAAAAGAAAGAAGGAAGAGGAAGGAGGGAAGGAAAAGGAAAAAGGAAAGGAAGAAAGGAAAAAGAGGAAGGAAAAAGGAAAGAAAGGGAGTGAGGAAGGAAGAAAGTATACTTCAGTGGGTATTCAGTTAGTATCTATTCTTTCTCTGGAGGCAGATAGTGGGTTTGTTTTGATATTATCTTGGATCATTGTATTGCTGAGAATAGCTAAGTCATTCACAATTGATCTTCACACAATATTACTGTTACTGTGTACAAAGTTTCTCTGGTTCTCTTCACTTTACTTTGCATTAGTTCAAATAAGTCTTTTCAGATTTTTTTGAAACCATCCTGCTCATCACATCTCATAGAACAATTATTTTCCATAACATTCATTTACCACATGTTCAACCATTCTCCAATTGACAGGCATTCCCTTGATTTCCAATTCTAAACCACCAGAAAAAGAGCTGCTATAAATAGTTTTCTCACAATCTTTTCTATTCTGCCTTTCCTATGACACTTTCAAATACATGAAGGCAGATTTCATTTCTTTCCTTCACTCCCTCACTCTAAATCTCTTCTTCAGGCTAAATCTTCCCAGGTTCTTTAACAGAATCTCCTTTGAGAAGACCTCTGGAGTCCCTACTATCTTAATTGACCTCCTCTTGATTGTACAATTCCTCTAATAATATGGCATCCAAAACAGAGTGCAGTAGCCTTGAGAAAGATAGAGAAGAGTAAGTCTTCTGTTTTACATAATATGCTTCTTAGGATATTCTGATATCTAATAATTTTAAATAATATATAATTTAATCATATATAATATAATAATATAATTAGATAATAATCTAACTATATATTTTTTAGCTGTTGTATCACAGTGACATAATAAGTCTTCTGCCCAAGTCCAGACTAATCTGCCATCTTGTTTCCTGGAACAGAGATAGATAGGAAGTTGACTCAACTGGTACCCTTTCTTTTCTCAAATAAATAAATGGGCAATAATGATAGTGTGATTTCCCTTGATCCTTCTGGATAGGAAAAAGCTACTATCAGTCCTCCAAAGCAATGAAACTGATGATTCAGTCCCAAGCCTCCCAGCTCCCCAGTGACTAATCCACCAGCTGTCCTGGTGTAGTCAGGCGGATGTCAGATCACCAGAGCTGTGGGACCGCAAACATCAGATCTCCAAGGTATCCTGTTAAATAAACAACAACATTGTCAAAAAGGATGAGAACTGACTTCTAATGGTCTACAGATGAAGCAGAGATAAGGAAGGTATCTTTTCAGGAAAGCCCTCTGCCCCCCATACTCCGGATGTCTATGGGAAGGGAAGGGAAAGTCATCCTGGTGTGATTGCATAATGGTAGGCTCCAATCCCCTCCCACATAGATTGCTGCATCAGCTCCTAGCAGGTCTTCTCCTCGACCATCTATTTCGTTCACACTGTCAGAGATTTCTTCCTCAAATGGATCTGATCCGAAGCCATAAACAATAGAATCAATGAATCATAAAGCTGGAAGGGATTTAAAATAGTCAACTTGATCATTGTGTGCCTAACAAAGCATTGCCTCAATAATACCTCTGAGAAGTAGTTTAGCTCTGCTTTCACACCTCTCGTGAATGGGGCCTACAAAGTATATAACAAATTTGATGAACTGGAGATCCTCATACAAAGAGTTAAATTTGATCCCAGAGACTCTTTGTGGGATTGGGACTCAATACTATAATATGGCTCTGGAAGGGTATGGAGAATAGACAGTAGTGAGCATTTGAATAATGGAAATGGCACCCTACACATGTGCATTACCACTTTCACATTCTCTAATTATCATTTGCATATCTCTAATTATAAAAAGATCATAGATTATGCATGTTTAGTCATGCAAAACATCACCATATTAGTCATGTTATGGAAGAAGACACAGAAATTCACACATACAATATGGAAAGCAAAAAATTGTTTAAATCTACATTCAGATGCCATAAATTCTTTCCTCTGGAGGTGGATGGCATTTTCCATCATGAGTCCTTTGAAATTGTCTTGGATCATTGTACTGCTGAGAACAGTTGTCATTCACAGTTGATCATCACACAATATTGCTGTGACTTTGTACAACATTCTCCTGGTTCTGCTCACTTCACTTTACATCAATTCATATAAGTTTTTGCAGGTTTTTCTGAACACTATTTGTTCACCATTACTTATAGCACAGTAATATCCTATTACAATCATATACCACAACTTGTGCAGTCATTCCTCAGTTGATATATTGCCTTCAAGTCAGCTTTTATCCTTCCACTCCCCAATACTTTTCCTCTCTAGATTAAACTTGCTCAATTCCTTGAAATGAATTTGTATATTATACTTCCTAGTCCTCTGATTATACTGTTACTCTTTTCTAGATTCAGCTTATCTATATCCTACCTAGAATATGGTACCCAGAAGTAATCCATATATAGCCAGATTCTACCCAGAATCAAGTAGAATATAATTTTCCTTCAGTATAATTATTAGGTTTGGGAATGATTTTGTAACTTTATTGACTTTTTATCCCCTTCTTTGCCTGTTTATTCAGATTTAGTCAGATGTATCAAAACAATTATGTGCTGTTACAAAAATATAAAATATATAAAATATCCATACATCACTATGTATCTGAAAATTTAAAGACTATTTTCATCTGTGCATTATGGATTCTAACAACTTCATTCACTGCATGTTGAAGATCTAAAGAAAGAATAAAATGACTTTACATAGAATAGGTATTTGGGATTTTGAAAAAATAATAATACACTGGATAGTTCTGGTGAAATGTATTCTGAGAAGGAGTTCTACTTTGTCATATCCAATATTTACTTATTTATTACAACATCTTTCTATTGCAAGATAATTATGGTACATAATATAACAATGATACTTAACAATTTTCTTTATGTAAGTTTCTACAACTTAAAGAAATGTTCTTATTAGACTTGACATCCTCTAAAAAAGCTCAGATCTTTTCATATGAACTGTTACTTAGCTATCCCATTCCGAACTTGTGAAGCTGATTTCTTTAACTCAAATGGAAGACTTTACATTTATTCCTATTAAATTTCATTTTATCATTCTAAGCTAGTGTCCTAGAATAAGACTGACTACACTTGCCCCTCAGGATTCTAGGGGTTGGAGTGTTTCTTCTCTAATGCTGTCAGCTTGAATCACCATTCTGCATGTGTTCCACACTACCCCTTCCTGCTCCTTAGCCACCACTAATTATCATCCCAGTGCCACTTAACCAATGAAGGTTAATTAGCTTTTACAAAGGGTTATTGACTTGAAGATATGGCAAGAACAGAAATATGAGCATTCCTCCAACTCCTCAACACTCCCTCATACCTTCTCAGTTTTTGAGGAGACTGGGTTCCAACTGTAGACAGACTCTACAGATAGCATTGGTCCCACCAAGTTTACTATTGTTGGGTTGATTCTATTTTATGGATTCTCTTCCCAGACTCCCAGGCCTTGACTGACTCTTCAAATCTTCTGAAACTTAGTCTCTAATTTCCTTAGCTTAAAACAAAAGGACAAAGAACTGAGGTCCATGATCAGGGTACATTCTTGGATGAGGAGGGGCCAAAACAAAGCCTTTGTCCTAATTTCTTGGTCTCCATATCAGAACGAAATCATTTGAAGAGAAGAAAGAGGTCCTGGTCAGCCACTGCCTGTTAAATGACCCCTTCATTCTTACCAAATAGATACATATAAGAAGTATGCCTATTCACCAAGGGTGAGTAGACAGAACTAGAGCACCTGTTTTTGCTCCAAACTTCTCCATTATATACCATTTAGATTCTCCTGAAATTAACTTCCAATCTTCTTCCATGTGGAAAATTGTACTAGCAGCACTACAAAAATTCTTAAGGATTGGATTCAGTGACCATTCATCACTCTAACTTGCTAAGATGACAGGATCAGGTTTCCAAAACTTTTCATCTAATGTCTGTGTCCAGTTGTTATGTATTGTAGTCTCATCACATTTGCACTTACTTTTCCTGCCATTGACTTACCCAAATATTTGCTCACTATCATAGTTCTATGTTTTGTTTCTTTTTTTAATTTTTAAAATTTTTTTATTGATATTTTACTTTTCCAAATACATGTCATAAAAGTTTTTTTAAATGTTCATCCATAGGCCTATGCATATTTCTAAGTTACAAAATTTCCTTCCACCCTCCCTTCCTACTCCCCCCCCCCAATGGTGAACAGTCAAGTCAACATTGTACATACGTATTTGTGATAAACATGTTTACAAATTAGTCATTTTGGTATGAGGAATTAGAATTAAGGGAAAGAAATACATGGGAGTTTTTTTTTTAAGTGAATGAAGTAGCAGCCCTGTTTGTGGTGGCAAAGAATTGGAAATTAAGTAAATGTCCTTCAATTGGGGAATGGCTTAACAAACTGTAGTATATGTATGTCATGGAACACTATTACTCAGGAGGGATGGGAATTCAGGGAAGCCTGGAGGGATTTGCATGAACTGATGCTGAGAGAGATGAGCAGAACTAGAAAAACGCTGTACACCCTAACAGCAACACGGGTGATGATCAACCTTGATGGACTTGCTCATTGCATCAGAGAAACCATCAGGGACAATTTGGGGCTGTCTGCGATGGAGGAATACCATCTGTATCCAGAGAAAGAACTGTGGAGTTTGAACAAAGACCAAAGACAACCTTTAATTTAAAAAAAAAATCCAATATCTTATTATTATGTAATTTTGCTATCTCTCATACCTTATTTTTTTCCTTAAGGATATGATCTCTTTCTCATCACATTCAACTTAGATCAATGTATACCATGGAAACAATGTAAACACTAACAGACTGCCTTCTGTGGGGGGTGAGGGGAGGGAAGCAAGATTAGGGAGAAAATAGTAAAGCTCAAAAAAAAATCTTTCTAAAATGAAAAAAAGTGAATGAAGTGTTCTTCAGATTCTGAAGGATTTTGTTTTGTTTTGCTTTATTTTTCTTCCCCTGGCTGGGGATAGCATTGTCCATAGCCAGTCTAACAGGGTTGTCCTTTGAACTGCTGAGAGGAGCTGCATCCATCAGAGTTGATCATCTCACAATGTTGTTAATATGCACACTGCCCTCTCGGTTCTGCTCCCTTCACTCAGCATCAGATCCTATAATTCCTTCCATGCTTCTCTAGAATCTAAATGTCTTAGGAACAAAGTATACCTTTCCAAGGTCATATTACATGGTTATATTCCAATCCCACCAAGTGTCAGTAATATCTTTGGGGGCAAATTTGCCTCCTCAAATGAGGATCACCAGTTCACCCTGTTTATTAATTATCCTTTGGTATTTGTGCATCTGAAGTCATGAAATTTATGTTGCTGGATCCCTCTTTGTATCTTGCCTCCTATTAATTAGTAGGTCTTTCTTCATGTTATACCTGCTACTATTGTTATTGTTTTGTTTTTGCAAAGCAATGGGGTTAAGTGACTTGCCAAAGGTCACATAGCTAAGTAATTATTAAGTGTCTGAGGCTGGATTTGAACTCAGTTTCTACTGCTCTATCAACTGCACCACCTAGCTGCCCTACCTGCTACTACTGTTGAGATGAACTTGGTAGATCTATGTGGAGGCAGTTTCCTTATACCACTCCTTTGCCAATGAATCTCCTCTTTGTAACAAAGAAAACATTTAAGAAAAACTGATATAGAAATCAAGCTTAACAATTCTATACCCAAACACTCCTGACTCTTTCTTGATATATTATTTTATTTATTTGTTTGTTTGTTTATTTATTTATTTTAGGTTTTTGCAAGGCAATGGGGTTAAGTGGCCACACAGCTAGGTAATTATTAAGTGTCTGAGGTCAGATTTGAACTCAGGTACTCCTGACTCCAGGGCCAGTGCTCTATCCACTGCACCACCTAGCTGCCCAAGGAGGTATATTATTGATGATAGTCATCAAAAAGATAATATTTGAAGACCATTGTCATGCATTCATTCTTCCATGTCTTCTCTAGGCTTCAACCTAGCCTTCCTAGGGTAGATTTTTCAAATTCTTCTTACCATCCTGGGCAGCCTTCTCTGGATGTCCTCCAGCTTGTAATTTCCTAAAATGTCACTAGATACAATAGTGCAGATAAGATTTTACCAGAGCAGAGTAAAATGGAAGTATCAGTTCTCTTGTGAACATTTTTAGACAGCAACTCATTCTGTTGGGAGCTTATAGTCTGTTAAAATCCCAAGTTTTTTTTCCCCATGAGTTGTTATGTAATAATATCTCCTCTAACTGTCCTTGTGGAATTGATCCTTTGAACCCAACTACAGACTATTACATTAATAACTATTCTTATGCTTCAATTCAATAAACATTTATAAAGTACCTGCAAGATGCAAGAAGCTATGACAGATTTAGCTAACCATCTTAATTCATAGAGATCATTTTGGAATCAAGTTCTGATATAGCACATTTTAGATATTCCTTCCAAATTAATTCCATCTACATTCATTCTGATAAGCATGGTATCTATGGTTTTATTCAAGTCATTAATGAAAATGTTGAATAACCCAGGGTTAATGATAGAACCTGAAGGCAATCTATTTGAGATCTTTCCTTTAGGTTGACATCAATCAACCGGTTACTTGTCAAAGATTTAATAAGCATCATTTATTATGTTCCTAACAATTCTCTTATCTCAGTTAAACATCATCTATTATATTTACTGGTCTTCATATGGCAAAATTTCCAGTCCTTTCATCATCTTCATTTTGAAGGCAGCAAAGAAATTCTAAATGATGTTGAATCCCCTACCATCTTGGAAATCAAGTTGGGAAAAGTAGCAGAAGGTTTTTTAGTCAATTGCTCCAGGCCAAATATTTAGAATTTCAATGATGACCATTAGGGTGTGTGTGGGGGGTAGGTGTAGAAAAGGATATTGCAATCTCAATAAATCTTAATAATTACTTATTTAAATAATTTAGTCGATAAAATGTTTTTATAATTTAATTTTTAAATTTAAATTTTTTTATTTTCCATTTAACAAACAAGCATTTGATATGCAAAATAGAATAGAGAAACAGAATTCCATGGATTATGAATCTCTATATCATACAGTCTGATTTTTTAAAAGTTTTTAATAAATTCAACACATTATTGTCAAAGTTGTTCTTGCACATTTAAAAACAGACACATTATTTATTAAGGAAAATTATAGTCTAGTAGATTCTTAGAGATAGAAGTGTCCTGAAGTATTATCTAACCCAATATCTGCATTTTATAAAGAAAATTGAGGTGCAGAAAGGTGAAATAATTTATCCCAGGATGCTCAGTGTTCGTGGTCAAACTTTGATTAGAATCCAAATTACCCAGCTTAGAATCCTTCTCTATGATACCATCTATCTGTTTATTAGAACCTACATTTGTCAAGAAACCCAATTTTACTGCAATTACTTAAAATAGCTTCTCAGAGGCCCATTTGTCAATTTAATAATCACAGAAGTAATATTTCAATTCATCTTAGATTAAATGGAATCAGAAAGACAGATGAGGTATTGATTGTTTGGTATAACCTTGGAAAGTCAGATGAACAAACCATCCATAAGTGTCAGGAGCAACTGTGAAGGAATACTCCACCCTTCTCAGTTCTATTCTCAAATTCCTGCTTTTGGCCATCATGCTACCTTCTTCCTCCTATTAATTCTTGGGATAGGCTAGGGATCACATTGATTACTTTACTAATACAGGGTGATATGGAAATACTGTAGCATGTGCCTACTTTTTTGTCTACAAGGAGAGAAACTAATGAGCAACTGTCCTTCTGGATGCCTTTCTCATCCCAGAAAACATCCAGTTTGCCTATATGTTGTTGTTGTATTGTTGTATTTTAATTATGCCTGACTCTTCATGATCCCATTTGGGGTATTTTTTTTTTTAGGTTTTTGCAAGGCAAATGGGGTTAAGTGGCTTGCCCAAGGCCACACAGCTAGGTAATTAGTAAGTGTCTGAGACTGGATTTGAACCCAGGTACTTGTGACTCCAAGGCTGGTGCTTTATCCACTATGCCACCTAGCTGCCCCTAATTTGGGGTATTTTTGATAAAGATACTGGAATAGTTTGCCATTTCTTTCCCCCAACTCATTTACAGATGGGGAAACTGAGGCAAGTAGCTAAGTGAGTTGCCCAGGGTTATATAAATAGTAAGTACCTAAGGCCAGATTTGAACTCAGACCTTCTTAACTCCAGGCCTGATCCTCTATCCACTTGCACAATCTAACTACCTAAAGTAGTTGCAACCCATATGAAGATTCTAAAATAGGATTATTTATTTTTTAATATTTAATATTTATTTATTCTCATTTTGTACAAATAATGTTTTTTATACATTAATAAAATATTCTTGTTTAAGAGTAAACAAAATACCCCCTCCCCCCCCCCCAAAAAATATAGACTCGCTTAAGTGATAAAGTAAAGGGGAGAGAAAAAATTAAAATAAAAAAAATAGTAATAATTGTAAGTATGGCCAGGTGGCACAATGGATGGAGCACCAGCCCTGGAGCCAGGAGCTCTCTGTGAGCCCTGAGGGCTGGGCTTCATGTGCTTGCTCTGGCAGAGGTCCCCCAGCTGTTCCCCCAATTTGTGCCCAGTGCTCCCCGGGGGCGTAGCTCAGGAAACTCCCTGAGAGGCTGAAGCTCTGGTGGGCCACCCCTCCGACCCCAGGGAGCAGAGATTTTCTGCTCTTTTCTAGGTTACCTTGAGTAGGAGAACTGCCTCACTGAGTCCCTCTGTGGGTTCTGTCTCTCGAAAATTTAGTTAGAGTCCTTAATTTCCAAGATTTATGAGAGAGCGCCTAAGACAGGATCTGCTCTTGTTGCCATCTTGGCTCCGCCCCTAGGATTAGATTTAGTCTGTGTAGCTATAGTCTTGGAAGGTAATAAATTCCCCATTAATAAATGTATGCAAGTGAAAACTGGATGACTATGAAGGATTGTGTGCGTATTTAGGTTTTGCACTAGTTTCCCTCTGAGATTTCTTTCAATACTAGAATGCTATCACAAACATGAGCCATTGATACTCATTCTTTTTTGATTTTGTTCCATCAACTAGCTTATTTTTTCATTTAACAAATACTTCTGGAATATTTTGTTCTTACAATGTTATTATTGTATGTATTGTTCTGGTTCTTTTCTTTACTCTGTATCAGTTCATACAAATTTTCCCAAGTTTCTCTGATCCCATCCCTTTCTTCATTTCTTATAACACAATAGACTTCTACTATATTCATATAACATAATTTATTTAGTCACTCCACAATTGATTCTTACTTTTCATCTCTTTGTTATCACAAAAACAGTAACTTTAAAAAAGATATTCATTTTCAAGTATTACTGCTGCCTTTCCCAAGAAACACTGGTTGCCTTCTATGCACAGATATATTGGACAAAGTTTTAAATAGAAGACCTGAGATCCTATCTCAACTTTCACATGAGTCAGAACTGGAAAGGAGTTTAGAGATCATTAGTATAATTGCCTATTTTTCAGGTGAAGAAGTTGAGGCTGACTCTACCTTGTATGAAATTTGCAAATCATTTGTCCTTGGTTTTTTGGGGGGTTTTTTTTTGGCTTTTTGGCAAGGCAAATGGGGTTAAGTGGCTTGCCCAAAGCCACACAGCTAAGTAATTATTAATTGTCTGAGCCCGGCTTTGAACCCAGGTACTCCTGACTCCAGGGCCGGTGCTTCATCCACTGCGCCACCTAGCCACCCCCATTTGTCCTTGTTAAAAAAAAATCAATTGGACCAGATCGGGTTTTCTTAAACTGGAGTCAATGGATAGATTTCAGAGGGTCCATGAACTTGAGATAGGAAAAAAAAATTCATCTTTCATTTCACTAAACACTAGCTAAAACTGAATTTCTTCAATTATAGATATGGGCAATAAACATTATGAGAAAGAGTCCATAGGCTTCACCAAATTTGCCAAAGGGGTCCATGATACAATAAAGATTCAGCATTCCTGGACTAGATGGTCCAAAGGTGTCCCTAGATCTGATATTTTGTCTTCTATGTTCTAATGTATCTTCCAGCTCTAATATTCTATGTTCTAAAGTTCCTCACTTTGTACATACAAGGACTCTTCCAGTTCTTGACAGTCCATGATTCATACTTAATGATAGCTAACATTTATATAGCACCTACTGTCTACAAAGCACTGTGAAAAGCACTTAACAAGTATTATCTCATTGGATCCTTATAGGGACCCTAGGAGGTAGGTGCTATTTTTATTCCCCTTTTACAATGAGGAAAGTGAAGTAAGCAGAGCTTAAGTGACATGCCCAGGGTCACACAGCTAATATGTATCTGAGACTGAAATTGAACTTGAGTCTTCCTGAGTTCAGGTCCCAATATTCAATTCATTGCACCAGCTCACTACCAAAGTCATCCAACTTTATAACTTTCTCCTGCCCCCCCTTCCCCATAAACCTATATCCATATATATATATATATATATATATATATATATATATATATATATATATACACATACATATATACATATATATCCATATATATGTATATAAAGTCTTGCATATATGAAACATATATGCATATGTATTTTGTTGTCTAGTTATTTCAGTTGTGTCCAACTCTTAGTGACACTATTTGGGGCAAAGATATTGAAATGATCTGCCATTATTTTCTTCAGCTCATTTTACAAATGAGGAAACTGAGGCAAACAGGGTTAAATGACTTGCCCAGGCATGGATAGTAAGTGCCTGAGGTCAGACTTGAACTCAGATCTTCTTGATTCCTGGTCCGGGACTTTTTCCCCTGTATCACCTAACTCTCTCTCTCTCTCTCTCTCTCTGTTTGTGTGTGTGTGTGGGGGGGAGGACTAACTGGTAGAGTCATGGTAGAGCTGCTTAAGAGGCAGAGGTATTACCAGAGTTATTTGGGAGCAACACAATAGTTTGTCCCAGTTAGTTGAGGAGAGACAAGTGGAAAGCATAGAGGATATGTGCTGGTTCCTCAACATGTCCCTGATTTCCCACTTGCTCCAATCCCTTAAATGTTTCTAAGTCTAAAGTGGTCTGATAATTTAAGGATGACCCATAGGGCATGAGCAAGTCTCCACAGCTGATCCAAACACAATTCCGGTGAAATGTGACTTTAGTTTCAAGAACTTTCTGTGCTTAGTCTAAAGTCCCATAGGATTGTGATTGATTGAATGAACTTCTGATCAGTGGGTGATGACATGATTCAGAAAATCACTCAACCTCATTGTTACTTATTTGAAGTTCCTGCCCCAAGAAGTTTCTCCTTTCAAGTTGTCCTATCAATATCCTCTTCCCCCGCAAATGCATCATCAATCAGCCTACGCAGTGGTTGATTTTTCTATTTTAAAAGTAAAACAACAACACTACATTTCACACCCAGGCCCCCCATTAATATTTGAAAGTGACAGTTTCTATTTTGGGTACCTCACTTCCTTGCATGAGGCTAAATGAAGTTACCACCCCCGGATTTGGGTGTTAGTGCCAGGGACTGGAGGTGGCTGTGTTTTGTACACAAAAATAGCTGCTTCTGATTGCTCTTGTTCTCCTCGCTACTCACCCCAGCTTCTCCCAGGTTCACATGACCTTTAACAAGACTCCATATTTGAAGGGGGAAGTTGAGGAAATTGAATGTTCTGAGTGAGGGGGAGCAAGAAATTTCAATCCCCATTCCAAAACCCATGATTCACCATCCAAAGGTTGGACTGGAAGTTTGGGATTCAGCTCTGAGAGGTAGGTTGGGTTAAATAAACTCTAAGCTGCTCTGATGCTGTACAAGATGATGAGAATATCATCATCATCATCATCATCATCATCATCAACATCACTTGCATTGGTGTAGTAGTACTTTAAATTTTTCAGAATATTTTCTTCACAATAGCCTTTCCAGGGAGGTAGTATCTCCATTTAACAGATAAGGAAGCTGAATTTCTAAGTTGAAAAGAGTCTTGTCCAGGGTCACATAGCTAGCAAGGGTCAGAACCTGTGAACTTAGGTCTTCTTTTCATCCTACCAAATTGCCTTTCTTCTGTGGTAAGACTATAAAGTAATTTAGGACACATCTTATAGGATCATAGCTCACAGAGCAGACAAGAGTAGAGATTAGCTAGGAAGGCAGTTGGTGCTGACGGAGCACTGAACCCCCGGGGAAGACGAGTTTAAATCTAGCTTCTTTACCTTTACTAGTTGTTAAACACAGTGGCTAAGTCACCTAACCTCTGCCTGCCTCAGTTTCTTCATTTGTTTAATGATTCATTGTCTCTAGTACTTTTCCAATCTACCATACTGCCTCCCTAGAGCTGAAAGAGAAACAATAACGGAGCAGCCTCTGTTTACTGATCAAAGAGGGGTAGTAACTTATCCAGAAGGTCTGTAGAAGTGGAAAGATTCAAACCCAGGTCCTCTGATATGAAATCTAGTGCTCCTTCCAATAAATCACAGTTGTTTCAGATTTACAGATGAGAATAATTATAATCTTTTATTGCTGTCCAGTCACTTCAGTCATGTTCAACTCTTCTTGGAGCCTTTTGGGGTTTTCTTGGTCAAGTTATTAGAGTTGTTTACTATTTCCTTCTCCAGCACATTTTCCAGTGAAGGATCAGTAAATGGAGACTGTTCCATTATTGTTTCTCTTTCAGGTCTAGGGAAGCAGTATGGTAGATTGGAAAAGCACTAGAGGCAATGAATCATTACTCAAATGAAGAAACTGAGGCAGGCAGAGATTAAATGTCTTAAAAAACCATTGGGTTATACAACTAGTAAAGGTAAAGAGGCTAGATTTAAACTCAAGTCTTACCTGGGGGTTTAGTGCTCTGCCAACAGCACTTGGCTTCCTAGCTGATCTCTACTCTTTTCCACTCTATGAGCTATGATCTTATAAGAAGGTGATTAAATATTCCCTAAGTTATATATATATATATAATTTATATAATGTATATGATGAAGCAAATAGGCTTAACTTGCTCAGGGTCAGTAAGTGTCTGAGGTCAGATTTGAACTCAGGAAGATGTCTGTGACTCATGGCACCACCTAGCTGCCTCATTTCCATTTATACTGCTTTAGGCAATGTTTCTCAATCATATTGAGGTTTTATCATCCTCATTTCACAGATAAAGAAAGTGAGTTCCAAAGAGAAGAAATGACTTGCTAGCATCACATAGTGACCTAGTGCCAGAGAGGAGACTTAGTAATCATATCCAACTCTCCTAACACTTCTCATATCCCATTTTCTGCCTAGTCCATATCAGATAATTGTTCCATGTCCAGTCATACACTGTAGTATAGTCTGCAAGGCTCTGGGGTCAGGAAGGCATATGGGCTTACTGGCTCACTGAATGGCTCAAGTCGATTGACAGCCTTCAGAGAAATAGGCTATTGAGGAGGAGAAGAGGGCAAATATAAAAGAGACTTGATCCTTAGAGGGATTTTTGGCAGCGGGTTAGCTTAGAAAACAGCTCATCCCTAGGACCTTTAGTTAAGGTCAAGGTGATGCTGGAACAACAGCTGGGTGGGTGGAACAGGGTTTGTAGCAGGAGTTCAAGGGGTAGAGATGAGAATGGATGGTCACTGGCATAGACAACATTGTTGTGAACCACAAAGAAGTTAATGGTAGTCTCTCTTTAGCTAGAGCTTACTTATTGACCAAGATGGAAACAGCTCTGTAGAAGTCCTTGAAATTAGGGTCACATAGTGACCTAGTGCCTTAAAAATACATACATACATACACACGTA
The DNA here is from genome assembly GCF_037893015.1 of Macrotis lagotis. Taxonomy (NCBI): domain Eukaryota; kingdom Metazoa; phylum Chordata; class Mammalia; order Peramelemorphia; family Peramelidae; genus Macrotis; species Macrotis lagotis. The sequence continues at coordinate 221,211,310 of NC_133660.1, forward strand.
TATATATATATATATATATATATATATATATATATATATATATGAGACTCATCTGGTCCCTCCCACTTATCTTCTGAACAGTAGTACCATTCATTAAGGAAGAAAGATGGAGGATCAAGTCTCTGCCACAATTATTATACAATAATAATAATAATAATTTATATAGTTAATATATATTACATTATATTTTATAACTTATATTATACATAAATACTCATTTATATAGTGCTTTAAGGTTTGCCAAACACTTTACAAATAGTTTCTCATTTGATCCTTACAACAGTTTTGGGATGTACCGACTGTTACTCTACCCATTTTACAGATGAGGAAATTAAAGCATAAGAAGTGACTTGCCAGAAAAGAATCTGAGGCAGAAATCAAATTAGGTCTTTTTTACTCCAAGTGCTATCCATACTCTATTTTAATGCCTGATACCATCACTGGAAACTAGGTTTCAAGGCACAATCCACCATCTCAAGCCTCATCTTCATGTTGTA